>NC_057920.1:53497403-53864903 GCF_018873765.1 Telopea speciosissima
GGAGACACTCGAATGCAAGTAAAAAAATATGGCAAAACAGTAATTAAATCAATGTTTACAAGAGGATGGCAATTCTGTAAATAAATGCAGCTTATAAGAGAGTGGCAGGACTGTAATTACAGGGACTCTTTAAAGGAAAAAAGCCTACTTAGAAGGAGGAAGGATATAAAATTGAATAAAAATTAAAACGTGAGGATTAAATTGGAACTAAATGTAAATATAGGACAAAGGAGAATAAAGGAAGGAAAGAGGGGCAATGTTGAAAACAAGAATAAAGGGATTAAATCACTTACGGAAGGTTGTCTTCAACCTTAAGTCACGAACAAATCCAGAGAAAGAAGAAGAACTCAGATTGAAAGAACTTCCCCGACAGTCGACAGGGCTCTGTTTGCCAAGAAATTACAGGCAAAGGTTCACAGCAAAGAGCTCTATTGAACGCACTTCAAGTCAGACTTAACAATCAACCATGTAAGTAATTAGTTCTTCCTGAGATTATTTCTGGCGGTAGCTGGAGCCAACCTGTGTTACAGACTTCGATTCTCACAGCAGGAGGGGATTGTTGCCGAGAGTCAGTAAGAGTTTGGTCGCCCAGAGCAGGGTAAACTCCGACGCAAATTTGAGAGAGGGAATAAAGATCGATAGCCAATAAAGGACTCTACTGGCACCGTCAGGGAAGAACAGTAACAGAAGGAAAGAAGAGAAATTAGAGGGAAGAAGAAGAAGAAATATCAGGAGAGAGAAGAAGAGGTTGGACAACCTGATTTGTACCAATCTGGGAACAATACTCAAAACTCTTATTCATTCAAATCTGCCCAACGAATTGGGTTACAAGCATATTTATAAAAAGAAATTAAGTGCCCTAATTGAAGTCTAAAACAGAAATACAATCAACTTCTTAATTACTTCCTAAAACCTTGACTAATAAAAGTAGAGACTAAATAAAACTAAAATTGCTACCCAAATAAAAGATTACATATATTTCCCAAAATAAAATAATTCCTAAATATCCTACTGAACCTAAAAAACCATGGACACGGTTCATCTTCACATGGATACCCAAATGGGTTTGGGTCGGTCCAAGGCAGTGCACTTGCATCAACTCTCCCTGTGTTGATAAAAACTCGACCACAAGTTTTATAAAATGAGAGAATCAGGAACACTCGATCGGCATCAACAAACATTGGCTTTGATGAGGTGATGATCCAATGCATCTCACAATCAACCATCACGATCTTTTGATGGCCAGTAGCAAACGGCATCTCTTTGATGGGAATCTGATCATGGGGTCTCACAACTGAAATCGAACCATCGATCAAGTCTTCAACTGCAACTTTGATCGAACCGTGCACATCTTCTTGATCCCCACTCTCGTTGTCTACCTTATCTATCACCACTGATTCATCCTCCAAGGCTTCCAGCACGCTGCACATTTGATTACATAAGCATTTGGTATTTTCTGTGAGCTCTTGAAAACCCGATTTGATATCGAACAATTCATCCCGATATTCCTTTGCGAAACGCTCCAAAAAACCCAGGTTCGAAAAACCCTTATTGCGTTGCTTGTGGAGCTACCCAAGCAAGGAGACACTCAAATCCAAGGGAAAAATGGCAAAACAGTAATTAAACCAAAGAGGGTGGCAATTCTGTAAATAGATACAGCTATTAAGAGAGTGGCAGGATTGTAATTACAGGGAATCTTTAAAGGACAAAGGTGTACCTAGAAGGATGAAGGATATAAAAGTGAATAAGTATTAAAGAGTGAGGATAAACTTGGAACTAAATGTAAAAATAGGACAAACGAAAATAAAGGAAGGAAAGAGGGGCATATTGGAAACAAGAATTAAAGGGATTAAATCACTTACGGAAGGTTGGCTTCAACCTCAAATCATGAACAAATCCAGTGGAAGAAGAAGAACTCAGATTGAAAGAACTTCCACGACAGTAGACAGGCCTCTGTTTGGCCTGAAATGTTCGCAACAAAGAGCTCTATTGAACGCAGTTTAGGTCAGCCTTAACAATCAACCATGTAAGTAGTTAGTTCTTCCTGAGATTATTTTTGGCAGTAGCTGGAGCCGACCTGAGCTACAGACTTCGATTATCACAGCAGGAGGGGATTGTTGCCAAGAGTCTGTAAGGGTTTGGTCACCCGGATCAGGGTAACCACCGACTAAAATTTGAGAGATAAAGGGAGAGAGGAAATAGAAATCATAGCCAATAAAGGACACTTCTGGTACCGTCAGGGCAGAACAATAACGGAAGGAAAGAAGAGAAACTAGAGGGAAGAAGAACAAGAAATATCAGTAGAGAGGAGAAGAGGTCGCACAACCTGATTTGTACCAATCTGGTAACCATACTCAAAACTCTTATTCATTCAAATCTGCCCAATGAATTGGGTTACAAGAATATTTATAAAAATAAATTAAGTGTCCCAATTAAAGTCAAACAGAATTACAATAAACTTCCTAATTACTTCCAAAAACCTTGACTAATAAAAATAGAGACTAAATAAAACTCAAATTGCTACCCAAATAAAAGATTACATATATTTGCCAAAATAAAATAATTCCTAAATATCCCACTAAACCTAAAAACCCATGGACCCGGTTCATCTTCACATGGATACCCAAATAGGTTTGGGTAGGTCCAAGACAGTGCACCTACATCAACTCTCCCGGTGTTGAGAAAAACTCGACCACGAATTTATAAAATGAGAGGATCAGCACCACTCAATCGGCATCCACAAACATTAGCTTTAATAGGGTGATGATCTAGTGCATCTCGCAATCAACCATCACGATCTTTTGATGGCCAATAGCAAACGGCATCTCTTCGACGGGAATCTGATCATGGGGTTTCACAACTGAAATAGACTGTCAATCAAGTCTTCAACTACAACTTTGATCGAACCGTGTACTTCCGCTTGATTGCCACTCTTGTTGTCTACCCTATCTATCACCACTGGTTTGTCTTATAAGGCTTCCAGCACGCTACTCACTTGATTACAAAAGCATTTGGTATTTTCTGTAAGGTCTCGAAAACCCGATTTGATATCGGACAAGCCATCTCGATATTCCTTGGCGAAACGCTCCAAAGGAGTAATAAACTCAGGGTCGAATACCATAGTAAATAGGTAATTTTGGCTCTGATACCAATTAATGGAAACCCAGGTTCGAAAAACCCTTATTGGGTTGCTTGTGGACCCACCCAACCAAGGAGACACTCAAATCCAAGGAAAAAAATGGCAAAACAGTAATTAAAACAATTTTTACAAGAGGGTGGCAATTCTGTAAATAGATGCACCTATTAAGAGAGTGGCAGAATTGTAAGTACAAGGACTCTTTAAAGGACAAAGGTGTTCTTAGGAGGAAGGATATATAAGTGAATAAATATTAAAGAGTGAGGATAAACCTGGAACTAAATGTAAATATAGGACAAAGGAGAATAAAGGAAGGAAAGAGGGACAATATTGGAAACAAGAATTAAAGGGATTAAATCACTTACGGAAGGTTGTCTTCAACCTCAAGTCACGAACAAATCCAGCGAAAGAAGAAGAACTCAGATTGAAAAAACTTACAGAACAGTCGACAAGCTTCTGTTTGGCCTGAAATTACAGGCAAAGATTCGCAACAAAGAGCTCTATTGAACACACTTTATGACAGCCTTAACAATCAACCATGTAAATAGTTAGTTCTTCCTGAGATTATTTCTAGCGGTAGCTGGAGCCAACCTGAGTTACAGAATTCGATTCTCACAGGAGGAGGGGATTATTGCCGAGAGTCTGTAAGGGTTTGGTCGTCCAGAGCAGGGTAACCTCCTCCCCAAATTCGAGAGAGAAAGGGAGAGAGGGAATAGAGATCAATAGCCAATAAAGGACACTGCTGGTACTGTCATGGCAGAACAGTAACAGAAGGAAAGAAGAGAAACTAGAGGGAAGAAGAAGAAGAAATATCAGGAGAGAGGTCGCACAACCTGATTTGTACCAATCTGGTAACAATACTCAAAACTCTTATTCATTCAAATCTGCCCAACGAATTGGGTTACAAGCATTTTTGTAAAAAGAAATTAAGTGCCCTAATTGAAGGCTAAAACAGAACTAAAATCAACTTCCTAATTACTTCATAAAACCTTGACAAATAAAAATAGAAAGTAAATAAAACTCAAATCGCTACCCAAATAAAAGATTACATATATTTCCCAAAATAAAATATTTCCTTAATATCCTACTGAACCTAAAAACCCATGGGGTTCATCTTCACATGGATACCCAAATGGGTTTGGATCGGTCCAAGGCAGCGCACCTGCATCACATGGCCATGTTCAACAGAGGACTTTGGATGCTCCAGTATGGAGGAGATTTGATTCAGATTGAAGGAACTAAAAGAGCAACAGGCAAACCTAAAATGATCCTAGGAGAAGTGGTGAGGAAAGACATGCACAACTTGGGCCTTGTATCAAGTATGACCTCAAATAGAGCTGGATTGGAGGACAAGGATCTATGTAGCCAACCCCACTTAATTGGGATAAGGCTGAGTTGTTGTTGTTGTTGTTGTTGTTGTAATAATAAAAGGGCACGAAAAAAAGATCCATTCCTACTATGACTTGAAACCAAAGTTAACTATTCATGGCTCAAGATTCTCTTAAACCAAACATTTAATAACCACCAAACACCTCAGTTGACCACTAAATGTACATAATCTTCTGGAAAATTGATTAAGAAAAGGAACAAAAAACCTCAGACGACCTAAAATAAAAACTCTTGATCAAAAAGAAACTAACAAAAGGACCTACCATTCACTGAAAACACCTAAAATGCAAAATAGTATAAGAAAATCTCTTTCACCACATATTAGCCTATTAGAGTGACTCAAGACAGTCGGCTATATACTCGCCACTGCATATATGGTGCCATGGCTTCATCAATCCCCCCCCCTTTCTCCCCCCTTGAACTCATCCTTGCGACAGCTCTCCTCAACAGGAGCAAAACCCTCACCTTTGTCTTCTTAGACAAATATCCACCACAGGTTAGAATTTGCAAAACACTTTCCAAAGATGCAACTGTTATAGGAAAGTAAATTATCAGACTAATTTGTGCATGTAGCATATAAAGTTTCTCTTTACTTGCAATGCCTCAAAAGAGTATCCTCATATTTCTTATTTTGGAAAATGGAAATTGAGTGTACAACCTCCAAGCACAACCAAAAAGGGCATGTGATTAATTGAAACATTTCCTCTTCGTGACCATTTATGAAAGGATGCATGCATAAAAAGTTAAAAACTGATGCCTGGAACAGCAGACTTGGGCACAAACCATTGCCAAAGTGGACAAGGGGTGAACCATCTGCCCAAACAATTAAAACCAAGATGGGTGCATGTTTAGGCATGGTATATACTTATGTAGTTGCATAATGCACACACACAAAGAGGAAAATTATTTTAACTAGTACATTAATAAACGAGGTCTTCATGTTTTACGTTGTATAGGTCCCATATTTTCGACCTAAAGGCCAAAACTGTTAAAACTTCACAGAGATTGATCAGAAAATTCAGGAAGTGGGATATTATAATTAGAATTAGTGCCATTAATTTCAGAGAAAATGAAGCATTTGAGTTGTCACAAATAAAGTGATCTAATAACCTGAAACTTCCAGCAAAAATTAAGGAAAACCACAAAATGAGAAGCATTGCTTTTAAGATTACGACCATTCATTATATTATTAATGTCTAATTAAAGAGAAAATCATACATTATTAAGAAAAAGTTTTGGTCCGCATAGTTTGGACATTAGACAGTGGTCCACTGACTGGGCATCAGTTCTTAGGCCTCAAACTAAATGCCTTTTACTAGCAACGATCCATACAGTCAGACCGTCCGCTCTAGTTTAGTTCTATGCACACTGATTGAACATTAACATAACTTGAAATTGTGGAGATTTTCATCACTGGAGAACTCAACAGGAGTCATATTTGGTTTGGTGTCAACAAGAGATAGATTGCAATCTTAGGACAAGCATCCCTAATGTATTATTTTTAATGGATCATCATGTGAATTCAAATTTGTAGCAGGAAACTTGTGTAGATGAAAGAAAACATATATTTTGTTACTTTATCCCAATTTTTACAATTGAAGCACATCAGTTCATTAAGAATACTTGGCGAAGGACAATAGGAAATCAATGCCAATACAGAATTCACCAAAAAGATTCTTCTTTTTCAGGAAAGTGGGGTTTTGACCTCAGATCTCCAAATATCAGTTTTCACATAGACATTCACTGCTTGATATTCTTTAGTCACCTACAAACAAAATAATCATCCAAGTGTTAAATTTCTACAGCCAACAAAAATTTATTATCATACTAGAACTGGAGATTCCTGAAGTTTACCGACCCAAAATTCAAAGTTGAATAGGTCATGAGATGAGTACAAGTGACACCTAAGACCCTAAAAGCACAATGGAGATTTATCGATGGTTAGCAAACAACAAATAGATAACAGAATTTTATTAGTGGTCAAATGAAACGACAAAAATAGGCCAAGATGTCAGATTTGTTTTTCACCTTAAAGCTTGCACACTTCATCAAGCAAAAGGGGCATGAGAAGTCTTCGGTTACTGCAATTAGAGAAAATATGGTAGGTTAGTTGCTCCAAGCATTTTCTACCACATAACCAGGAAAAAATAGCAACAGAAACTGTCAACTACTATTAGCATACAGGTAGAGAGAGAAGGAGACTAAAACATGACAGCCTAAAAGACATTAAGTTCCATATTTAAGCAATCAGGCTTCATTTCACAAAACAACCAAATTTGTAGCAGAAAGATGGTTCTACGACTACTTCATTTATTAAGTTAAAACCAATCCATCAACCAATGAGGTCTAGATCTGACGAGGAGCAAAACATGAGTTTAGAGCACGGAATCGGATCAGGTAACGATCACCTACAAAACCGATATGATACCTATACAGTATCGGCATGGATCGGCCATATCGGACATATTTGCCCCTGATTTCCCATAAAAAAAAACAGGGTTTTTGACTCCTTTACACCTTTTCAATACCGTGTCACCGATATGGTATCGGCACGGTATCGGGATCGGCAACTAGAAAAACCGTTACATATCACCCGTATCACCACGGGCGATACAATACCAATACCTCAAACCATGGCGCAAAAGGATAATTAAAGAGAGAGGCAATGGCCTTGGCTATGGTACAAGAAATTCAAACTTCAATTACTAAAATTTTAAACTACAAGATACTCCTAGCCCACCTGAACCACCTATTCCACCATTATTCAGATTACCACACTTAATTTCTGCTAAACAAAATAAATTCGGACTCCTACATCAGTAAAACAGAACATCAGATCCCATTTCAGAAAAAAAAAATCCAACCTAGCAAATCATTTAAGTATCTCAAATGAGTCCCTAATCAACAGAAAGGAACCAACCCCCCCCCCCCCCCGCTCCCCGAAACAAATCCATTGCAGCAGCTAGAAATTGAATATGTCATCTTTTTCTTTTCCCACAAGAAACTAGAGCATTTTCACAAGATTTTCTCCATCCCCACCCCCTCTCAAAAGAGATGAAGTGTGACATCCAATGAACACATGTCCACTTTCCTCTTGCATTACCCCTCCTGCGTTACCATGCCAAACAAAAGGCTATCCTCTTTAAATGGTACACCATCATAACTTTTCTTCAATACCAGCAGACATAATAGTGAAAGTCATTGGAAATTAAGTTAGAGCTGTTAACTCAGATTAGTTAAAAATTAGTTGAGACCAACAATCAGATAATTGGCAGTGGATACCACCATAATTCTTCAAAGATGTACCTTTTTGATTTTAGGGATGCCAACACCAGAAACTCATGAAGCAAATAACTCGGCAAAGACAGAGGGCAAAGTTGGGACCAGTAAGAAGGCAGCAACTTCCTATGTTGTTTACTCTAGCATTGGTGCCCTAGTTCTCTTACTGGATTTGCTTATGGCCCCATAAGGAGTCTTTCATTGTTTTTATCCATCACTTTAATTGTTGAAAGAAGATTGAGCAGTACAGTAAAACTCGATGAAAATTGAACCAAGGACCACAAGTCCATAACCAAGGCAGCACCATCCACAGTTCTCCAGTACTCAACACTACTGTCTCACCATTGCTCTTCCATTTTTTCACCATCTTCTCCTCCATGGTTCTTCACAGCAATGTCTTTAGAAGCTCAATGAAAGAAAACAGTTGTTCCTGACTCATGCAAATATTTCCTCCTGCTATGACTCCAGGCCATCCTCCCCACTGGTCAGAGAAATGCTCCCACACGAGTGCTTTTGTCTGTATCATGATAGATATTTGGGGTACATCCATCGGCGCCTATTCACCATGAGAATACTTTTCAAACAGAGGAATCTTTGTCCATCCGTACATCCAAAATGATGCAATCATAAAATACCATCTCCTATTCAAAATCCCTTCCATAGACAAGTACACTAGGTGATGCAATTAATACTGCCTAATTGGGCCAAGGAGGACCTCATTTTTGGTCTTGGAAGCATAGTTGTAAAGGCGCTGCCTAGGCTAGGCGTCCAGGAGGTTTTGCTGGGGCCTAGGCAACCTCCGCCTTATTGCAAGGCACCTTGCACTGGTTTTTATTGGTATCGAACCCGGTATTGGCCCTTATTTATGCCAAATATCATTTACTTAAGATATTATTCATAAATAAGCAAATACCCCCTATTTGAATCCAATAAAAATAGTTAAAAAATCAAATTCCAAAAGGATAAAAAGTCAACCCCCCAGTTCAAGAACAAAAACTGGATTTTCGACGATAGGTAAAATTTTCAACTTTCTAATGTTGGGGTTTTTCTCAAATCTAAAAATTCTATAAATCTTAATATGGTAAAACATTGCAAAAAACCAAAAGTGCTGTAAAATTTCATTTGCTTTGATATCTAAAAAAATATTTTCATTCAGAGCGATTTTGACAGCATTCACACATACCAAATAAGGTTTGACCAAACATAACTTCTTCAATATAAATCAGATTTAAGCAATTTTGGATTTGTTGGAAAGCTAGTTTTGGGCTCTACCTAATACTAAAAGTCTCATGTAAAAATAAAATCATCCGACTAGTCAAACTTCTTAGAGAACAAGAACATTTCTATAAATCGAGAATAATTTAATTACCTATAGATAATATCATATTTTTTAAGAACAGTATAAACCAAATGTGAGACTAGTATAAACCAAATGTATGTTTGATTGTTTCAAACTTCCAATAGCTTGCTTCTTCAGTTCTATTGTATTCTTGTTCTATGTTGATTTTTGATGACTTGATGTGTCTTAATATTGATTTTTGATGACTTATGTGACTTAATGTGGCTTAATGTTGATTTTTGATGACTTGAGGAGGCTTAATGTTGATTTTTTGATGATATAAGGTATATATTGTAGCATACTAAATAATGTTAGAAATGGGGGAAATAAAAAATAACCCTTGGGGGCGTCTTGGTCGCCTAGGCGGGCGCTTTATCGCCTAAGCGCTTAGACACCTCTCCAACTCCTTGGGTCGCTTTGCCGCTTTGACAACTATGCTTGGAAGGGTTCTATGGGCTTTGTGATGGATTAATTTGGAGTAATGTATTCTCTTAGGTAGTTAGGCCTAAAATATAAGCCCATAAAGAGGGGTGAAGTTTGAGCACGAGATTAGTAGTAGTTGGATGCCTTAGCTTTTAATTAGTACTGTTTGAGTTAGATTAGAATACTTACTAACTAGTACAGACTTCTGTTACGAGTCTATTAAATAAATTTAGTGTGAGAGAGTGATTAGGAGTCCTTTCATGAGTTCAGTTTGGAAATTAAAGAGTATGTATATAAATATCAACAACCCCCATGCCCCATCGGTTAGTATGTGTTTTTATTGAGATTAATGATGTATTGGTATGGTTTCTGGTGGAGACAATTCGATGGTGCCTTAAGTAGCAATTTGTGTGCTCTCCCAGGGTGTCACGCCTGGTGATTCAAGCTCTGTTTTCCTAGTTCTATTTTTCTTAATCTCCTTCTAGATTTCTTAGGTCAGTTTCCTGATATTTTTAGTAACTGAGGGGTACCCTGTTTTCTGGGTAAATTTTGGACTATCAAACTTCGTTATTACTGCAAGTATACCTCTCATTTTGATCTGATATTTATTGTAATCCCTAGTCAGAAATCAGTAGATTTATTGGTGAGAAAAATGACAATTGGCCGAACAAGAGCACTTGAGCTTAAGCTCAGGTTTCTCACAGGCTTTTCCAAGTTGTTGACTAGTCTTCTGAAGATGAGTAAGAACATTGTCTGATTGCATAAGTGGTAAAGTGCCAGTGAAGAATACTGATACAGTTCCCCCAAAGAGGTAGTTTAGAGAGAGAGCTTCTTGAGTTCAAGAATTTTGGAACCTTCATTTCCAAGAGGCTCAAGCAAATAGTTATGATATGCCTGCATAAGATTTGGGTCATCCGTGCCATATAAAATATAGAAATTCTTGGACATATTCTGCTAATGTCACTCTAGATCTTTTCTTTTAAAAGAACAACATTTCATAGATAAATATTCTTCTCTTGCTTGTTCTGTATGATGTTCAGAACTGCTAAAAAATTCCATATACAGGTAAGGGAAGAAAAGACCCAACTGTGGTGTGCCAAGTAACTCAAGTTGTCTGTATTCCCCAAGGCTTATCCACCATTCTCGGAGTCTTACTTGTAGTCGTGCTACAAGTTGGGAGAGCACGACAGGCAGAGAGACACCTGGTCGTTGGAGTTGAGTGAGGCACCAGGAATAGATCTCAAAGATTCAATTAAATTGTTTGACAGGAAAGAGAACTTAAATTGATTTTCAGAAAAAGATACAGACAACTATAGATGAGAAAAAATAAAAAAAAAGGCAGGAGTACCTTCAGTCTTTTGTAGTGTGTTGTTATAATAGCTGTAGTTGAAAATGACATTTCCAGCTCTCAACCTACATGGTTCAAGTGGGGGAAAAAATGTTTACAAACATGCTAATAGATAAATAGAAAATGTTGAGAGCAATAAAGAAAATATCAACATACAAAAAGGCATACAATAAACAACAAACCATAAATAATTAATGACCCACATTCGGGGAAATAATTTAAGTCATGGACATTGTAACTTTTGGGGCTTAAAACACATCTTTTGTCAATTCTATCACCATTCTCCATATTCCCTTCTCCCTACCTTCTCCGAATACCCATCTCCATATCCAGAGTATGCAACAGAGATAGGATTTGGGTAAAGATGAAGGTGGATTAGCGGATGCGATCAGAATGTTTACTATTCAGTTAAAGGTAGTGGGAACCTCATGCACTGGGATGCCCTTTATGAGAAGGTTGGGAGAGTGCAGGCGATGGACGAAGGCATATCATTCCTTATGCAGTTTTCAGTTCTTGTTGATGGTGCTTGACTGACTTCTTTCAAAGGGCATTTGGGTGAATGCAGTGCAATAAAAGATGCACCTCTTTGTATGGATAGCTAGCGAAAAGAAAATTCTAATGCTAGACCATTGAAGTAAAAAAGGTCAATGTATGCCCAGTAACGAAGATCTTTTACCTTTACAAGGTAGAACCAGTGAATCACATGCTTCTGCCTTTTTTTCTTAACCTTGGAAGTGTTGAACGATATTTTGGATGACCAGAACATATGTTGGTCCATGCCTCACACCCTAGAAACCTAACTGACTTGTTGGAAGAGAATGATAGGTTTCACAGGCAGGAGCTCCAAGCCCTCGAAATCTCATTCTGGGAGCAGTTTTGTCGAGTATATGGAAAGAAAGAAACGGTAGGGACTAGGGTGTTTGATGGTTACAGGAAACCTGTGGATCAGGTGGGAGAAAGGTGAAAAACATGGCTTAGTAGGCTTCCAATTTCAATGATTTTCAGGCAATATCTGTCTGACATTCAAAGAGAGTGGAAGGCTTTCTTCCTGTAAATTGTGTTTTGCATAGCTTTTGGAACATGTATGGTGTATAGTGACCTTCTTTTTGCTAACCTGTATATCTACAAACAGAAAGTGTTTTTCTTATCAAACAAAAAATAAATTAATTACTTACCGCATGATATGAGATAGTGATAAAGTGGGTATATATGTGTACGAATTATAAGGAGAGCTTTCTGCTGCCCCAATCTCTTGTGCAGAAATATTAACTTGTACTTTTTGGAACGAGTCCTGTAGAAAACCCATCAAGGAGGGGGAAGTAATTACCATAATTGGATCAGATAGCTATTATTTTTAGCAGACAAAGTAATGGATAAAAACAACTTTTTGTCCAACTATAGAAACGAGAATCCCAGAGGCATGAACACACCATAGTTCCGAAGTTATGCGGAATCTTGAAAGATATAGAATTGCCTTCTTCCAAACAGCCAGGCTGCAAAAGAAAATTAAATCTTCACACAAAAGCCAACCTTTTTAATGAAAACAAAGGATCAAGCCCGTTCCTACTATATGACCCTTATTCAAAATGTAATTCTAAAATTGTTCAGAACTCAAAGGTGGTCTGAATATAATATTGTCAATGTAGAAAGAACTGCAAAACCATTTTACAGAAAAGATAGAGGAGATCATAATTTCTATAAAACAACAATAGTTCAAAAATGGCAAGCAACACCTAATTTAGTTGCAGATATACCTCCAAGAAGCAAGAGTGCATGGCAACAGATGACAGCATCTCAGCATTATGCCCTGCACTAGAGTTTCCACACTTCGCCCATGACATATAGAGTGACTCTATTGATATCTTTCCCCATAGGCAGTATCCTCCAACACTTGCTGTCATGTTAAAAAGTGCATTAATATAATTGCAGTAATAAAGATCATTCCATGTGTATATTCTAAAAGACCCTCAAAGAATAATGTGCCAAACAAAAAGCTCAACATTAAACAAGCAGCGATAAATAACAATAAAAAGTAAATTCATAGAGCAAGATACGGTGAAAACAGAAAAGAAAACTAAGTCATATGCAAGGATTTAAGTATCATTTTGTTTGGCCGATACTTACCGATACACATCGTATCTTTAAGGTATTGATACAATATTGATCCGATAAGGTAACTATTTAAAAAAAAAATGGGAGAGGATTGGACACTATTTACCGTATCGGCTGATAGTATGATATGGCTCACTATTTACCGATACGATTCAATACTTACCGATATAAATCAATACAATCAACACTTATCTTAAAACCTCCAGAAAAACCTATTTTTAGGAAATAAAAAAAATGGGAGAGGGTTCGACACGCCGCTGGCTTTCCTGGAGCTAGCAGCTGTGCCCAATGGAGAGCGTGGGATGAGGATGATAAGGATGTCATTTCCATAGGGGGGGGAAAGAGACAGACTCAGGGTAGGCACAGCACCAGCGAGCCCAGCCTTTTTACCCTAAAAAAATTATGGACATTTTTGAAAGTGCAATTGGGTCCAATGTTGTTTGAAAATTACATGTAATGTATGAGATAGATTATGGATATGTTGCTTCATTTTTTTACTGTACTTAAATTTATTTTTATTTCCTCTAAAATAAAAATTATGGATACTTTAAACCTTGGTTGTACTACCATCAATACTTCGAGTGGGGGCAGTATTGCACGTATGTTTGGTCTATGCACAACGTCATCTTAGTTACACCTTTACCTAGGACCACTTCCAACTCTGAGTTTGAAGTTTGAACTAGCCCGCAGCTCTCTATGGTATTTGTACATGTAAGAAACCATATCCTTTATACATAATTAATTGAATGCAATTATCTTGCCGTACTTCGTTCTCCTTTTTATCCATGATATATTTTACATATTGCTTATATATAGTGTTTGATACTTCAAAACTGTATTTTGCTTGTATCCTTAGCATTTCCATGCTTATCTTTAGTGTATCTTGCGTCTTTCCGATACAATACAATACATCTCTTAAAATAACCCTTCCATACACTACCCGATACCGATACTTAAAACCTTGGTCATACTGGGTAGTGTATGATGATTAATGTTACCAAACATCACATGTAGTATTTATTTAGACTGGTATAGAACTGGTGGAGGGCCGGTTAGAGGAGAGGGGGAATATAAGATGAAATTCAGAGTTGCAAGGGAGAGAATAAATCACAAAAGAAGAAAGGGGGGGATAGCTCGCGCACGCCACACAGGCTCACACACACAGATTCAACTTCAATTCATTCTCAAATCTGTCAGTATCATTATACAAGCCAATATACAAAGAAAGCCCCAAACAAGAAATAGAAATTAACCCAACTAAGGAAACCAAGAAACTAATTAAACTCAACTAAGGAAACTACTAACTTCCTTCGTAGCTATCTTCTATCAAATACAATAAATAAAGTCCTAAAATATCCTATGAGACTAAAGACCCAAATTGGACCCAGTTCATCTCTGTCTAGGGACCCAAATAGGTTTGGATCGGTCCAAGGCAGCGCAACTGCATCAATTCCCCCGGTGTTGAGAAAAACTCGACCACGAATTTTATAAAATGAAAGAAATAAAAACACATGAACGGGGGCTATCCACTCCTTGTTTGCAACTTGGTGCCGACAACGTGGATCCTTGCCCTCCAATAGGCTCAATCAAAGGTCATACTTGGCACAAGGCCTCGACTATGCATGTCATTCTTCACAACTTCTCCTATGGTCATTTTAGGCCTGTCCCTAGCTCTTTTAGCTCCTTCAATCGAGATCAGATCACTCCTCCTTACTGGTGCGTCCCCAGGCCTCCGCTTAACATGGCCATACCACCTCAGGCGACATTCTCGGAGCTTGTCGCTGATCGGGGCAACTCCCACATCAGCTCTAATACGTTCGTTCCTTACTGTGGGAAAACGTGAATGAATGGCAATTCACAATCCTCTTATTTATAATAGATAGGAGAACATTCCAGAATGAGTACAAGGACAATAATACCCCTATTACAGAAATACTACCCTTGAACCCAAATTACAACAGTCCCCCTCAAGTTGGTGCATAAATATCAAACATGCCCAACTTGCTAACTATAGAACAAAAATTCTTAACAAGAATTCCTTTAGGAAAAATATCAGCTAACTGCTCACTAGATTGAACAAAAGGCACACAAATAGTTCCCTGTTCTAGTTTTTCCTTGATGAAATGGCGATCAATCTCAACATGTTTGGTACGATCATGCTGGACTGGGTTGTGTGCAATGTTGATGGCTAACTTACTATCACAATAGAGGTGCATGGGAAGATCAACCTGAACATGCAAGTCATGGAGGAGACCTTGAAGCTAGAAAAGTTCACAAATTCCATGAGCCATGGCCCTGAATTCAGCTTCAACACTAGACCGAGCCACAACTGCTTGCTTTTTGCTCCTCCAAGTGACCAAGTTGCCACCAACAATGGTACAATATCCCGAAGTAGATCGTCTATCATCTGGACACCCTGCCCAATCAGCATCAATAACGGCTTCAACTTGAAGATGTTGATGAGGTGTAAAGAGAATATCCTTACCAAGAGAAGACTTCAGGTATTGCAAAATCCTATAGGCAGCCTCAAGATGGAAAGCATAGGGATCATGCATATACTGACTGACAACACTTACGGCAAAAGTTATATCTGGCCATGTGTGGGATAAGTATACCAAACGTTCCACCAACCTTTGATAACCACCTTTATCAACAAGTTCTCCTTCCTTATTTTTCAGATGGGTATTTAGTTCCAATGGTGTATCGGTTGGCTTACACCCTAACATGCCATATCAATCAATAAATCAAGAGTATACTTTCTTTAAAGAGAGAGAGAGAGAGATGCCTTTTGCTGAATGGGCAACCTCTGTCCCAAGAAAATATCGAAACTTCCCTAAATCTTTGACCTCAAATTCAGTCCCCAAATACTTCTTGAGTTTACTGATTTCTTCATTATCACTCCCTGTAATTACTATGTCATCAACATAAACTATCAGAACAGTAGTGTGCTGCCCTTCCTTCTTGACAAATAGGGTATGGTTTGCATTACTCTATTTGAACCCAATAGACACCATGGCTCTATAGAAATGCCCAAACCATGCTCTAGGTGATTGTTTTAAACCATAAAAAGCCTTCTTCAAATGACATACCTTCCCATGAGTGAAGTAGCAAAACCAGGAGGAATCTCCATGTACACTTCTTCCTCTTAATCTCCATGGAGGAAAGCATTCTTGACATCAAGTTGTTGAAGATCTCTAACAGCACACGAAATGATCACCCTTACAGTATTCATCTTTACAACTGAGGCGAAGGTCTCCTAATAGTCAATCCCACAAGTCTGGGTAAAGCCTCTGGCAACCAACCTAGCTTTATATCTCAACCAATCCATCAACCTTCTGCTTCACAGAAAAACCCACTTGCAGCCTACAGGTATCTTCCCAGGTGGAAGAGACACCAATTCCCAAGTCTCATTCTTTCCCAGGGCCTTCATTTCTTCATACATAGCGTCTTTCCACTTTGGCTGAGCTATAGCCTCCTGGCAAGTGTTAGGAATAGAAACAGAGGCTATAGAAGAAACAAAGGTATAAAAAGAAGGGGAAAGAGAATTGTATGACACAACATTAGAAATGGGATGTTGAGTACACATTCTCTTTAGCTTACGAATAGCAATGGAAAGAACAAGACTAGGATCAGAAATAGGCTTACCAGGAGGACTCAAATTCAGTTCTTCCAATTGAGGTGGTTCAGTGGTTGTGGTCTCGAGGTCCCCTAGTGAAGAATTTCAAAGTCTTCTCCCCCTGGATTGTAGTTTGCTCCTATTCTTACCCTGTTATACCATCCTCAAGTTCAATGGATGTATCTTCTATTACAGGAGTATACATCCAGTGGGGCAATCAATTCCTCTTCACTAAGAGACCCCCTGAAGAGGATTTAGGACTAGGATAATAAGCCTCAGATTCCCAAAAGATAACATCCATGGTAATAACCTGCGAGTAGGGGGATGATAACATTTATAGTCCTTCTGAGTAGCAGAATGTCCCAAGAAAATACAACGAAGACCTTTAGGATCAAATTTACCATGGACATGGTGATTACAAGCAAAAACCACACAATCAAAAACTTCCGGGGGAATAATGAAAGAAAAAGAACCCAAAAGAACATCAAGAAGACAGCGGGCATTAAGGACCTGAGGGAAGCCGATTAACGAGATAAGAAGCAAAGAGAATAGCATTACCACAAAATTGGGGAGGAACAGCCATAGTAAACATAAGAGACCGAGCAACCTCTAAGAGATGGGGGTTCTTTCTTTCAACCACACCATTCTGGGCAGGAGTATCAACACATGAAGTCTGGTGAATAATCCCATGAGAAGAGAGATAAGTCTGAAATGAAGATTCCATATATTCTTTTCCATTATCAAAACACAAATTTTCACATGGGCATCAAATTGATTTTCAATCATTTTATGAAATAATTTGAAACAAGAGAAAACATCACTTTTTTGGTGCATAAGATAAACCCAGGTGATGCGACTGAAACAATCAATAAATGTAACAAACCATCGGAAACCAAAAGATGAAACACAACGGGTAGGGCCCCACACATCAGAATGAATTAAGCTGAAAGGGTGCAAACTTCTATTATCAGAAATGGGATAAACAACACAAGTTTGCTTATAAAAATTGTGAGCATCACACGAATGAGTAGGGGAATTACAACTTTTAACTAAACTAGGAAATAAAGTAGCTAAAACATGTAAAGGAGGGTGGGTGACCAAGCTGACGGTGCCACCAATGTAGCTCAGCCAAAGCAGAATTAGATGTCTGGGAAGCCAAAGCAAATGCAGGAGAGGTATTATCCAGCATATAGAGCCCACCAACCACTTTATCACAGCCAATTGTATGATCTGTTTTCAAGTCGAAAACACAATGACTGGGAAAAAAAGTTACCTTATAGTTGAGATCACAGGTAAGACTACTAATGGACAATAAATTAGTAGTAAATTTAGTTACATGTAAAACTACAGAAAGATGTAAAGGAGTACACTTATTGGTGCCCTTCCCAGAGACAGAGGAAAGAGAACCATCAGCAATCCTAACTTTATGGGAACCAGAAATAGGAGAAATATGCAAAAATTGAGAAGCGGAACCTGTCATGTGATCTGTGGCACCCGAGTCAATAATCCAAGAATCGGACATGACTGAAGTAAAATTACCACTAGAAATACCTGATGTGGAAGAAGATGAAGGAGTGGAAGTAGGAGGTCCTAGTAGAGATGTAGCCGATGCAGCCAAAGGAGTGGAAATAAAGGTGGTGTCCAGGCATGTCATAAGTTGATGCAGGTGCTGATTAAATTCTTCCTGGGAAAGGGGCTGGTCGACAGTATTTTCTTCAAAGGAAGCCTGATGTGCCTTGGAAGTAGAACGACCCTGACCACGGCCTCTGGTGTCAATGGGACGCCCAGGAAGTTTCCAACAATGGTCCCTAGTATGTCGCTCCTTGCCACAAAAATCACATTTCAAGGGAGGACGATCAGTAGTGGACCGATCACTGACAGAGTGAGAAGGAGTCCCACGAGAAGGCTGTTGTACACCATTGAATAAAGTTGATCGTTCCTGAGGAGCAAGATGAACCATGACAGTGTGGCGCCCTTCTTCAGATTGAACAATAGCATATGCCTGATCCAATGTAGGGAAAGGCTCTCTATTCAAAACATGCATTCGGATATGGTCATACTCCATATTGAGACCAGCAAGGAAGTCAAAAACACGCAAGCCTTCTTCCTACTTCTTGATGGCAGCAGCATCCTCATCACAAACAGTAGTAAATGACCCATAAAAATCAAGTTGTTTCCACATACCTCTCAATTTGGAATAATACTGTGAAAGAGAGAGTTCTTGTTGCTTCGTGGTATGAATCTTCTGACGAAGCTCATAAAATTGGGCAGTGTAACCCACTTTAGATTATGTATCCTTGGCAATTTTCCAAACCTTGGCAACAAGGTCAAGGAGACGGTAACCACTAGCAATCTCGAGATCCATAGAATTAATTAGGTAGGACATCACACAGAAATTGGATGTCATCCATTTATCTTGGGCAGGACCAGTCTCAACAAGCATCGTAATCGTTCCTGTAATATAGCCAGAGAGACCATGAGAACCAATGGCCAGAAAGCAAGAACGCGACCACATGAGATAATTTGTCCCATTTAATTTGATGGGACTAGCAATGAGGAATTCACGAGACGTGGTCCCATCAATTCCCGTGGAGGCGGTAGAAAATTCTGAGTCCATATTGCTGGTGAAGAAGAAGACGCCCACAAAACAACTCAACTTGCAAAACTTGAATCCCAAGAAATCATCAACAAAAAAAAAAAACCCTAGCAAAGGATTTAACACATACCAATCACCAAAGAAGGGCCCTTGATGGGATTCAACTCACCACCAAGGGGAGAAGAAAAAGGTCGACAGTAGTCAGTAGGTAGAGGCGGCAATGGCAAAAAGAAACCCAGGGAGAAATCACTGGCGGAAAAAGGCTAGCAGCGACGGGAGGCGCTAGCAAGTAACGCCGGCGATTGTGCCGGAGGCGCTAGCAGGTGACGCCGGCGATTGTGCCAGAGGCGGCAGGTGACACTGGCTTTGGCGAAAAGCGGTGTTGACGGAGGTGGGTAGCGCTGGCAAGTGGTGCTTGCGGCTAAAGAGGAGAAGCCACGAGAGAGAGAGGCAGGCGGAGTCATTGGTGGTGCTAGCTCGAAAACCGAGAAAGAGAAAGGAGGAGAGAGAAGAATGAGATGGGTTTCTAGGGTTACGGCATTAGGGTTGGAATCCCGATGTGGATTCCAGCTTTGATACCATGTGGAAAAACGTGAATGAATGGCTTGTGAATTGATGTTCACAGCCCTCTTATTTATAATAGATGGGAGAACATTCCGAAATGAGTACAAGGACAATAATACCCCTATTACAAAAATACTACCCTTGAACCCAAATTACAACATTCACTTTATACTTCTTAGTTTTGTCGAACATCCATCATAACATCCTCATCTTTGCAATACATAGCTTTGTTATATGACCCTTCTCAACTGCCCAACTAATGTAAGACTAAAACCTGAATAGGTCTAATCCTAGGCAGGATCAAAAGGAAAATATAGAGATAGAAAGTCTTCTGGTTCATCAGACCTGTAAGTGGGGATATTTTGATGTTGATTCGTATATAATGTCTCCAAAGAACAAGAAAGAGAGCAATGGAAACAAAAAAAAAATCATATAAGGGAACCAGGAGAACAATGGAAAGTAAAAATAAGGGAAACCAGAGAGCAATGGAAACTCAAAAGAGGGAACAATTTCCTTGGTTGAAGTAACAAATAAAAAAACACCACAAATTTGTAACTTGTTGAAGTAGCAATGATCTTGATGTGCTAATCTTCAAAAAATCGATGTGACAATCAGTTGAAAGACATCCCAGCAGCTTGTAGCACTCTTAAACTCAATTAGGATTTGGAATCAATAACCAATGGAAGGGGATGAGGGAAGGGAATGGCTATCTCAGCCTGGGCATCTCACCCTGGGCATCTCACCCAACCCATGTTTGGAAAGGCTAAAGCCAATATTTCTTTAATCAAATTCGTGTACCATGCTGGCCTCCCTTACAAACTTATATAGAAGATTCAAAAATAGACTTGGACACTAAAATGGAAAGGCCTAACCCTATCCTTAACTAATAAGGTAACCTAAATTGACTAAGAAAGTGAAATAATAAAGAAAACAAACTCAAAATAGGACTCTAACTAAACTAAAGAAGTAAATCCCATTTTCCTATTTTCTACCCATATTTTAGACCCATTAAATTGGCCCATTACAAAATAAATCAATGGGATCAAAAGCCCAACACATATATAACCCAACCCAAAGCTTATTTTCAATAAAATAAGCCCTCTAAGTGACTTATTTACATCACCAACATTCTGCCCCATACATAGCTGGTTGGACAACAGTCCTGTAAAACTTTCCTTTAAGCTTTAAAGGAATATGTCGGTCGCACCTCTCCACTTCATCCAGCCCACTTTAATTCTCTGTGACACATCATCATTTATGTCAACTTCTTTGTTTATGGTAGACCCCAGATATATAAAATAGTCACTTGACGGTATCTCTCCTCAATTTTCACCATGTCATTATCCATCATAGTGTGACTAAAGTTACACATCATATACTCTGTCTTTGATCTACTAATCTTAAAGCCACTTTTTTCCAAGGTTGATCTCCACATCTCTAACTTAGCGTTAATCTCTGCTTTTGTCTCATCCACCAAAACAATATCATCGGCAAAGAGCATACACCACAGGACCTCGTCTTGGATGTTCTTGGTTACTTTATCCAAGATAAGTGCAAACATATAAGGGCTTAGGGCTGATCCTTGATGTAACTTAGCAGTAGTTGGGAATTCCTTGCCCTGGCCTCCCACCAATCTCACACTAGTCACCACACCCTCATACATATCTTTAATTATATCTATATATTTACTCGACACCCCTCTCTTTACATTCCGGATTAAGTGTCTAGGGACTCTGTCATAGGCTTTCTCCAGGTCAATAAAAACCATATGGAGATCCTTCTTGCTAGCTCTACATCTTTCCATGAGCCTCCTCAGTTTGTAGATAGCTACTGTCATGGATCTACCTAGCATAAAACCAAATTGATTCTTCGAGATATGAGTCTCTCTTCTCAGACGGACTTCAATAACCTTCTTCCAAAGTTTCCTGGTATGACTCATTAGTTTTATGCTTACATGAGCACAACTCACAAAAAACAAATATCTCCACTCCATTCAATCTTCATTTAAGACAAGTTTAACATCCTCAAAAATAACAAAGAAATTTCTTGCTCGAGTAGCTAAGAATTTACTTGCTTATGGGACTAGCAAACTTAAGAAATTACTTGTCCTTCAGCATTTCGAAGTTCTAAAACTACAAATCGAAAATTACAAAATACTCATCCCACAATCTATAATGCCCCCAATCATATTATTTTGATCAGATAGCTCTAATGGAAGATCAAGCAACAGAAATCCATCACAAAGATGCTCAATGAGCAATCCAAGTAGAGCAGGAATTGGTAGAGCCTTTCGAGGTCATCAGGGTAACATTGTCATGGTGTACTATCCCCCATAGGCATCACAGATTCCATCACTGCAGTTAAAGACTATTACAAAAGGCCTTGATATGTATTCCTTGTACAAACGGCCTGAGTTGATTATTGAGGGTGACACAGCCTTGGTTATCAAGTGCCTGACTTGCACCGAAATGGGAAAAGCCTTAGCATCACCAGCAATATCTCTTTCAGCTGGAGGATGAGATCTGCAAACAGTCTAGCTGCTGGGTAAGCTAGGACTGGTGTTAATAGACAGTGCTTGTATTTGGGATCTTACCCAGTTATGTAGCTTACCTTTTGAGTGTGCGGTCTTTGTGATTGTTGAGATGTGTTACCCGATATTATAAGGGTATTTTTGGTATTTTTTCTGTTGTTATTTCCCCATAGCCAGTATGGTCGGCTATATGGGGTTATTGATGTAATTTCAGTATTTTATGAAAGTTATAAATATAAGGGGCTGAATAATCACATCGATTATTCTAGCCATTCTCTTAAATTCTGTTTTGTTAACATGGCATCAGAGCCAAATAACCTCTGATCTAGGTTTTCCAAACCCACCACCCTCCCCTCCTTCAATTTTCCTCCCTTCCCTCCCTCCCTCGAGCTTCTTTCTTCCTCCTCTTTTGGTTCTTCTTCTCCCATCAGGGCAGCACTAAGGAGGTGATCATAATGATCTAGCTGCTGCCCCCACCTACCACCCTTTATGCCATTATTTCAGAACGATAGGAGCTAAAGGACTGTCTGCGATTTGAAGATTTTGCTATGGAACAGTGGATAGATATAAAGCCAGGCTTGTGGCCAAAGGCTTCATTCAGACTTATGGGATCGACTACCAGGAAACATTCGCCCTTGTTGCGAAGTTGAACACTGTCCGAGTCTTACTGTCTTGTGCTGTCAACCTTGGCTGGGATCTACAGCAATTGGATGTAAAAAATGCATTCCTTCATGGAGAGCTGGAAGAGGAGGTTTATATGGAAGTTCCTCCAGGTTTTTCCTTTGACAAGAACCATGGAAAAGTCTGTAGACTAAAGAGGGCACTATATGGGTTGAAGCAATCTCCACGGGCATGATTTGGTAGGTTTCATAAAGCCATGGTCTCCTATGGATACAAACAGAGTAATGCTGATCACACTCTGTTCATCAAGCGAAATGGAGAAAAAGTCACTCTTCTTATAGTTTATGTTGATGACATAGTTGTGACTGGTAATGATGCAGATGAAGTTTCTCACCTGCAGGCTTTCTTGGGATGGGAATTTGACATAAAAGACCTAGGACAGCTAAGATATTTTCTTGGGATTGAAGTTACCCGTTCTCCAAAAGGCATCTCTCTCCCAAAGAAAGTATGCTCTAGATTTACTATCAGAGACTGGTTTGCTTAGCTGTTATCCTTGTGACACTCTTTAGGAAGCTACTACCCGTCTACAAGAGAAGGATGGTGAACCTGTTGATAAGGGCAGATATCAACGATTGGTGGGAAAACTGATTTATCTCTCCCACACCAGACCAGATATTGCCATTGCTGTAAGCCTAGTAAGCCAATTCATGCATGATCCTTATTCCACTCATATGGCTGCTGTTCTCCGTATTCTCCATTACTTGAAATCACCTCCAGGAAAAGGGATCCTTTTGTCTCCTCATGACATTGACCATCTGCGCATTGAGGCTTATACAGAAGCTGATTGGGGTGGTAATCTAGACAGGAAATCTACCTCCGGCTATTGTACTTTTGTTGGAGGAAATCTGGTCACGTGGCAGAGTAAAAAACAAAATGTTGTGGCAAGACCTAGTACTGAAGCTGAATTCCGTGCCATGGCCCAGGGCATATGTGAGTTATTGTGGCTTCAGAGTTTACTCCTAGATATCCGTGTTTCTGTTCATCTTCCAATGATGTTGTACTGTGACAACAAAGCAGCAATTAGCATTGCCCACAACCCAGTACAGCATGACCGTACCAAACATGTGGAGATTGACAAACACTTCATCAAGGAGAAGTTAGAGAGTGGGCAGATTTGTATCCCTTTTGTGAAGTTTGGAGATCAACTAGCTGATGTCTTCACCAAAGGGTTGAGTGGGAAGTTGTTTTATCCTAGTCTAGTCAAGTTGGGCATGTGTGATGTCTATGCTCCAACTTGAGGGGGAGTGTTGAGATGTGTTACCCGATATTATAAGGGTATTTTTGGTATTTTTTCTGTTGTTATTTCCCTATAGCTAGTATGGTCGGCTATATGGGGTTATTGATGTAATTTCAGTATTTTATGAAAGTAATAAATATAAGGAGCTGCATAATCACATCGATTATCCTAGCCATTCTCTCAAATTCTGTTTTGTTAACAGTGATTTTATTGTTGTTTATTTGTATATTATACCTGCACTTTCCTTTTCCTTCTCTAATAAAATTTGGAATTTAGGCTTTGTTTGTTTCAATGTAAATGCCCATAACTAAAATAAAATAAAGGAAATATCTTACTTTACACAGTTAATCCCTATTTTCAACATCTGCATCATTATCTTTAGAGTAAAGTACTCTGACCTCCCCTGAACTAAGCCTTAAATACACGGACCTCCCCTGCCTTTCTGACAAATACCCAAACCACCCCTACTTTCCAAACTTCATTAGATCAACCCTAGTCTGTTACTGTTTTAAGGTTAGTAGATGACGGCAGGGGGAAATATATTCTAAATTGACGATTCAACCCTTTCTTACCCTTCTTTTTATTTTTTAAATAGGAAATAGTGGGACTCACATCAACGCACCCTTTCCGTTTCCCTTTCCCTTTCTTCTTCCTTCCGCACCATTACCATTTCCCTTTCCCTTTCCCCCACCCCTCTGCAACCCCATCCCCATAGGCTGCAACCCCCCTCTCTCCTCTTCTTTTTCTTCTTCTTCTTCTTGCAACCTCACCCACCCCAACCCTTCTGCAACCCCATCCCGCAGGGAGTGAGTGTCAAAATCAAGCCTGGTGATGTGGTAGAAGTCCCTCACTTAACTTGTACTTGCTAAACCCAGGCCAGGTGTGATAAGGTTCCATTCTTTAGAGTTATATAAATATCGCCAGACGACTGATCGAAGACCAACTGTGAATCTTGCCAAGAAGTCTTGGCTAATGCTGGTTTTTGGGTTTCATTGGGTCTTGGTTAATTAAAAATGTTTGGTTACATTCATGCTTTTCCATTTTATTTTGGAGGGTTGCTGCAAGTTGGAGTATAAAAGCAAAAAAAAATCTCCTTTTTGGGTTTTGGTTGTTGGACAGGGGAATGCAGTCCATTTGATTGATTTTCTTCTTGTTGTTTGAACTCGTTCTTTGGAAATTGGACTCAGATGCTCTTTTGGAGTTGAAGAGGAATTGCAAAGATCCTCTGGGGCGGGTTCTTAATTCTTGGGATGGAAATTCTGTGGCATTGAATGGATACCCTCAAAACTGGTATTGTATCAGTTGTACTGAGGGTCAAGTGACATCCATTACGCTGAATGATCTGGGATTGATTGAAAATTTTCAGTTTTCTGCACTTGGTGGTCTCAAAACGCTACAGAACTTGACGATTTCAAGCAACCAGTTGACTGAGATTATCTTGGGATTGGCTCTATTAGGTCGCTGGAAATTTTGGATCTTTCACACAATTCATTCCATAGGTCAGTTCCAGACTTGAAGAATCTGAAGAATTCCATGGGTGGTCTGAGATGAAGCTGAAGATAGAGCTGGATGGTGAAGGGAGTGCACTGCAACATGGCTGCATTTCTTCAGTCGGAGTTGCTGCTACTGGGTAGTCGAGGTTGCAGCGATTAAACAGAAAGAAAGAAACACATGAAGAAGAAGAAATGGTAAAGGGTTGCTTTGAAGCAATAATAATTAAGGGTAAAATTGTCAACTCATCTTTTTTTTAACACTGTTAGCTTCAGGGGGTATGGTTGTAATTGTCAGAAAGGCAGGGGAGGTCTGTGTATTTAAGGTAAAGGTCAGGG
Source organism: Telopea speciosissima (assembly GCF_018873765.1). Taxonomy (NCBI): domain Eukaryota; kingdom Viridiplantae; phylum Streptophyta; class Magnoliopsida; order Proteales; family Proteaceae; genus Telopea; species Telopea speciosissima. The sequence continues at coordinate 53,523,483 of NC_057920.1, forward strand.
GAGGTCAGAGTAATTTACTCTTATCTTTAATTCCCGAAATAGTTTCTTTGCCAAGATCTTAGTAATCTTCAAATTTTCTTATGTCACTCAGTTCCTTTGTAGATTTCAGCAAGCACTTTGCCCTATTTTCTAAATTAGGGTTATACCCACTTACATTACTATTACCTCCAACCTAGTTTCCCTGACCAGCTGCTGCCAAGGATCAACAGTACACAAGTAGTTAGTCTACAAAATGATGTCATCACCTTCAATGATAACCAAACCCATTTTGACTAGAATTGTGATGGCAGACAACCCTATCACAGACCTAAACAAGTATTCTAACACTGTCAAGTTCAAAGCAACGCAAAGATGCATATTTCTGAAAAAAAAATAATGCTACTTAGAAATTCGAGGATTTAACAAAGTGGAACTGTGGAAGAGAAAATGGGCTGTAAATGGGTCAATATTAAGCACTGATTTGATGTTTCAGTTGAGAGTTACAGGGCTACTGTAGCAAAGAGAACACTGAGACTTAACAAGGTCATCGATAGACAATTGCACCAGTTTCCAAGACCAAATACAGTATGCAACTATGCATTCTTCTGTCTCTAACTGCCAACTAGGAACAGCCCCTTCTACAGCTTAATGTGAGGAATTCATCCATAGTGATTTGCATTAAGTATATAAGAGGCCTCACAATCCTATGCAATAGAACAGGTCTAAGTAAATAGTAATTGAAGTTGGTATACATGTTATAAAGACGTTGCAGAATTCTAGATATATTTACTTTCCACACCATATGTAAAGAAAAATGACCAACACATCAAAATATTAAGGTAAATAGAAACGTACATTCCACAACATGAACATATAATATAAATAGTAATGCAACACCAACAAAGCTTTTATTTCATTATTGTCTTACATGAAAAAGAAGCTATATCCGAACTGTCGTGTAAATGACCACCACATACAGAACTTCTTTCACCCCCTGTAAGAAAATTGAATATAACCAGTACAACACTTAAAAACATCTACAACATACTCAACAACTAAACAGATTACATGTGTCAAGGACTACCATAGGAGACGAGTATGAGGGTAAGTTTCCCAGCTCTGGGATCAGATGAAAGCTTGTTAATTTCAGGGAGCTCAAAGTTAGCTTCTGTTAGGTCCCTTCCATCAAATTCGCCGGACGTAGTTAGAATACATGCCCGATTGATGTGATAAACTGCAGAATGCTGTTCTTACAACACTTCAGGACAGATATAACAATAATAATTGTTTTTAAAAAAAAATCCTTGCCTTGCGAGAAATTAAACAAAAAGAAACAAACACATCATCAACAATGTCATACCCCGGATACTACGTCGTCAGAAATAGGTCTAACCAACAAAAGATATAGAGGTAACAGGTTCCGCATTTGCACTCCAGTGATCGATACGGTCATCAGTATCCTATAAATTTTATCAGGGGCAACCTAGTAAGTATCGTCAAACTCAAACCAAGTGCATTAACAAGCTAAGTGAAGAAAATATGTAGCAAACTTTACATTAGTAACTAGCACCTGAAAACCAATAATTACCATACAAAGGTTAAAAACTTTATGTCAAAGCAATTAGCAAGGAACCAATGCTTTAATCAGACGATCGCCACATATGGAAAGAAATTATAATATTCAACTTACTGTTACAATAGTTGTTACAACTTACAACTCACAACACCTGGATAATTGTTATTTAGATGCCCATCACAAAGCAACCAGGACTACCTCACAATATGAAAATCAGTATGGGAAATATAGCAGAATGACAATCCAAAAGTATAATAGCTTACCACTATAATTCTATAAACATGAGAGCAGAGACACATTACATGTGGAAAAATAATCTCAAACACTTTCTCTGTAAGCACTTTCAGGGGAAAAAGTCGCTAAAATTCCAACGATTAGGCAACTCACCAAAAAAGAAACCACCAATAGACTTCTAGTTGCTCTAACTGTTACTTTTGCTTTTACACATACATTTCTTGGGTTCAGGCATAGGGATCGGATACGGGTACATGTCCAGCAGTGGGGATCCACCTGAACCCCAGAACTTAGGATAAGGGGATGTGTCTATAAATGAACACGGCATGGGACGCAGATAATGTGTCGAAAAAATAAGGTCTAACAATTGTTTGAGATCTTTTAATTATCTAGCATAATGTTAAGGTCTTTTTTTTAGATAGGTATAACTTAAGATTTTATTTGCAAATATAAAGATTTTAACCTATAAGCCTCAACATATAAGCCCATTTGGAGCTTACGGCTTGGGCCTATCCCAAAGATTTGAAACCATCCATTTCCGCCAAGAGCATTTTTGTCTTCATTCTTCACCATGAATTGATCTCTGGGTGCATCGTGTCTAGTGAGGATACCAAGTATACATAGAAATCCAGATCCTCCTCCTCATTCTTCCACTTCTCATCCACAGCCTCTACATTGACACATTCTCTCTGATGCAGTGGCACTGTGGCACGTGGCACTAGCTCTGGATCAATAATTTCTTGCATAATGCTGGTTGGACCAACATGATCCAGTTTGGAAGCCCAGACCAGAAAATAATAATGCAATGAAGCCCTGCCTGGTTGATGCGAAAAATCAGTCACAGTGAAAACCAGAAAACAGAGCAGGTCATATAGACGGCCAAAAAAATGATGAATAAATTGGTAAATAAGGGCAGATTCTAAGAGAGAATAGTAATTGAGGAGTAACTACTAAGTTTCAGAGTAAAGTATAATGTACTAGAGGAGATATGAACAAAGAAATCAAGTTGAAACTAGGCAAGAAAACTAGGGGATGTGCCTAGTGTTAAAATAAGAAGATGAAAAAAAGAAAAGATAAGATTAAAGAGGAGAAAGGAAGGGTCACACTGGGTAGAAGACTCAGAACTGACCAGCGGAGAGAGTAGACAGACGGCCAGCTACACTCATGCAACAACAGCAAAAATAAACTCAGAAAATCTTTCAACATTCCTTTCTGTTGATACAGTAGCACTAGCCTGTGCTAGCCTTGTTGTTCCGACATGATCCAGTTTGGAAGCCCAATTAAATTTGGCCTCTGATTACAGTAGGGATAGATTTGGAATTTTTAGTAAATAGGTGGTGTTATTTTTGTACACAGAAAGTACTTTAAAGTGGCGTCAGATCCCAGATTGAAACATCTTAGAAAACTAGTTAGAGTTATGATAGAGAGTCCTGAGTCCAGTTTGTTTCAGTTTTAGTTGTCATGAGGAGTCCAAGTTTGAGTCAATCTTGTTCAGTAAATAAATATAAATATGTACCTACACCCTCCCCCCCACCAAAAAAAAAAAATTTGCATGGTTGAATGATTTGAAGTTTATTATTTTTTTCAACATTGCTGGTTACTTTCGTTGAAGACCATCTCTTCTGATTTGACTGATACATCTCTCTGATGATTCTTCTTAATCGTACTCCATCTCTGATCAGATCTTCCGCTTATTTCTCTTCTCAAATTCTCTTTCTCTTCCCTTATTTCTTCCTTGCTTCCAAAGCTGGGTAGAACCTCTGTTTTTCACTCAAGTTTCAGTTCGCTTGATCTGTTAGTAACTTCTTCTTAGTTCATTCTGTTCTGTTTCTTTCCAGTGGTTTCTGAAACCATAGTTCTCAAGCGTCATCCAGGCGCCCTTTGCTGAAAGAGCACCTTGGGCACCGTGTTGGTGTCACCTTGACGTCCAGGCCCCCTCCAACGCCTTGGGTGACCTATACGCTGTGCAACTATGATTGAAACAGATTTCATACCAAAAACTAAAAGCCCCATCTTGGAAGGACTATACCCAAATTTTAACCTTAAGAACCACAAAATCACAGTTAAAGGGTCTTGTTGGATGTGAAATTTTAGGTACCAAATCTACCACTAAAAATGAAAAACATTACAGGTTTTATTAATTTGCAAGATTAAAAATGAATTACACTCACTGATCAGTGTTTCTAACACACAAGCTTTCTGAAGTTAGAAAAAATTTTAAGCATTATTTAAATCTGCTATTATTCATCAAAAAAAAGACATACATCTGCTAGTTATTGATTTTGAAAGATAAGGGGGCTGAGAATCAGACCCTGAAGTTTCGTTTTATTGGATGTATATTAAGTTGCCTAAAGCTATTTACTTTATAACGGTTTCCGTAAAACAAAACTGAACCCGGCTGGCTTTTCCATAATTATGTGTTCATTCTTACGCAATTGTTCAGTGGGCTCGCTAGGGAACTGTTAGGTCAGATATTAGCATTCTTTCTTTGTTTTTTTTTTTTTTTTTTTGGATGAATAACAATTAAATTACGAAGAAAGGAGAAGGAATATACAAGCCCGAAGGCAAACAACCGAAGCTAGAGGCTAGCTAGGGCACAAAAAGGAAAGAGGGAGGCCCCAGGAGACAACAATGAGCCTGTTCCTTGGGGTATCCAAAACACAAGAGTGGGGAAGGGAGCTAACTTTAGATGAGACATCAAAAACGATGGCATTCCAAATCTGGTCGAAAGAGCGGGATTTGGACGTCCACCTTCTAAGATTGCGTTCCATCCAAATGTGAGAGATAGCGGCACAAAAGGCAAGCTTGCCAACCGAATCACAAATCGTCTTCCCTCCGAACGTCATATCAATCCAAACCCATTCTCTGCAGAGAGGAAGAGGGCTACGGCGGCTAGGCCAGCAATGCCGGAGAACACACCCCAAATGGAGGCGGCAAAGGGGCAAGAGAAGAACAAATGATCTGTATCTTCAATGCCATTCCAACAGAGGCAGCAGCTGGGAGGGACCTGCAAGTGCCGGTGAATGAGGAAAGCATGAGTGGGGAGGCAGTTCGCAAGAGCGCGCCAAGCTGTGAGACTGTGACGAGGGATGTGCCCTTTGAACCAAACAACTCTGTACCAAGGACAGGGGGTCCCTCTATGTCTAACCATATCCCAAGCGGAGTGGGAACTGAAGCTGCCCGATCGGGAAGGGAGCCACAAGATGGTGTCACCTCTACCACGGTGTCCAGGGGGGATAGGGGGGAGGGAGCTCCAAAGATCTGCCAGGGGAGGGGGGATGGAGGAGGGGACCAAGAGCCTCTGGTGATGATGGAGGCAACTGAGGCAGATCTGTCCAATCCAGAGGTGTAAATGTCCCGGGGGCTGACAAGAGTAGAGAGAACACCAGAGGGGTGCCACTTGTCCAGCCAAAGAGAGGTGGACATACCATCGTCGATCCTGCAAGAAATGGCCTCTCTGGCGATATGCCTCACGTGGAGGATCCTACACCACACCCAAGAAGAGTCTGCCACTAAGCTAACAGTCCAAATAAAGTCCCTACGGAGAGGCCCAGCATACACCCAAGAAGACCAAATGCTGGTTTTCTTGGCGAGGAGCTTCCAGATGAGCTTGATCAAACCAGCAATGTTGACATCTTTTATCCTTCAAAGCCCGAGCCCTCCTTCAGATTTGGGAAGGCAAAGGGAAGACTAGCTCTTGGGGTGAAGGAATCTGCCTGAGTCCACACCTTTTCAGAGGAAAGTACACATAATAGATTCCGCTGCCTTGATGGTGGCCTTGGGGAGACCAAAGACACCACTCCAGTAGATGTAACAAGATTGGAGAACCGATCTGATGAGCTCGAGCCGCCCTGCGTACGATAGAAGCTTGGCTTTCCAAAGCTGAAGCCTCTTGCAGAGGAGATCTAAAAAGAGGGAGCAATGGTGGGCTGTGAGCCTAGCAGGTATAAGGGGAAAGCCAAGGTATCGGACGGGAAGGGTGTCGAGGGTAAAGCCGGTGAGGGCGGTAAGGGAGGCTATGGTGGTGTCTGAAACCCCAGTAAGGAAGATGTGGGACTTGAGGAGCTTGATGCGGAGGCCGGAGAGGTCCTGGAAAAGGCGAAGGGAGGACATGATGGACTCAATTGAGAGGGGGTCAGCCTTGGAGAAGATCATGAGATCATCGGCGAAGGCAAGGTGGGTCAAGCTGGTAGGCTTACACTTGGGGATGGGGGAGATGAGATGAAGGTCGGTTTTGGATTGGATGGAGCGAGAGAGAACCTCCAAGGACAAGCAAAAAAGGAAGGGGGAGAGGGGGCAGCCTTGGCAAATACCAACGGAGGAAGGGAAGAATCCAACAGGGCTGCCATTCAGAAGAACAGAGAAGCGGGGAGTGGAAATACAGGAGTGGATCCAGTTAACGAAGATGGGAGGAAAGGACATATTGAGGAGAACTTTGGTGATGAAATCCCAACGGATGGAGTCAAAAGCCTTATGGATGTCAATTTTCAGGAGGGCAAACGGGGAGTGAGATTTGCGGTCGAAACCTCGGACAATTTCCTGGCAAAGGATGATATTGTCCGCAATGCTTCACCCAGAGATGAAGGCGGACTGGTTGGGGCTAACAAGGGAGTCAATGACAAGATGAAGGCGGTTGGCAAGAACTTTGGCAATGAACTTATAGAGGAGATTACAAAGGGAGATGGGCCTGCAATCGGACATAGAAGAGGCACCGGGAGACTTGGGGATGAGGCAAAGAAAGGTATGGTTGATGCTATGGATCTGGCGGGGGTTGAAGAAGAAGCTCTTGATGGCTTTGGTTAGCTCGTCACCAATGATGTCCCAGCAAGTGGAGAAGAACCCCATGCTGAAGCCATCCAGGCCGGGCGCTTTGCTAGCCTTATGGGAGCGGACAGCAAAGGCAATCTCAGAATCAGAGGGGATGGAGCTAAGGGAATTTAGAACGTGGGAAGGGATGAATTTGTTTAAGAGGTTTTAAGGGAATTCAGCAGAGGCATTCTTTCTTTGTTACTACATACAAATGGACAAGTGTTTAATTTCATTTGCGGCCTTTTATTTGAAAATGGGTTATGCAGTCTGATATACAAAAATATATGGATATTAGATGCAAAAGGCCCAAGGATGTACTGATATATGTGGTGGCTAATATCCGGCTTAAATGGAAGAATACAGAATAGACAATATTTTCAGATATGATAAACAGAGAAGGAATAAAACTAGACATAGAGAAGCAAGATAATATGTTCACAAACTGAACTAAAATATAGCAAAAAATATAACTGTAAATCAGCTTTAAAATCTGAAATCTGAAATCTGAAAAAAAAAATATCACCAGAACAGAGTAAATAATAACTGTGTCCAGAAAACAGATCAGGTATTATCTCTCTAGTAACAGATTGTAATTAATACTATTGACCTGTAGTAGAAACCTACATGATAGATAATCTTCTGCAATGTATGTGGCAGGAGAAATAAATTTGGATAGGACAAAGAAGCATAGTCCGAAATCTCGCCGAGATTCTCGGTTTTTTCAAAAGCCAAGTCTAGATGGCAAGGGAAACAGAAAAGTACCATATCTCGGCAAGATCTCGGCGAGATACCATCTTGAATTTTTATTGAAAAACAGAAGACAAATTGCAAGATCTCGGCGAGATCTCGGGTCGAGTTTCGGGTCTCGGTTGCTGGATATGGGTCACTTCACTCACTTTACCCATTTAACTTAAAATGTTAGGCATATACATGCTGTAAACAGCAAGGTTCGACAGAACCTTGCTTTCTATTATTTGGCTCTCTTCTCTCTAACTCTCTTCTTCTCTCAATCTTCTCTTCCCTTCTTCATTTTTTGGTTGGATTGAAACATTTGGAGGCTGAATTTGGTGGCAAAGTGAAGATTGCAACTCAATTTTGGAGGATTGCTCAAGTTTGTGAAGGTTTTTGATGGTTTGTAATGCTTATTAACTTGTTTTCCTATTAATTAAATGTTTTGTTTGAGTTCTATGTACATAAATTATGTCATTAATGTATATACTATGCTATTTTAATACGTCGCCGCCTACCAACTAAGGGTCCGATGTAAAAGTCATATTTGGACTTTGTTTTTGCAAAATCTAGTAATGGCATTGTGTTTAAATGGCCTAAAATAGGCTGTCTACTGATTTTCAGACCCAACAGAAGTCTAAAACCCACCGAGATGGGCTTCCGAGTCGGAAAAAAAAAAAGTGCACAAACTCGCCGAGATCTCGGCCCAACTCGGTTTTTTCAAAGGCCGAGATGGCCCCGAGACCCGAGATTTCAGACTATGCAAAGAAGAGAACCAGAGTATCACAGGGGCATGGAAGTAAACCTCGGTCGAAACTGCCAAGATATCTCGGTTTCACAAGAAACCGAGACAAGATGTCATGCAACTTTAAAAAATCCCATGTTTCGACCCAACTCAACCAGTTTCAACCTGTTTCGACCAAATTTCGACTACATTCCGCAAGTTTCAACCTGAACACCTATATAAGTGTCACTTATCCTCATCGAAACTTGAGGAAACCTGGCTGGAAACCAGGACAGGCACTTATTTATGTCAAATTTCATTTACTTAAGATATTATTCATAAATAAACAAATAACCTCCTATTTGAATCCAATAAAAAATGTTTAAAAAATCAAATTCCAAAAGGATAAAAAGTCAAACCCCCCAGTTCAAGCTCAAAAACTGGATTTTCGGCAATAGGTGCAATTTTCAACTTTCTAATATTGGGGTTTTTCTCAAATCTAAAAATTTCATAAATCTTAATATAGTAAAAAATTGGACCTAAACTTGAGCCTAATAAAAGACTAAATAAGCACCACCTACGGGGCCTTGTTTGGACCTAAACTTGAGCCTAATAGCCTAAAGAATGGACTGCACGCTTTCAACTTTGGGTTCAAAAATCTACCATGTCTATCCAGCTGCTCTAATGGCACTGCATCAATGAGCCTTTAATTAAACCCATGGATTAATGCAAGCCCGGTCAAAAAATTGGTCTTATTTTGCTAGTAAGTGGTTATGAATTTTTAATTGTTTTTACTTGTACTGGGCCCAATTATTTGGTCCATAGGAGATACACAAGATAGTGTATCGATTTTTTTTTTTTCAGTTAGATAAAGATATTTTACCTAGATAGAGTTATGTTTTGAGTCTACTTATTCAAGTTAGTATAAGATAATTATTAGGAGTTCTTTTATGCGTCAATGTTAGTGTTTAATGCCAACAGGTTACTTAGTTTAAAGTGTTTAAAATTTACTCAGGTTCCCTTCTGGTTTTTTTTTTTTTTTTTTTTTTTTGCATAAGGATGTAAACCCCCCCCCCACACAATCAAATTAGACAGTTGAATAAAATTTTATTTGTGAAAATATGTGGGTTGTGAACTCTCTTTTCTTTTCTTCCAAGTTACTGTTCACAATCCCAAAACAGCCCTCCTATTTTTTCTCTTTCTTCTATTAAGAAAGGAGGGGAAACGGGAGAAGGAACTCACACTCACACTGAGCTTCACAAATAACCCTCATTAATCAAATCTTCAAATCTGTTGCTCTCCTACGATTACAATGAATAAATAGAAAATAGCCTTGCATAGGAATAGAAACCTAACTAAAATAGAAATAACTCAAAAAGGAAACTACCTAAGAAGCTCCTACGTAATCTACCCATGAAATAAAATAAACTAAACTAAATATTGCAGCCTAAGTGAACTACCAGCCCTTGCCAGACCAGAAAACAGGTTTAGGACGAGTCTTTGGTTTGGGTTTCCAAAGTGGGTCATGTCGGTCCAGCCAGGCTAAGGCAACTGCATCAAACCTGGGCATGGATACCTTTGTTTTCAAGAGTCAAGACTAGAGTTTGCTAACCCGACAAAATAACTGTTGTATTATTCATAGATGAAGGGCGAAGTGAGAATTTTGATTCCCAATCTATGGTGATGTTATCTAACACAAATGGGATTATCATTGAATTTAAAAGTGATGTCTTCATCAATTTTCTACTCTCAATACTTTGATAGTGCTTATTGTGAGACGTTTGATTCTTCCAAACGCATCATTAAAGTTGCTCGACAGTGGCTGGAATTGGAAAAGGATGTAGTTGATCGCGATACAAATTTGTGCACCCTAAAGCCTTCTCACATGACAGACGTTAGTTCTTCAAGGACTGATTGATGAAGCATCCTCAAAGCCAAAAGAAAAAGTCCCTACAGAAAAGTTTGCTTTCCACAATGAAACTCCTAAGCTTATTGAAGAGAAACAGAAAGTGGTTGCAAAAGAAGAAGAAAAGTTTGTTATTCATTACAACTTACGAGGAAGTAATAGAAGCATGTGGACGTGAAAGAGCAACCCATGAAAGATTACGACAAAGAACATAAATTGGTTGATCTTTTGATATTTTAACTTGTGCTTCCAAGTTGTGTCATTAACAACGAATATCTTGTCGCTGATTTTGTACTGATGGATTGTAAACTATTGTAGGCTTCACTAGATCGAAGAGGATGGTTGTTGCTGATTGTGCATTGACCGAGGGGAATAATGCAAGCCCAATCCATAACTTGGTCTTATCATGGGTTTTTGTTTTAAGTGTTTTTACTAGTAATGGACCCAATTATAAGGTCCAAATTTTAGGTCCATAGGGAGTACTTGAGATTAGTGTCTTAAGTAGAATGTTCGGGTTAGATTAGGATACTTATTAGCTAGATAGAATAAATATGTTCCATGACACTGGTGAGGCATGGCCTACAATTATTCCTAAAGAGGAGCTCCACCAATTGCGAAAGAAAAGTCTGAAGAGGAAAGAGATGAAGGAAACGGAAAAAAGGTCAAGCAATTGGATTGACAGGGGAGAAGTGCAGAAACACTTTCATGTTACCAGAGGCCATTCTACCAATCACTGTCCCATAATGGGGCCATGAAAAATCACTTCTAGCTCAGAATCACTCCTGCAGAACATAAATGCTGTCAAACGGCACCTACGCTGCAACTAGAGTCGTATTAGGGTTTTAATTAGAAATTAAGTGTAAGAGATTTGGACTCATAGCAGGAAGAGTCAGACATGAGGTTTCCTGAAGAAATTTCTTGGGTTCTTTGCTACTGTCAAGATTTTTTTTTCCTTGCTTTTAAATGAATAAGAAACATAGTTGTCAAAGCACCGCCTAGGCCGCTAGGCATCCAGTCTCTTTCTTAGGCCCAAGTCGGCAACACGCCTTGTTGACACTTCACAAGTTTATGTTGATTTATGTTTATTGTTTTGTTTTAATATGATTATATTTTATCCTATGCTTTCTTTGTTATATATTGGTTTTCTCATATTAGGTCATTACTAGCATAATATATCACGTTGCATTGATATGGCTTCTATGTTGCATATAAGCATGATTATATAAAATTATCGTTGTTATATTACATATAGTCATATACTACACGCCTAGGCAAGAGCCTTGTCGCCTAGGCGCCCGTCCAACGCCTTGTTTTGGCTAGTCACCGTAACAACAACAACACAGCCTTATCCCAACTAATGGGGTCGCCTACATGGATCCTTTCAAAAACAAAGAAGAGAAAACTGCGGTCCTCACAAAGAAAAGGAAAGTAAGAGAAACTTAAAAAGAAATGGGATACGAAAGGTAAGTAATGGAAAATGAAAGATGAAAGTAAGAGGAAAGAGGATAGCCCAAGAATTCAGGAAAATCTTAGCTACACGGTGTCAATAATGTGGATCCTTGCCCTCCAATAAACTCTATCTGAGGTCATACTTGGTACAAGACCCAGACTATGCATGTCATTCTTCACAACCTCACCTATGGTCATTTAAGGCCTACCCTTTAGCTCCTTCAATCGGCATCAGATCACTTCTCCTTACTGGGGCATCCCCAGGCCTCCGTTGTAGATGGCCAAACCACCTCAGGCGACATTCTCGAAGCTTGTCGCTGATCAAAGCAACTCCCACATCAGCTCTAATACAATTGTTCCTCACTTTATTCTTCCTAGTTTTGCCACACATCTATCTTAACATCTTCATCTCTGCAACACATAGCTTCGCTATATGGCACTTCTTAACTACCCAACATTCTGCCCCATACATCATAGCCGGTCAGACCCAACAATCCTGTAGAACTTTCCTTTAAGATTTAAAGGAATGTGTCGATCACACAGAACTCCGGTCGCACCTCTCCACTTCATCCATCCAACTTTAATTCTTTGTGAAACATCATCATCTATGTCACCTTCTTTGTGTATGATAGACCCCAGATATCTAAAATAGTCACTTGACGGTATCTCTCGCTCCTCAATCTTCACCATGTCATCATCCATCATAATGTGACTAAAGTTACACATCATATACTCCGTCTTTGATCTACTAATCTGAAAGCCTCCTGTTTCCAAGGTGATCTATCGCCGTAACAACTATGATAAGAAATTTTCATACATGAAACAAAAGAATGGAACACAGATAAAAATATCAAGTTAAATCCAGACCCAAAGCAGCTTTAGATTGCTTTTTAAGGTTCTTCACAGCACTCCAGCTTTTGGTGCTGATTGTTATTCCCAATACTGCTAATTTTACTATTTATTGCAGTTTAGATTACGTTCTTCCTTCTTTTTGGCAATACTTCTCTGTCTCACTCTCTCATATTCAAGTTATTAGGAGTGATTATATGCTAAATTCACAAGCTTGTCCTAGACTTTATAAATGTATTTTGGTCCCATTACCTATAAAACAGTAGGATAGTATAACTATCATACATCGCTTAGCTAACTACTGCCGGCTTACCAACAACAGGGCAATAAGCAATTGCATACCAATAGTTGTCTCCACATCTTGTGAAACATGCATATTAACTCTATTACTCTACATATACAAATGCATACATCTTATGAAACATGCCAACTAACTCTGTGACTCTATATACACCAAATGCACGTTAATACATGTAGAAAATTGCACGAAGCAGCAAAGATTGGTCAAGAAAGTCCTAAGATGCATCTTTTAAAATATAAAATTGCGTTACCTCTTTCTGTGCTTTGCCTGTATCTTGTAGAACAAACATCTTTGAAGAAAGGACGGCTACAAAAGGAAATGCAATGTTGTTATAAAAGTGCAACCAATCCTTTCCAGATAGAACATCATGAAAATAAAACACACAAAAAAAAAGAAGATAAAAAGTGAACAACAACGATTTTACAAATAGAAGAACTTACATGCCCTAAAGCTCGACGCTGTAGAATATTATAGAATTCAATAGGCTTACAATATATTGAAAGACTCTCTTCGGCATTTACTGCCTCGTCTGCAGATAAATGGATCCGAGAATCTTCACGACACATCTGAGCTACAGTTCTAGAATGGCAGCAACTGCACCCTGGAGGTTCTGTACCATGCAAGAGAATTAGCTACCAATACTTCCATTAATTACTACAGTTCTCATATTTGAAATAAGTCGAATCAAATTTACCGGCGGGAAGCACCGTCCAATCTCTGAACCGCGATTGTGGAAACGGATTCGTTTCCGGTTTTACCCAAAATATGGGAAACGACTCTGCTTCAGTTTCCTCGATGTCTGCGAAGAAGCACGAATTGGGTAAAGCAAGATTGTCTACGGTCTACATCTGCAGAGCCACTCTAGCATTATTCGAACACGAATGGGATAACAATTTCAATGTAAATAGCCCTTCTTGTTTATGTGTGTATTGGGGGCAGGGGGGCGCGCGGGGGGAGTGAATGTAAATAGGGTTTTGTCACATCATAGCCACATTAAAAGCAAAATCAGAAGTGCATTTCAAGGTTAGCTCGATACGAAATTCGTAACAAAAATTTATGGGTTTTTTTCAAATGCCCCCCTTAAATTGCTCATACGTACAAATGCACCCCTGAACTTTCATTATTTTCAAATGCATCCTATTTTCCAAACTTTGTGACACTCTAGTCAAGTCCGTTAGTCTTGGATGTTAGACGTTAGTTTTACGGAATCCGATGACCAAAATGCAGTTATGATAAAAATCCATCAAAATTAAAGAGTAAAATGATCAAATTGCCCTCATCTTCCTCAAATTGTTTAGGGTTTGAAACTGAAAACCGAATAAAACATAAAATCATCCAAAAAAAAACAGGGGGAAATTGTTCCTAGGATTTTAAGGTTTTCAATTGAGAAAATTGAAGATAAGAAACTTAGACATGTGATCCGAATCGCAAAAAGTTTTATCATAGTCAGACTTCTTGTTGCTGTAAAGGGTCACTGATCAAAGGATCCCTTTGTTGTCTTGTCACCATGGGTCCCCTGTTTGTTTGTGAATCCGACTGATGACATAAGCTCAGAGTATATTGGTTATTTTGAGCACAGGGAGAAGATTCGAGCAAGGGAAATTGAACGACTGGCTACCAAGAATTCCATTAGGAATCTTTTGGTGAGGGAGAATGAATCAGAACCTTTGCACCTCCTCCCATCTGCAAATCTTACCATAAACTTAAATCGCCAGATTTTATAAGAGCTCATGGGATTTACCAGTGTTGGAGACAAGACCTACATGTGCACTGTAAGTTATACCAATACAGATGGACGTGGAAGTGAAGTCCCTATGTGCCTCTAGTTTGTATACTCTGATAAGAACCTAATTAATTGAATTTAAGGTACCAAAAATTTTATTTTTTATTCGATATTCAGTTTCAAATCCTAAACGATTTGGGGAAGATGAGGGCAATTTGGTTAGTTTACTCTTTAATTTTGGTGGGTTTTTATCATAAGGTCATTTTGATCATTAGATTCCCTGAAACTAACGTCTAATGTCCCAGAATAATGGATTAGACTAGAGTGTTGCAACCTTTGGAAAGTAGGGGTGCATTTGGAAATAATGAAAGTTTGGGGGTGCAATTGTATGTATGGACAATTTGAGGGGGCATTTGAAAAAACCCAAAATTTATTAGAGGATATCGGTGAATACAAGTGATAATAGATCAATATTGAGTTTGATAGGTTAAGGTTACCTAGAACATTGTTTGATTGTACTACTCCAATGACAAAAACCTTTGCTTAAGGAAGACTTTCTGTTTTTTTACCAAAAAACAATTAAGATTTATGTCAATCTTCTCTTAAATAGAAAAAACTAAAGAAATTACAATCTAGAAGGGTAGACTCTTAAGCTATCCTTAATTGCACAAAAAGACATCTTTGTAAAAGGTGTAACCTAAAATACAATGTAGTAGATGTTTCATTACACTTTCTCCCCACCACAACCATATCTACAATGGACTTCCAACCATAGTACAAAATTCTTCTCAACAAAATCTTCTCTTAAATAGTGTAATTAGGTTTATGTCAATCTTCTCTTTAATAGAAGAAGTTAATTTAGGAGATTACAATCTATTGGACAAGATCGCGCCAAGCAATATGATCCTAAAGGGATTCTCTTAAGTTATCCTTAATTGCATAAAATGACATCTAAATAAAGACGTATAACTAAAAACTCCATGTGGTAGATATTTTCATAACACTTTCTCCCCACCACAACCAACATCTACAACGGACTTCCAACCATAGTACAAAAATCTTCTCTTAATTAGTGCAATTAGGATTTTTGTCATTCTTCTCTTAAATAGAAGAAGCTAACATAGGAGATTACAATCTATCGTACAAGATTGTGCCAAGTGATGTGATCCTAAAGCAGGGCCTCTTAAGTTATCCTTAACTGCACAAAAAGACATCTAAATAAAGACGTATAACTAAAAACTCCATGCGGTAGATATTTTCATTATACTTTCTCCCCACTACAACCAACATTCACAAAGGACTTCCAACCATTGTACAAAAATCATCGTCATGCAAACGAGCCTACTACAATTAACTAGAGGAGTGTCATGACCAATGATTGGACCAAAAATAATTTTAAAATATTTTTCAAATATATTGAATTTAATATAATATAATAAAAACTCTTTTGCAAATTCTTTACAAAACAACTACTTAGGCCCAGCGTTTCAACTAGTTACGGTCTATAACTCACTAACTTGGATGTTCTCCCTTAATAATGAGCAGTGGTAACCTTATTGAGTGTCGCCCCCTTCATCATTCATATAGTATACATCGAGCGGTGTGTGTAGTTAGTTTTGTCGGTAGACATCAACCATTGGCTCATCTCAAACGCACAAAATAAAAATCGTGAGGGCAATGATATGGCAGGGGATTGTCACGTGTCTATGTGAATGACTCTCTTGCAATGCCCTTTTGGGGACTGATCGGTCCATTGGTCTTGGTACGGGTCAAGTTACGATCCGAGGAAGGTAATGTAAGGTACAGCAAAAGCGAAGTCTAAAGTACAGGGGAAGGTAAGGAAACATACTTGGATGCTCGATTGCATGGTAAGGGTTAATATACATGAAAGTAAAAAAGAAAGAAAAAGGGGGTTGAACATATGAGAGCCATGCAATGAAGATAATAAAGCAAAGCCAGGTGTGAGGGGATACTAATAAATAGGGAAATTATCAGCGCCACCCCCTGAGTTATCCCATTATTTTAATGCAACCCCACTAAGTACCAAAATATCAAATCTGACCCAAAAACTAACGAGATTAACTAAGTGTAATGCAAATGACTAAATTACCCTCTACACTAAAACATAAAAAACCCAGTCCCACCTCCCTTTCTTACCGTTGGAGTTCAAACCTGTGAAGGAAATAAGGCATCCGAGCTCCATCTTCTATCCTTGTGACCAGCACACCAGAGAACCTACAACCAAACTGGCCAAAACTCGAAGTGCAGAACAAAAATCCTATCTCCTCCCCATTCCATCTTTTTCTTTTTCTCCTGCTACTACACCCATTTCTCTTTCTCCATCTTCTATTTCCTTTCCTCTCTTTCTTCTGCATATGTCTTGGTTATTGATATTAGGTTTTATCCCATGTTATATTGGTATCAGAGAAATGATGGGGGAAAAAAAATCTCATGTAGATGTTGATTACTCCTCTGTTCCATTGCTGCCCTCTTGTTAATGGAGAATAAAAACAAGGGTGTTATTCTTTCTGCCTTTATTTTTGTTATTTTTATTTTTTGAAGATTAATGGTAGTTGCTCTGGAAATCCTACTCTGATCATAAGATTGGAGTTTTGGAGCATTCATACAATTGGGGTTACAAAATACAATTCCTACTGCGGGTTGTATTCATGATCTGACCTCTTCACTACCTGCGCATGGTGCCTACAAGGATTTAATTTGATTATTTATATATTTTCTTGGTTGTGGTTGTCTGGTTTTTCATGTATCTTCTTAAGTTTCTGATAGATCCTTCTTCCCTTCTCATGCGCAAGGATTCTCTTAACAAAATTTGATCTGTTCTGGTTATTCTCTGCATTAATTCATCTTCCTGCTGGATTCTTGTTGGTTCTGTGTTCTTCTTGATAAAATATAGCTTGCGGCATTCTTATCTACATTTAATCTGATTTTGCAACTATCCATTGAGTGAAGTGTTTTTTTTTTTACTAAAATATCTCTATCATATTGAAACTCAAGTTGCCATTATCTTCACTAAATCTAATGTTTTTGTGGGCTTTTTTTTTTTGGTTTGTTTATTTAATTTGTTTTGTCCTAGTAATCCATAATAGATTCTATTATAAATTCCTCTTAATCAGGACTGGCCACAACATCATCCTCTTTCTCCTGCTACCTGATATCTCTATTTTATCTCCTCCTCTTTCTCCTACTATCACCGTCGGTTTCTTCCTTCGAATTTGACGATGGTTGCAAAGGTGAGTGTGGGTAGTTACAGAGGTGAGAGGTGGCCAAGTGAGTGTGTGCAAGGGAGCAAAGGTGAGCAATGGGCAGCGGTGACCAGTTGCAGAGATGGGAAGTCTTTTTCATTTGACTGAGGAAGAAGAAGACTAGGTTCAACAGTTTTAAGGGGAAGGGCAAAATAGTATTTTAAAAAAATATAACCTACTGACATCACTAATTAATAGTTAAAAGGCTAACCCCGTTAGTTTTTAGGCCAGATTTGATATTTTGGTACTTAGTGGGGTTACATTATAACAATGGGATAACTCAAACGGTGACACTGATAATTTCCCTAATAAATAAGGTAGAAATACAAAGACGATAGAAGTGTAAAAGAGGGAGAAAGACCTAGTCTACATACATGCATATAAGAAGTAGAGACATGGAGAAGTGTGAAAATGTAACATGGCATATGGAACATGAATAAGTGAACACATGAAAAGTGCATTAGCCAGCTCTAAAATGTAATAATTTAAGGGCTGTGCA
Source organism: Telopea speciosissima (assembly GCF_018873765.1). Lineage (NCBI taxonomy): Eukaryota > Viridiplantae > Streptophyta > Magnoliopsida > Proteales > Proteaceae > Telopea > Telopea speciosissima. The sequence continues at coordinate 53,541,524 of NC_057920.1, forward strand.
AATCCTAAGATAAAAGCGTGTAAGGTGCGAAGAGATATGAGACATACTACCACATAAAAAAGCACAACAAGTACTAATGACGAGAGAAAGTAGGGGGAGTTTTAGTCTATAGGGAATGGGGATCATAGACGAATAACAAAACATATGAAAAATTGAAGACAACATGAGTATGTGTGATCCATCTAGAGAGATGGGATCACACAATATTCTAGAGATACAAAACAAATTTGGAAAATAAGACATTTAATCTGGCGAAAAAGAAGTGAAAGGAAGGGATACTTACCAAGTTAAAAGACTCGAACTCGAATAAAAGTGAAGGTTCCCCTTTTGAGACTCAGAGAGAGATGTTCAGAGATAATATCGCCAATAGTTTGGGCTACTCTGATCCTCCTTTGGACAACACTTCGTCTTAGAACTCGAAAATCATCAAGTAGGGATGCTTCTGAGCTATGAACTAAGCACTTTAGGTCTTAGGCTCCAGTAGAGACTAAGAGAAAAGTCCCAAGATTAAGTAGAGACCAAGGAATTTGCCTAGAGATCAAAATAGACTAAGAGAATTGTCCAAGATCCTTCTCAATGTGAGAGGAGGTGTATTTATAGTTGTATAGGGGTGTGTGCACTCCCAAATACGTGCTTGGATGCTGGGATTGATTCGGATTGTTGGTGAGGGATAGAAATGGATGTCTTTACATTGACGGTGGGTGTTTGGTCAAAATTATGGCCAATGGGGTGTAGAAAAGTAGTTTGTTGCCAAAGAAAGAGTTGCTTGGAGTCTAAGAGAGCCAAAATTTGCATGCAAGTTGCCAAATATAAGCTTGGGCACGAAAGGAAGTGAAACCAGAGCTAAACATGGCAAGTTTGGGTATCTCAAAATTTCAAAAAAGTCAACAATGAATTGGGATTGAGTTGATATCGAAGAGGGGGTAGGTCGACATTGAGCTGTTGTCGATGAACATATGTCAACATTGGTGAAGATGCTTCTGGTATCGGTATGAATGGTCTTAATCGATGGAAGATAGACATTGAAAGAGTTTTGTTCGACATTCAAGTAGAATAGTTCGATGTTGATGGAAGGTAGAGTCGATGTCGACTCAGGGGTTTTCAATGTTGACCTTGGTTTCGGTGTCGACAGGAAAGATTTGGGCTATTTGGGATGGTTCTGTGCTGGGCCAAGCTAGTTCCAAGGAGAACTGGGACGAGGCTAACCTTTCTAGGGGTTTTTGGAGTACTCTGGTGTTTTGGTTTTGGTTCCAATAAGGATTTACAGGGTCGAGGGTGATCGATCTATGGACAGATTCGGAAAATGCACACTTGTGCTACATCTTCATATACATTGATTCTACGCCTTGGGGGATCCTCATCATCATCACGAGGAGCCTCAAGGGGAATAGATAAAATGAGGTGTCTACATAAATATAATCGTAAATGCCTCTCTGGTATATGAAAAGTAACTACAAGAAATTCCTATTGCCAAAACCAACCGGTGGTGAAACCATTAGGAATTTCAAACGGATCACTGTTTAACACATTACGGTGTCTCATCTTTATATTTTCATTTAATCGTTGTTAAGAAAACATACAATACAACAACCTTAGAACAAAGTGCCCAAGTCTGTCAATAGTTGTGAAAAATAAGCAATACTATTGGGCATTGCACAGAGGATAACAATTATAATAAGCACATAAAATAAGAAATGTAATAAATTAATTTATTGGTTTGATGGACACATATGTCAAATGCAATAAATCGATAAAACATAGTATCCTAATTTGCTCAATAACGTAGGAAAAAGCAAACATAGGGAAGAACATGACTTGGATTTGTAGGAGGCAAAGAAAGTAAATGTTGTCTACTGCATTATCTACCCTGCTTTGGTGTAGTTCTCATATTTAACTAGTTTAGAACTTGATCAACCTTGTGCTTACACTCACTAACCTCTATTTCAGCTTTGTATGGTTTGATAATTGTTTGATTTGGTTGTGTATCATATGCAATTGTTATCTTTTAAGGAAAGCAATATAAAGGAGAATCAGACCAGTTAGATACTGAAGATTCCTAGTGGATGAAAGGTTGGTCTAATCGTGGTCCTACTTTACCAAGCGCCAATTTGTTGAGGTTGAGCAAGACTGGCCTACTCCCGTCCTAGGTTAGGTCTGAGACTAGATTGACCCACACTAAGTCTTTTGAGCCTATCTCGTATCCTGACATTGAAACTGAGATGAGTGATCATGAAAATCCAAACTGGAAGAATTGAAAGCTCAAGTGGGACAGTTGGTCGGGTTAGTGACACAACTTATGCAAAATCCAGTCAGGACATCTATGCCCTTAACTAATACTAATCAAAGCCACATAAGGCCCCCGTGTGAAGTTCGCCATGATAACCCCAACCTGCTCCTTAAGGATAAAATCAATGTTACCAATCCGCAACCGTCGGTCAAGTTTACTGAGACCCAACTGCTAAGGGAGAAGGTCAAAAAATTGGAACATGCATTCAAGAATACCAAAGGGGAAGACTAGATAATTGACTGAGGGTTTGTGTTTCTTCCTTGAGGCTAAGTTACCAGAAAGGTTCAAGTGGAAGTTACAAAAGTTTGATTGGTTAGGAAACCCACGTGCACATCTGAGGATCCACATAAGACATATGAAAGTCAAAGGTTACATTGATCAGCAGATGGACCAAACCTTCCAAATGTTCCTCATTGTACCAACACTGAGGTGGCTCATGTCCTTGGATTCTTCCCAAACACATACTTGGGAGGACATGTTCTAGGACTTTTAAGAACTAGTACTCCTATAATACCAAAATGGAACTCACTACGAGAGATCTTGAGACCACCAACAAGTTGCCAAATGAAGGCTTCACCCAGTACATAATGAGGCTGCCCTAATGTGAGATAAGCCTAATAAGAAGTCAAGATGCTTATCAAGAACCTGTAATATGACTATGGGAAATACTTGTTTACATAACCTTTAACTAATTTTGATGTCCTGGTCGAGGCAGGTTAGCAAGTAGAAGATGTTATGACCCCATAGAACCTGCATTATAGCAATCTCATGCCCACTTTACTTGAGGACAGCTCAGGAGATTCAGGTTCTAATCCTGGAAAGAAGAAATACTAAAGCAAGAATGCAAAGATTAATGTTCTGGTCCCAACAATTGAAGCGCCTTTCATGATTGAGTACATCCCAACCAAAGCAAAGTGACAGTTTATTGATTTAGGGATGCATGTGAGCTTGATCTTCATGAAGTTTTTACAAAAGGGACTCTTAACCAAGATTGAACTGAGGATAGTCCCGGATCCTCTCCTGAAATGGCATAAACCTGAATTGTGTTATATTTACCATCAATAACATGGCCATGCTACTAATAGTTTTTCTATCTGAGACATGCAATTCAGGATCCATTAGATGAGGGCAAATTTTGGGTGCAAAACAATCAGCCCAATGTATAGACTAATCCTCTCCTGCCCCACAATGGAAGTTCAACAACCATTAATCTCATTGAAGGAGAATAAGAGTCACCCAAGCTGAGGATCTTGATCACACCCATAGAATTTGACTCTCCCCTAACAAAGTAGATGGACGAGGGATTTTTATCACACCCAGTGCATGATCCCCTCAGAGGTCGACACATGTAAAATCCAAATCTGACGACTAGTTTTGAAAATCTGAAAATCAAGCATCCCACCCCTAGTTTCCTAAGATTTTCCCTCTCCTATTTACCTCTTTTCCGTAGTTCTCTCTCCTCTCTCATGCAAAGGTGCTTCTCCCTCACTCGATCACTTACCGGAGAAGCCGTTAGAGACGACAACCAGAAGCCGTCTCTTAGCAGTTGCGAAGAACCTTGTGGATGGTTTAAGAGTTGTTACTGTGAACCTAGCCTCACCCCATTGTGGAAGAATCCGAGTGAGAAGACAGTACCAAAGCCCTAACTCGATTGTCATCTTCCTTTATCACGGTTTCATCTTTCAACAATCTGGCGCACCCTCACTTCTCTAGGCCTTTTATCGTCTACTCTATCTTACTGTCGGAGGTGTTTCCAGTGGCGACGATGCACCTATCTCACTCATACTGAGCTTGAAGGTGAGGTTCTTTATTACCTCTACCAACCAGGGTTTCGATTCTTGATTTTTTATCCACTCTTCTCTCTCATTCTTAGGAGGTTTGTGGTTACTGATGCTTAGATACTTCCCTTATTTTTTTCCTTTTCTCTTTTGCTTTTCCTCTTTTACATCTTTTATAACTAGTGGATTGCATGAATAGAGCATCCTTGCACCCTTTGAATGGGGATTGTTCCTTTCTGCTTGCATCTTACTTTTGTGATCTTTGCAAAGTTATCCATTTTTTTTTATCATAGGATGATCAACAATAGGTTGTTTGTGGATATAAACGTAGTCAATTACATTGTCATCTTCACTCTACCAAAATTCTCAAAAGAACTATAATAAACTTTCACTATTTTTAAAACTATCTAAAGCAGGTTTGTTTAATTCTGAGACATTAAAAACTCGATCACTTTCTTCCAAGATACAATGCATGCACTGGTTTGGAATGTATGACAGCTATTTTCTTCTAATTTGTAGTAGATTTACTATTTTGATTTGAGTTCGTCAATGTTGCCTTTATTAATTCATATACTAATGACCTCATCCAAGGAAATTTAGTTCTTTGTTCAAATTTTCCCTTGTGGGCACTTAATTTGAAGTGCCAGTTGTTGTCATTGGGGTATTGTGTATTTATCTTTCTATTTCTCTTAGATATGAGCTTTAGTTGGTTTTATAAGTTGTGGCTTGACCGAGGTATTCCTAAGAAATGTTAGTCTTTTAGGTTAGGTTGAACTTAAAATTTAGGTTTCCCTTGTTTATATGAATACATAGTATCAATGTTATGGTTATGTTAGTTGCTGTCATTATTGGAGTAAAAGGTATTTGGAGCATATTACAGTGGGACTACCTTTTCAGCCTCCAAGCACATGTTGAGATATATCAAAGGGGTTGATGGTGTCAAATCCTAAAATTCAGGCATTGAAGGATAAGCTATAGATATTCTTGTAAATATTAGTTAGGGTTGAGGAACTCAATATTTTGGTATTTATGATTGCTTGGATTAGAATTTTTGCAAAATGGTTTGAATGAATACTTTGAGATTGCAGTGAAGGTCATAATATTGTCAGATTTGGGGAGTAAACTTCCAATTACTAGTACAATTTTGAATTTTCTATAAATAGTATTTTTTATATCGCAAATTTGATGGCTGAATGAAGCCACATGGCATATGACTTGACAAATTCCAATTGTTGGCCTTTATCACATTGTGGCAATGTGGACTGGGGAGGGGAAAACCTTGATACTTACTTTGCACATTTATCATTGAACATGAAAGAGGAAAACTACTCTTAGGTTTTCTCTCTTCATCCACCCTTTTACAAATGTTTTTGAAGCTTCTTATTTGAGGGAATAGGAAAAGGATTTCCTAGATTTGTTATCCCAGAATGGTAGAAGTGTTTTTATCCGGCCTTCACTTACCAACAAGTTTTGATTAGGTCGATGAGCATGCCATTTCACTTATGCCACTTCTCTCTTGTATAGTTCTGCTTGCAATTAAATTTTGTGATTCCTTGGAGCTGATCAAACTTTGAGCTACTTTATTGCAAACAAACATTTAATCCCATTCAAAACTTATTGCATATCATTATCACTAAATGCTATAAGTTTGTTTTCTCAAATTTTGTAGAGTAGAATATTTTGTGGGTGTTGTTACATCCTTTTTAAGTTCATTCGAGAGAGCTTACCTGGTCAACCATGGTTGTTGTGTTAGTCTTTGCAATTTTCTAATTGCTTGTTATAAGGATTTTCATGTTCTATATGATGTAGCATTTATTCATTGCCCAAGTTCTTCTTTTATTGATTCCATTAGCTTATATTTTCACAAGAATGGATGAACAACCTTCGATGTATAGCTGTGACTAGGGGATGATGGTCATGCAGACTTCTAACACGTAAAAAAATTCTAGACAACGATTTTATAGATCTCCAGTCAGTGGAAGACATCTATAAGCTTTTATCTGGATGGATCAGATTTTGAGGAATGTAAACATAGGGGCATGCCAATCATATGAAAGTGTTAAAAATCGCACACGATTGAATTCGGTTGCTCCACAATGAGCATCTAGCCCGCAAGTGCAAAACCAAATACTTATGGACCAGACACTACTCAACCATTACTATGGAATTACCATCTTCCTCTGGATTTGGGTGTTGTTTCTTTTGTGCTATGTATTTTATGCAACGACCGTGTAAAGTTTATACGTCTTCCATTTTGACAGACTGAACAATGTTTTTGTTCTTATCTATGTTAACTGATATTTATATGTCTTAGTTGTTCAATGCATCTACCTTTTCCTAATATATTATTACCAAAACAGGAAAAAAGAGTTAAATATAATACATCTTTTTTATATTTAATTAAAAATATATATAAAAAGCACAAAAAATGGTACATAGTGGATTATGAGAAATTATTTCCTTGTCAGTGATGAGATCTTCTGCCTAGTGGGTTATGGCTTTCTATTAGAAAAAAATTTAAAAGTTAAAAAAGTTGGTTATGGTTGGTTGAGACTTATTTACTTGATTGGCATAACAGTTTCGTGTGACTGTTTGATCATATAGATTTCCTATTTACCTAGGAATGGAAGAGAAGAACTAAAGAAAGTTGACTAGATATCAAGCTGAGATGATTAATTTCTTCAAACAGCTCTCATTTTCATCCTTTCCTACCTTTGACAATATCTTATCCATGTGGGGAAAATTAGCAATAAATTAAAGAATTGTATCTCTTCTTTTTTGATAATATACAAAAAATTTGATCTAGTGGCAACATTCCTTAGAACTAGGTGAAACGAAATTCTTACCTTGAAAATTTGTTCCCTACACCAACTTTGAAACCACAAAATTTAACTCAAAAACAAAGTATTTAAAGTGATCAAGGACATCTCAATTTTATTTGAACTTTTCCTCAAAAATTATAATTTTGTGTTAAGTTACTTGGGGCTTAGCATTGACCATAGCAGTTGGAGAGGTCTTTATTGATGTTTCACTATCCTCAAGGTAAACAGACAAATGTGAAATAATTAGCCAATTGTTGTGTCATGGAGTTCCAATATTTTTTCTTGGCGGATGAGATTTGCTATGGAGTTATAATATTTGAGATGCATCTTTTGTACATTAAGTGCTTTTAGTTTCCATGAGAATCCTTATCAATGAAAAAAAAAGTTCCCATATTTTATTCTGAAGAATTACAGTTTGTTCCACATAAGCATTTTTGCTTAGTCTTTGGAATGTCATTTTTACCTTGATATAGAAATTATGGACTTAAAACAAAAAGTACAATGAGGAATTACATTGATAGAAGCTGAAACAAGATGGTTTTATACACCACTAGCTGAACCAAGATTGTTTTAACTATTATGGACTTATAACATGATTACAATGAGGACCCTTCTTGGCACTTCTTCAATTTATTTGTTCACTTGCATGATATCACCTTGAACAAAGTCCATGTCCCTTACAAACCTTCTGAATGAAGTTTCCATCAATCCAATCTTGTGCTCAAGTTCTTCAATTCTGACTTGTTCAAGGAAACAAAGTTAGTAGCCTCGCAAAATGAACTTTTGCCTGCAATGAACAAGCTCAAACTCATACATGAATAAATAAACAGCCCATTACACTTTACAACAATAGCAAACTCAGTCAATATATGCTAATTTAATAGCCCATTACACTTTACAACATAGTTGCCTTGGGCATGTATGAGTGGTTAAACCTAGATGCTGCTGTTAAGGTTATATTGCACAATTGAATTACACAGTTAAGGAATTATATAATCATATAATCACGACATTACAAATAAGTGAAACACAAATCAAATAATCTCTGGTTACATGATCATATAATCACAAATTTATCATGGTATTCTGTCTGCATTTCCATTATCAGGATCAGATTGGGCATATCAGGCGATCAAGATTGTGATTAGTCAACACTGATTCATATCATACTTGTGAATACCTCACAATATTGGCCACAGTTCAGGCAGGATCAGGCTGGATCAACATATAGAGTTATAAATCCTTGCAAATACCCTATTGGCTTCCTACTAAGCTCCTCACCCCCCCCCCCTTCTTCAAAAAAATAAAATTGAGACTGGAGCTAGAAAATCTCTTGTGTTATGTTATTTAGCTAAAGTGTGCCAATCCTTTGAGGGCTAAACCTATTGCCAGACAGTCCAAAGTATGTATAGACATTAACACAACTGAGCAGCCTTAATAGGACATAAAAGCAATATAAACCAGTCAACCTTCAAATTTGTAAAAGAAAGATGACCCCCAGAAAGTTGGAGACAATTTTTTTTTGCCTTTTCTCCCCTATAATAAACTTGTACGAAACATCCTCTGGTAATTAATAGAAGGAGATTTGACGTTTCAACATTTTCTTAATAATTGTTGCTGATCATCCTATGATAAAAAAAATGGATAACTTTGCAATCAAGATCACAAAAGTAAGATGCAAGCAGAAAGGAATAATCCCCATTCAAAGGGTGCAAGGATGCCTATTCATGCAATCTGCTAATTCTAAAAGTTGTAAAAGAGGAAAAGCAAAAAAGGAAAGGAAAAAAATAGGGAAAATATCTTAGCATCAGCAACCACAGACCTCTTAAGAATGAGAGAGAAGAGTGGAGAAAAAATAGGAATCAAAACCCTGGTTGGTAGAGGTGCCAGAGAACCTCACCTTAAAGCTCAGTATGAGTGAGATACGTGCACCGCCATTGCTAGAAGCACCTCCGGCAGCAAGATAGAGTAGTGCATAAAAGGCTTGGAGAGGTGAGGGTGCACCGGATTGTTGAGAGAGGAGACCATAAGACAGGAAGGCGACGATCGAGTTAGGGCTTTTGTGCTACCTTCTCACTTAGATTCTTCCATAGTGGGGTAAAGCTAGGTTCGTAACAACAACTCTTATACCTTCTATAGGGTTCTTCGCAGTTGCCAAGAGATGACTTCTGGTTGCCATCTCTGGCGGCTTCTCCGATAAGTGATTGAGTGAGGGAGAAATGCCTTCACGTAAGAGAGGAGAGAGAACTACGAGAAAGAGGTAAAGAGGAGAGGGAAAATCCTGGGAAATTAGGGTTAGGATGCTTGATTTTTAGATTATCAAAACTAACTGTCAGATTCAGATTCGACATATGTCAACCTCCCAGGGGTGTACTAGACGTGTACTGGGGGATCATGCACTAGGGGAGATAAAAATCCGATTGACAAGATGGTGAATGCCTATACCTCCATTGTCATAGGTGAAGTGTTGTTAGATGAAGTATATCTCACCCACATAGCTAGTGACGTGGAGAAAATGATTAATAATGACAGGGATGCCATTAGTTTACCTAGGGAGTTCAACAATGATAGTGATAATCTTAAAAATGACATCTTCAATAACATCGAGAAAGCGGATGATGACGACTAGGTGTGTCAATGGGCCGAGCTGGGCCGAGCCTACCCTAAACCCTAGTCCAGCCCTATCAAGGTCTCCCAAGCCCTACCCTACCCTGATTGACCCTGATTGGGTCGGGCAAGGCTGGGTAGGCCCTAATTGACCTTGCCTTGGTCCTGACCCTAATTGATGGCATGTGAATTGGTTTGTAAGTCTTTGCATATTATACCAGTAATGAACGAGTCAAAGCATGCTGAGAAATAATCCAGGATAGAAGAGACAACAAAAGCCCAAAATCTCTAAATAATATCAAGATGATCAATAAGGAATACCAAATAAGCAACAATTGCACAGACACAGCTTTTCTTTTTCACAACAAATGAAATTCAAGGAAAAGAAATTATTGAAGAAAATCAAAAGGCTGCCTCAAAACCTTCGAGGAGTGGAGAGTAGAACATTATCGAATTTAATGTTGTGGATTCACAACCAAATGGGTGATTAGAAAGATATTGAAACTAGAATATAATAAAACTCAGGGATCATATAATGCCAGGATGCAAAAGTAATATGACGTGTGAGGAATTATCGGTTCTTAGTGAAACTATAACAAAAGAAACGAATTGGATAGGAAAGATAACACAAGAATTCAATCTAAGCAGCCCTGATTAAAAAAAGAAAAAAAAATGACAGAAATCTAAGAGAGAGATTAGAAGATGTGTTCATGAATCTTTACCTCGTTAGTGATTACAGAATCTGTAACTCTGTCGTTTAATGAATTTAAAGTAGGTTAAAGGATTAAAGAAGAGAATTTGAAGGAGGCTTGAGGGGAAGCAGTGGTGGTGGTCGGTTGGGAATGAAAAAAGTTAGAAGAAATGGTTGTCGTGCCATTTCGGCCAAGTGCAGAGGTTAGCTTCAAGATTCTTATAAAAGGGCAGGGAGTTTTGACAGGTAGGTTTCGCTGGAGAATGGGATTTTCGCACTCAAAAACCTGTCTTATTGTTGGGTTGATCAGCTGAAGTTGAAGGACACTAAGGAAGGAGAGAATGATCGAGCTTCAGCTTCCAAGAGAAGAAACTGCCAGGAGGTGGTCAATTCCGGTTCTAGACTACATGGACACCCCAATTCTAAGCGACAAACACATACATTAGAGCCTCCTACTTTAGCTTCAGCCTTTAGCCAGAGACTCTCCAGTGGCGCCCTTAGCCCCTTACTCAGTTTTTTGCCTTTAGCAATTAGGAATTTAGCATGAAAAGGGTTTTTCGCTTTTGGGATTTAGTCATTTAAGGTTTAGTCATATGTCTTTTTAGTCTTCTGCTTTTTAATTTTATATATCTATATATAACCATATAAATATACACACACACACACACGCACACACACACATTCTTATAATATTAATACAGGGTCGGGTCGGACTGGGCTGGGCTCAGCCCGAGGGCTAAGCCCAATCCTGATCCGACCCTGCCAAGGCCAGGCTATTACTAAACCCATTCTCGCCCTTCGGGCTGAAAAATCAGGGTCAGGTTCGGGTCGGGCTCAGGGCGGGTTCAGGCCGATTGGGTATTTTTGTCACCCCTAATGACGACCTAGGATATGATATAACAGATCATGTAGAGGATTAAGCTGGTGAAGACAGGGATATGGTCGCACTAGAAGACTGGTACACCAAAAGAGTCAGGTTGTGTTGGGAGGTGATGAATGAGATGCAAGACTTCATTTGGGATTTCCACAACCATCACCATAAGTGGAATGAATATGTGATGGCGGGTACGAAGCATTCTTAAAACAATCTACAATATGGAAAGGCTCCTATGAGTCCATGTTCAGGGAAAACCTTGAAATTATTGGACACTGAATGTTGTCCTTCTTGACATAAGAGAAGATGATCCTGTGTTCGCTATTATATAAGAATTAAGCCAGGAAACCCATTTAGTGGAGGCCCTAGCTCATGTTATTTGTATTTCTCGAACAAAAAGAACCAAATGAACTTGGACTGGAGTCTCCTCTAAATGAGCCAGTCATTAACATGATCATGATTAGTGATGGGGATTCAGACGTGTCAGACACTGAGATAGAACACCTCATGGCCCAGTTCGATACCAAATTATACTTTGAGTCTAACATGGAGTGCAATTCAATCAATGCCAATATAAAAAGTGGGAAGAATTTCAAGCCTCTTGAGCTCAATGTCGAGAACCCATCTGAGTCGGTGAGACAAAAGAACTATGTATCTTCAGGTTTGAACCATAGTTGGAAAACTAGGTTTTGACTCAGGCGAGTCACCCGAGTCGAGTAAAAAAATCAGAAAACCTGGTTAAGAGTCATGGAGATTCGCCAGGCCTAAAAAATGACTAGACTCGGTCCTAGTTAGTCCGATTGTCCTTGAATCAGTAATTTTGTCTGAGTCAAGAACAGATCACCGAGTTGAGTCATTTATCTTCCTCTTTGGTTCTCCCGTTCTTACCTCTATTCCAGTTACCCTTTCCTCTGTTTTCTTCATTTCTACCTCCATGAATCTGTCCATTACAACAATCCAACTTTATCATCTCTAAGTCTAATGAAGTCCTGAGCTTAATTATAAATTTCTCCAATGTCCAATGATGTGCTCAGTAGGGAAGACCAAAATAGATCTTCAAGGCTCATGCCGTTTTCCCAGTCGCCGGAGCTGTTACACACTTTACTTTTGAAACTTCATCGTTTCTGAAACCAAGAGATTCAGAAAGAGTTTTCAAATTCCATGATTGGAAATTTCTGAGAGGAAGATTGGAAGGAAACTATACATTTGATCTCATTGCTTCCCAATCTTCTTGTCTTTCTCTTCTATCACCGGCGGTGCCAATTTGGTGTCCTCTATTTCTGACTCTGTAGCCTGTTGCTTCTACTAATAAAGGGACTCAGTATAAAGAAACAACTCCTTAAGGAGAATGAGGAGACACAACGACGAAAAACCATTAATACCTTCTATATTAAACACCCAAAAAAAAATACGTTAAGTGAAAGAAAACAAAAGGACGAAACTACTTTTTAGGATTTCATTTCACACTACAAATTATAATATATAAAATAATGATTTAAACCTCATAAAAGAAAGAAAATGACAAGTGATTAATGGTGGCAGTAACTGAAAATCAAAAAGTAAAACGTAAAACGAGGATAGATGGGTTAGGAACTATAAATTGCAAAATAAAACGTCGTCCGAGTTTGCAAATTTTTTATAAATCGAGTCGAGTAAAAAAACCTAGTTTTCCAACTGTAATTTGAATCAGAGAATGAGGTTCTCAAGTCATCAAAGAAGACCCAAGCCAACATCTCCATCTAGGGTCTACTGACCGGGTCACAAGTTCATAGGGATGCAGTCCTTAAAGCGATGGACAAGTACATGTCCTTATAGAGATTGAACCACCCCAATTGGCTAACATAGTAGGGGTGATATATGTCGTTAAATACATCATGTTCATTGATAAGTACCTCCCTCCCAAAGGTGCACACCAAGGCTCTATACATTATAGTTTATTGCATTGGGAACTGGGTTTTCCAAGTCTTGGTTGAAAAAAGGGTCGACCTTGAATGTGTGTCCTCTTCGAACTATCATACTTTTAGGATTTAATTCAGAGAAGTTGCAACCTTCGATCCAAAGAGTGCAAGCGTATAATAATACTAGGAGAAATGTCATCGGTATCCTTAATACTGAGTTTACAATGAGACCGACCAAATTTATGGTCGAGTTCCAAGTCATTGACATACCTTGCTCTTTTAATATGCTCCTTGGTAGGCTATGACTACATTTAGTGGGGGCAGTGGCATCCTCTCTCCATCAGAAATTCAAGTTCCTCTTCGATGATGAATCAGTAAACATTATAGTGGACCCATAACTTGTCCATACCCTTGCCAATGTGGAGGCTAGCCCATTAACCAATGGGACAACTAATAATCTAAGTGGGTTTGGGTTAGAGGTAGTGTGCACCACATACCTGGCACAACTCCTGAGAGAAAATCCCCTTTCTTCTTATCTGAATAGCTATAATACACCATACCTAACATGTTCAAAAGAATGAGGTATTTCTCGAGTATGGGATTAGGCAAAGAATCACCAAGGAAAAGCAGAAGTACTGATGCTTCCTATTGATGAAGAATGCAATATCCTAGGATACACACCCATTATGAGGGATATTGCCAAGAAAGCTTAGAGGAAGAAACAAAAGAAAAGAGAAGCTTTATGGAAAGAATGTAGAAGTTAAACCCTCAAGACTTCAAAAGGCAAAGGAAACAAAAGAAGAACGATGTTTTTAATAAAAGGGAGAGACTTTCCCTTATTGTGATCTTAATAAACCTTAGTATGATGAAGTTTCCTAGAAAATGATGTCAGGTCTTGAAATGTTATTTGTAGATGAAGTGGATTGGCTGGAGATCTATCAACATGATCGCTTGGACCCCAATAAAGACTAACAAGACGAAGAAATAACCTTTAACATCCAAAAGCTCTTCAGAGAAGCGGTTGCGACACTGAATGAAGAACAAGATTGGACCCCTAATTAATCCAGATGATCTATCCAGCTGAAGGAATCATACTTAATTGTGCCCAACAGATTGAATACTACTTCTACAAGAGTACGAACAGTTCTAAGTCAGAGTCCTCTTCTTCTTTCGAGTCAAAGTCCTTGCCGTTTTTGTCTTCTCTGTCCGAGTTTAATTCTTTTATTTTTGAGTCTGTTATTGACATTAATTCTAATTTTGACGAATTTTTTATAGTCATTTCTGATTATTCTGAGCCTTCTCTTTCAATTAATGCTATTGAAGACGAAATATATGATGATCCTCCACCTGAATTTCTGAAAGGTGGAACAACTTGAGGGAAACAAATCCCAACCCGTTACAGAAGAGTTTAAAGTTGTTAATATAGTGTTTGAGTTAAAATAATACCGCAAGCATATGGGTCAATCGTAGCTACGGGTCGAACACGAGGAGATATACGCCACTCTATTTAACTAACTTCAAAATAATGCAAAGTGAACCAAATTAAAGTGTTAAATTAAGCTAATTAAACTAATGAAAATTAATGCATCCTAACTCATAAGCGTCTAACAAAATTAAGGGATTCAATTGGTGTCCTAACACATGAGCATCTAACCTATCAAACTAACGCAAATTGAAAGGAATAAAAAATGTAGCCACACATAATAACCACATAAAAAGGAATAAGGGAATAAAAGTGAATCCACAAACCACAACCATATATAAAAAAAAAAATAAAAGAAATAGAGGGAGAAGAAGAAGAAGATAGAGAGAGATAGAGGAGAGGGAGAATGAGATTAAGGGTTTAGAGAATGAAAACCTGGATGTGCTTGAACCGGACTGAAATTGCTTCATCTTCTAAATCTCAAAGTCTTGTCATCGACTTAGAAACTTAGACTAGAATTCTTGAAACTAAACTAGAATTATTACAACCATATTGAAGACATAAAATTAAAGCATGAATCAAAAGCATCACAACCATGAAATTGAAAGCATGAAATCAAACTAGAACTTAGAAAGCCAAAAACTAGAAGAAGAGAAGAAGAAATTTCATTAATCAATTGAACTAAAAACTAAATTAAAAACTGAATTAAAATTAAACTAGAAACTAACTAAAAACTGAACTAAAAACTAACTTGTTACAACCCAAAGGGCAAGGGGTACTTATAGGGGGAAGGGAGAAGAGAGAAGAGGGAAGTGGTAGGAGAAATATTCTCTAAGAAAAGAGAATATTCTCTTCTCCTTCCTCCTTTACATTACTTGAATCCCAAGAAAAAAGAGAAAAATAGAAACTAAGAGAGATAAAAATCCTAGCTACATAAACCTTCTATTTTTTAAAAAGTAACTTTCCTATTCTATTCTTGTGCTTCCTTTTTTTTGTAGATATCTTCTCCAAGCAATGAGATCAAGGCATCTTTGACTTTTCAACCTTCCATAGATGAGAGAATATCTTTCAAAAGAAATCTATCCCAAGTAGAATTCCAAAAGTGCCCTTGAAAAGTTGGAGGAGAGAGAGAGCAAGGGTGATGACTAGGATTCCACTCACAATTAATGAAATATCAAATCTGTCTTTCAATAAACGTGGAGCATGGGATGATTATATGGGCCTCACTGTTGTATTCTTTATGAAAAATCACCCAAAATAGACCCAAATTTCGTCCAATTTGGAGTTCGGGAGCCCAAAATATCTCAAGTTGAAGTTGGATTGCTCCAGAGCCTTCCAAATAGAATCTTTCGGCTGACAGAAAGATAACTTCTGATAATTACACTAAGGCCTCTGAAATCCAACCTTCCGTTTTATTTTGTCCTCGGTCGACTGTCAATAATTACAAATAAACTCCTATCCACAGAAACGGCCGTAACTTCTTCGTTTCAACTCGGAATCAAGTGCCGTTTGAACCGTTGTGAAGCTGACTCGACGGGCTACGCATCCATACTATTAACACTCAAAATTATACCAAGGGGCCCACTGTATTCACATTCAAATTTGATTGATTGGCGTGATTCTTTCAGTGTTCAATCCAAACTTGATTTTCTCGACTCCTGGGCGCTTCCGGCTATTCTTAGCATCTTTTGCTCCATTTTCACAAGAATTCACCTAAAACCTAAAAAGCACAAGAAAACACCGAAGTAACTCTGTCTAATGTGGTAAAATATATGCTTTATGCCCTAAGATTTCACACATAAATGTGCTCATCATATATGATCAGAAGAATTGCCAAGGGAGAAAACAAATAGGTTCCACATTGAGTGAACACAAAATTTAACTCCTAATTGAGCTTCTAAAAGAATATAAAGAAGTATTAGCATGGTTGTACGATGATATGCACGGAATTGGCAACACTATTGTCAAGCATCATCTAACCTTGAACGCTGGGACAAAACTAGTAAAACAAACATTATGATGGATAAGGCCAGGATGAATCTTAAAAATCAAAGAAGAAGTCAACAAACATCTAAATGCTGAATTCTTAGAGGTGGCATGGTACTCTGAATGGTTTGCCAATATAATAGCCGTGCCTAAGAAAGATGGTTGAGTAAGGATGTGTGCAAACCATAGGGACTTAAACAACAAAGATGATTTTCGTAGACAATAGGGCCAAACATATCTCCTATCATTTATGGACGAGTTCTCAAGGTATAAGCAGATCACAAGGGTACTAGAAGATACACAAAAAACATCTTTCATCACCAAATAGGGTAAATACTATTATAAAGTAATGCCTTTTGGGCTCAAGAATGCTGAGGCAACTTATCAAAGGGCTGCTACCACCATATTCCATGACCTAATGTACAAAAACATGGAGGTGTATATGGATGACATTATTGTGAAATCCAATGAGTAAAAGGGACACGTAGAAGTCCTAAGGAAATTCCTTGGGAGCATAAAATAATAAACTAAGGTTGAATCCCCAAAAGTGTGTATTCAAAACCACAATAGGAAAACTTTTATGGATTATGGTCAGACATAAAGGAATAGAAGTGGACCCCACAATAATTAACGCAATCATAGAGATACCGCCACCCAAAACCAAGAAAGAAATCAGGAGATTTCTTAGAAGGATTCAATATTAACCGGTTTATCACTTGGTTAACCGTGGTGTGCGAACCTATATTCAAATTATTTAAGAAAATGAACCAAAAGAGTGGAATGAGCAATGTTAACAAGCCTTTGAAAAGATTAAGGAATAATTGGCCAATCCACCCATTTTGGCCCCACCAATTTCTGGGGGGCCCTTCTTGTTATACTTTTCTATAATAAACAATGCCATGGGGGCAATGCTGGTGCAACATCAAGATGATGGGAAAACAGAACATGCCATATACTATTTGAATAAGAAATTTGTTGATTATGAGGTCAGATATCTATTTGAGAAAACCTGCACGCCACTCATATGGCCTACAAGATGTTTGAGGCATTACATTATATCTCATTCTATGATGTTGATCTCTAGGATGGATCTGATCAATACCTTTTTCGAAAAACCTACCCTAACAGGAGGACTTGCTTGATGGCTCTTGTTATTATCTGAATTTGATGTAAAATATGTGATATAGAAATCCATCAAGGGAACAGCGGTTGTTGATCATCTCTCAGTGCATCCCACCCTTGAAACTAGACCATTAGAGGAGGTGTTCACCGATGAAAACACTAAGATGGGTTTGCAGATCCTATTTGATGGGGGACAAAAATTCATAAGGAACACGGAGCCAGAATCTTATTGATAGCACTTGATGGATTCCATATTCCCTTGGGGTTTAAGTTAAGCTTTGAATGCACAAATAACATGGTAGAGTATGAAGCTTGCGCCCTAGGAGTGGAAGCTGCCTTATCCATTGGTCTCAAAAGGTTAGAAGTATATGGAGACTCCTCGTTGGTTGTCTACTAAAAGCACATGAAGTGGAAAACAAAGGATGTAAATCTCAAGCCGTACTAAAAGCACATTGATGCCTTAGCTGGATAATTTGAGGAAATTACATTTAATTACATGCCAAAGGATGGAAACCGGTTCGCCGATGCATTAGAAACTCTGGTGTCTATGGTCGAAATGGGTCCTAAGACGAGAGTACAACCATTTTCAGTTGAGTAAAGAAGTCAACCAGCCTACTTAAATTAAATTCACACCTTAACCAAAGATGGACGACCTTGGTATACGGGCATCGTCGAGTTCATAAGAGATGGATAGCACCCCAAGGGTGCAACTGCTAAATAAAGGCATTTCTTGAGGAGATATACTACCCAATTAATTTTACACAACAAAATCTTATATAAGAGGTCTTATGATGGGGTACAATTAGTATGTATCGACAAAGAGTAAGCTTGACTAGTTATGGATTGAATCTATCAAGACATATGTGGCCCTCAAATGAATGTAAGGATCTTGACCAAAATAATCCTTAGGCTAGGGTACTATTGTTCCCACGATGGAAGTAGACTTCTTAGAGTATGTCAGGAAATGCCATAAGTGTCATATATTTTCTAATCTAATACACACATCGCCTTCTGAGTTCCACACACTGAGTTGATCATGGCCTTTTGCCACTTGAAGCATAGATGTCAACGGACAAGTCATCCAATAAACACAAATACATTTTAGTAGCCATCGATTATTTCAAAAAGTAGGTGGAAGCTAAATTCATCAATGGCAATATCATTTATTGATTTGGGGTCCTGCAAGAACTGATGATATCAGACCAAGGGTCGCATTTTAGGGAGAAGTGAAAAGGTTGTGTGATCGAATGAACTTCCAAAGACACAACTCCTCACTATATTGGCGTCAAACCAAAGGTGCAGTGAGGCAGCTAATAAGAACGTCAAAAGAATCCTAGAAAGGATGGCAGAAAGGAACAATTATTGTGCTGATAAGTTACCCTATGCCCTATGGGCATACAAGACATCCATTTGTACCTCAACTAGGGCAATGCCATACTTACTCGTCTATGGGATGGAAATCGTGCTTCTCGTAGAACTTGAAATACCTTCTCTAAGGGTGTTGATGGATAACAATCTCCTAGAGTCTGAATGGGTGAAGTCAAGATATGAGGAATTATACCTCATTGATGAAAATAGAATTCGTGCCATGGATAACATGAAGAAGTACCAACAACGGAAGGTCTGTGCATTTAATAAAAAGGTCGTACCATACCAACTTATAGTTTGTGATTTGGTGCTTAAAGAACAGAGAGCACCCATACATGATCTACGAGGGAAATTCAAGCCAAATTGGAGTAGTCCATATGTCAAAGGAAACATTTTCTGGAAAAGCTGTTCGAGTAGTGGATCTAAATGGGAATGAGTTCCATTTTGACAAACCTTGACCAGTCGAAGAAATATTATGTCTAAGGGAATTAGATAGGAACTATGTCTGACCTGATGCCTTAGATTCTAAGGGTACTTAGGTAGCATGATAAAGTTACTTTCAAGTCTGGTACCAAAATAAAAGAAAATAATAATAAATAATCTTCAAAGTTGTGGTTTAAAATTATAATAAGCATGAAATAAAAGAAGAGCATGAAAAAACAAATAAGTAAAGAGCCTATCCTTGGCAATAAGTGGCGATAGGTGGCTTTCTTTCTTTTAAGGGTGCGCCAAATGTGTTCTACCATGGATAGCTTCGGACCACGTCCCTTTATGATCAGTTCTGAAGGTACACCCAAACCGAAAAAATGCCCATTCTGCTTCCACAAATTCTAGATGGAGCATGTAGATTCCTGAAGGTAGTGTCACAAGCTTGATAGAGAAAAACAAATGGTAATCCTATTCGTTGCTTTTCTAATAAACTTAAAAGCCTGAAACCAATTCTTCGCACTTGGGCAAGACTCGAATGTCCAAGTTTTAACGTGCCTCTTGAAGATGCAAAAAATAAGTTAAATGAGGTGCATGAGTTGAGAGAGAGAGAGAGAGAGAGAGAGAGAGAGAGAGAGGGGGCATGGACGATGCAATGTTTGGTCAAGAAGCAAATGCGAAGACTGCTCTCTTGAATGCCTTGCAAAACTATAAAAAAAATTGTGGGCAGAAAGGTCGCAAATAAGGTGGATGAAGATAGGAGATAGAAGTTCGAAGTTCTTCCAACTGTCTACAAAAATAAAAAGAGGGAAAAGCATCATTAGAACTCTCAAAAAGGAGGATGGGTCGATTATATCAAACCAGCCCGATATTGCTTCATATGTGGTGAGTTTTTTATGAATCTTTTCATAAATCTGTCTCTTTATCTTCTCATATTGAACTGCTTGACTATATTCCAAATGAGATCAATGAGGTAGATAATATGGGCTTGGAGATGGATCCTTCTAATAATGAAATCAAGAGTACAGTTTTCAAGGGCATTCTTTAGGACATGTTAGGTGGAGGTGTTTGCTGATTTTTTTTTTGCCAGGCTATGAAGTTCTTCTCTTCAGGTAGACTTCCTATAGGTATTAATAATTGCTTCATCGACTTAATTCCTAAGGTTGATAGGGCGCAGTCCTTGGATAAATTTAGACTGATTTGTATGGACAACTTTCTATGCAAGACAATTTTAAAGGTGATGGCTATGAGATTAGCTGCTAAGCTCCCAAGATCAGTGTCTGAAGAGCAGGGTGCCTTCCCAAGTTGATATCCAAAAAGCGTATGATACGGTTTATTGGAATTTTTTGTTTGCAATTCTCTGGAGGTTCGGTTTTTCAGAGGTTTGGGTAGGATGGCTGCACCAACTCTTAATTTCTTCAAGAATTTCAGTCTTGCTTAACGGAGGTCCTGAGGGTTTCTTTAGAGTAGTTAGGGGTCTTCATCAGGCGACCCGATCTCTCCAATGCTTTTCATTCTGGCAGAAGAAGTATTGTGTAAGGGATTAAAATAATTACTAGCTGCCAACAAGATCAAATCTCTTCCCGACCCTAGAGGGGTGCAAACCTCCAACCATTTGTTATTTGTTGATGATGTATTTATATTTATGAGTGCTTCTAGCAAGTATGTTTTGGACCTCAAGTCATTCCTGAACAAGTATCGATTTCTCAGGCCAACGGGTGAATTTGGAGAAAAGCAAGCTATTTTTGGTGGTGTGTCTCTCTACAGGCACCATCGAATATCAAATCTGTTGGGTGTCCCAGAATGTTTGCTGCCTACTCGGTACTAGGGAGTGGAGATATTTAAAGGTTGTGTTAAATGTGAACACCTTCTTCCGTTGATGGTTAAGATTAAGGGGCGCCTAACGGGCTGGAAAGGCAAATTTCTTTCAATTGCTGGGCATGTGAAGTTGGTAAAATTGATGATTTCTGGCATCCCGCTTCATATTTTTTCTATCTATTGGTGGCCAAAGTCTATTGTGAAAACCTTGGAGCGGTGAATGAGAAACTTCATATGGTTAGGCGATGTCAAGTCCACAAAAAAGTAACAGTTAAGTGGGAATCGGTTGTATTGACAAATATAGCCGTTCACATTCTTGGAACGTGCTATATTTGTTTCCTTCCATCTTTTCACTACCTACCATGTAGATTACCTTCCATTTGTACTCTTACTATACTTACATTGATTTGAGAATATTTGCTTACCTGTATAGCCACATGTGATATGGGATTTCTTTCCTATTATCACATGTGAGAATATTATCTCCTTGGATTCAATGATCCTCTGTATATGTACCTTGTAACCGATTACAGAAGTATGAATGAAATTCTGATTCCATATTCCAACATGGTAATCAGAGCCTAACTGCTCACATGAGCTTCATCCTCTACTTTTCTCTTCTTCTTTTTTTCCCTCTCTTCTCCATGGCTGGAGACAATGTTACTGATAGCTCCACCATTGGAGCCGTGGACCCTAGCAGTGCCATTACCCCTCTTCTCTCATCTGGAACCTCACTACATCATGCCCACCACTATATCTCGGCGAAACTCACATCGAAGAACTACCTATTCTGGCAGACCCAGCTTGAACCATTTCTTGATGGCCAAGGACTATTCGGCCATCTTGATGGAACAACACCTTGTCCTACAGAATCCGCCGTTGCTAGCACCTGGCGACGCCAAGACTCTTTGCTACGCAGTTTACTTCTCTCTTCTCTCTCTAAGGAGGTCTTCCCATTGATCCTTGGCAAACGCATGAGCAAGGATATTTGGGACACCTTGCACACAGCATTCTCCTCTCCTTCAGAGAGCCGCATCATGTCCCTCACTATGGCTTTACAGGATCTGGAACAAAAGTCCGATGAATCTGTGTCCGTTTTCTTCCAACGGGCAAAGACGATCTCCGAAGAACTCAGTGCTGTTGGCCATCCGTTGAGACAAAGCACAATTAATTTACATATTTTTAGAGGTCTGCAACCTAAATTTAATACCATCGTCTCCTCTCTTCTCACGAGGACGACGTCATTGCCATACGATGATCTGCACGCCATGCTCCTCAGTCATGAATTTTTGCATGGCTTGAAGTTATCAAAGCTTTCACTTACAGATGTTGGTACCAACCCCCCCTCTGCGCATTAGGTTCAAAGAGGTTCCTCACAACAGGACAGCCGTCCACCCTTCTCTGGCCGAGGGGGTGGTTCATGGCGTGGTCGTGGTGTCGCGGCAGGGGGAACGTGGTCGTTCTCCAGGCACCCACCTTTGGTGCCATTGGTGTAATAGGGATACCCATGACACCGTTAATTGCTACAACAAACCTAAACCACCACCAAACTTTACCTTACCTGGTCGTGCCCCATCTCCATACCACTACCAACCCAACACCAACCCAACGCTCATTATGCCAATTACCACACCCAATCCGCACCACCACTTCTACCTACACCCACATACACCAACACCCAACCGTTACCTTGGTACCCGGACACAGGCGCAACCCATCATGTAACCCCTGACCTCCATGCTTTATCATCTTATGACCTATATACTGGATCTGACTCTTTGCAAGTTGGCAATTGTAAGGGAGTTCCTATTTCTCATATTGGTATATCTTCACTTCCTTCTCCCTCTTCATCTCGTAGTTTGGTTTTATCTGATGTGCTACATGTCCCTTCCATTTGTAAACCATTACTTTTTTGTTAATCGTTTTTCCATTTATAATGATGTCTTTTTTGAGTTTCATCCTTCTTGTTTTTTTGTGAAGGATCGGAGAACCAAGGCTACCATCCTATCCAGACCGAGTAATGGCGGTCTATATACCATTCTTGTGCGCATTCCTCCTTCAGCAAATCTCACCTGCCGCACTTCCCTTAATGGGTGGCACTATCGGCTTGGCCACCCTCATGCTCAACTTCTTCATAATATTGCTAAAAGCAATAATTTACCGTCTTTCAATTCTTCTTTGAATAAGATTTGTGCTGCTTGCCAAATGGGGAAAGCTTGTCGCCAAACTTTGGGCGAAACTTTCTCTAGAAGTTTATTTCCTTTGGAACTCATATTTAGTGATGTTTGGGGTCCTAGCCCTACTCCCTCCCCTGCTGGCCATTGTTATTTTGTGGTTTTTGTTGATGATTATTCAAAATTTATTTGGTTCTACCCCATGGTACGTAAATCCGAGGTCTTTGGTATTTTTCTAACATTCCAAAAGCTTGTCGAACGACAATTTGACAGGAAAATCAAATCTGTCCAAACGGACTAGGGGGGGGGGCGAATATAGGACCTTACCAAAATTTTTTAGTGATGTTGGGATTGCTCACCGAATCTCTGCTCCCCATACCCATGAGCAGCAAGGGGCAGTAGAACGCCGACACCGGCATATTGTTGAAACCGGGTTAGCCCTACTGGCCCATGCTTCCGTTCCTCAAACTTATTGGATATTTGCATTTGAAACGGCGATTTTTCAAATCAACCGCTTACCCTCTCGGGTTTCTTTAGGGGTATCTCCTTATGAGCTCTTATTTCATCGTATTCCTAATTATGAATTTCTTCGTGTCTTTGGGTGCTGTGTTTTCCTCTGCTTCACCCATTGAATGTGCACAAACTGGATTATAGATCCGCTCCTTATGTTTTCTTGGGGTATAGCCCCTCCCATTTAGCCTATCGGTGTCTTCATAAGGCCACTGGCCGTATACAAATTTTTCGCCATGTATCTTTTTCTAAGGATACTTTCCCATTTGCCACTCATACCCCTTCACCAAAGCCACACACACAATTTCCAATGCCTTGGGCTGTTGCACCCAACACTGTTATGCCATTGCCCCCACAGGCCGTTTCCTCACCACCATCACCACACTCATCCTCACCACCATCGTCACCAACTCCACCATCACCACCCATGCGTCCCATAAACCCTCTGTCGAGCCCTGTGTCCGGCTCCACCTCTCCACCTCGGCGTACCCGATCCGTTTTGGACCTCTATTCGGGTCCAACCACCACCCCACACCCACCACCGCCACCTACCCATCCTCCTATGAGCTTGCGCTCCCACAAAACAGCGCTCATAGCCCTACCCACTTCCCAAGCCCAACCCATTGAACCAACCTGTTTTACCTAGGTTGTAAAAAGCCCTGACTGGCGTACGGCCATGACTGAGGAATTTAATGCTCTGTTGCGCAATGGCACATGGAGTTTGGTACCACCATCTCCGAATCAAAACTTGGTTGGCTGCAAGTGGGTGTTCCGCATCAAAAGGAAAGTAGATGGTTCTATTGAGAGGTATAAGGCCCGTCTCGTGGCCAAAGGATTTCACCAACAGTAAGGGGTGGACTATGGTGAGACTTTTAGTCCTGTGGTGAAGCAACCAACTATTCGAGCTGTCATTTCTTTAGCCCTGTGTAAGGGCTGGCCCATACGGCAACTTGATGTACACAATGCATTCCTCCATGGGGAATTGGCTGAAGAAGTTTACATGGCCCAACCGCCAGGATTCGAAGACAAGTCCCATCCAGCTCATGTGTGCAAACTTCACAGATCTCTTTATGGACTTAAACAGGCCCCACGAGCTTGGTTCCAAAGGTTGTCCAGGTTCCTACTTTCCACTGGTTTTATCGGCTCTAAAACTGATACTTCACTGTTTATTTCTCGGCAGGGTGGTTCAGTGACCTATGTGCTGGTTTATGTTGACGACATATTGGTTACTGGTGACTCACAGTCGACCATTAAAGCTCTTCTTGACTGCCTAGCCAGGGAATTCTCAATCAAGGACTTGGGCCTGTTACATTATTTTTTGGGCATTGAAGCCCATCCAACCCAAGAGGGCTTGGTTCTCTCCCAAACACGATACATCACTGATTTATTGGCTCGGGCTGGAATGAAGGATTGTAAGCCCATTAATACACCATTGCCTACATCCTCCAAGCCATCGGATTCAGGGGGTGCGCCATATTCTGATCCCAGCAATTACAGGTCTATTGTGGGGACCTTGCAGTATGTCACTCTCACTAGACCGGATGTGGCCTTTGCAGTAAATTGTGTATGTCAGTTCATGCACTCCCCTAAAACTAAAGATTGGAGCAATGTCAAAAGGATCCTGCGCTACCTGCAGGGTACCATGTCACACGGCCTATTCTTTCACAGGTCGACTTCTTTGACCCTTCAGGCCTACACTGATGCTGACTGGGCAGGAAGCCCCATTGATCGAAGGTCCACTGGGGGCTATGCTATATTTTTTGGTCCGAACCTGATATCCTGGAATTCAAAGAAGCAAAAAATGGTATCCCATTCTTCCATCGAAGCTGAATACAAGGCTCTTGCAGATGCGGCCGCTGAGTTGATATGGCTGCAAGCACTATTCCAGGAACTGGGCATACCCCAGCCCACTGCGCCAATCTTATGGTGCGACAACATTGGTGCTACGTATTTGTCAGCAAATCCCGTATTTCATGCACGCACCAAACATGTGGAAATTGATTTCCACTTTGTTCGTGAACGAGTCGCTGCCAAATCACTCCAAGTGCAATTTATCTCTACCCATGATCAAATCGTGGATATTTTGACAAAGGCGCTGCCGTCCGTCCGATTTCAGTTCATGAGAGACAAGCTAAAGCTCCGGCACACCGGATCTTCATCTTGAGGGGGTGTATTGACAAATATAGCCGTTCACATTCTTGGAACGTGCTATACTTGTTTCCTTCCATCTTTTCACTACCTACCATGTAGATTACCTTCCATTTGTACTCTTACTATACTTACATTGATTTGAGAATATTTGCTTACCTGTATAGCCACATGTGATATGGGATTTCTTTCCTATTATCACATGTGATAATATTATCTCCTTGGATTCAAGGATCCTCTATATATGTACCTTGTAACCGATTACAGAAGTATGAATGAAATTCTGATTCCATATTCCAACAGGTTGCAAGCCTAAATCCAAAGGGGGTTGGGAGTTCGGCGGATGAGGGATGTGAACAAGGCCATGCTATGCAATCATGTTAGGCAGATAAAACATGGACAGTTAGGTATGGGCAGATTCATTCGGGCCAGATTTGTTAACCATGATGGACCGGTGAAACAGAGTTATAAATCATCTTTCTTTTGGCTTGGGGTGAAACGGTTGTGGGACTTTGTCTTAAGTAATGAGATATGGTCGGTAGGGAATGTGAGAAGATTCGGTTCTAGTTTCATAGATAGCTAGGACCGGCATCTGTTATGGAACTTTCAAATTTAAACCCTTGCCTTTTCCAAGGTTTTGGTAGCAAAGTTTCGGAGTTTATTGTGAATGACCAGTGGTTTTTTTTACAGGTGGAATCTGGGTTTTTGAAAGAGATTTTTGAATCTGCCCAATAGCTTAGAATCCCTTTCCCCCTGGTGGAAGATGTTTGTTTTTTGCCCCATACCACTGCTATTGTGTTCTCCGTGAAGTCAACATGGGAGGCAATCAGAACAAGAAATCCTAACGTGCCCTAGTATTCGATGGTTTGGACTAAATCTCTTCGGCCTCACCAATCTGTTTTTGGTTGGAGACTTCATCATGTCAAACTTCCAACTGATGACATGTTCAAATTGAGAAGCGCTACTTTTCCTTCAAGATGCTTTGCTGACATGTAAGGGAGTCGTTGACACACCTTTTCTGTGAGTGCCCTTTCTCTCAATTCATCTAATCAGCTTTCTAGCTCGTCCTCTCTCAATGTTAGTTGGCAGTAGCCTCCTTCATTTATTGATCTGAGTATGTGGTGGGGAGGAAGGCTAGAACGGTGTCTTTAAAGGAAGCATGGTTGACAGGCTTAATTCTGGTATCCTTCTTTCTTTGGATGGTGAGGAACAATAGAAGGTTTGATGGTGTGAGGCGCAATCAATCTCAGGCTTGGAGCCTTATGCGAAGGGAGTTAGGAAATGTCTTCTCTACTTTTTCCCGTCATAGTTCATCCATTCATAACTTCATTCTTAGCAGAAGAATGAACTTTCAAACTCAAGGGCCTCAAGGTATGATAGAGATTTTTTGGGCCTGCCCCCCTACAGGTTGGTTGAAGCACAATGCGATGGATGTTCCTTGGGGAACCCAGGTAGATCTGGTGCAGGTGGTGTTTTTCGCGATGAGCGTGCCAAGGTGGTCTTCTCCTATAGGAAGTCCTTGGGTGCTATGACAAACTTTGAAGCAGAATGTCAGGCTCTAATTTTGGGCTTGGAGCATGCAAGGGATCTAGGTTTTTCTAACTTGTAGATTGAATGTGACTCTGTGGCAGTGTCGTTATTGGCGTCCCATAATAAAGTTCGCTAGTTTATTTGGCAGCATTGGTGTGGCCTTCAAGTTTTCCTTCAATTAAAATTGAGTGGAAAATGAACCACTGCTATAGTGAAGCCAACCCTGTAGTTGACTTCTTGGCAAAATCTGTAGCAAGGCTTCAAGGCACTTCGTTGATGGTGTGATCGTGTCGTTAACCGGTCAAAAATAAAACCCTAAATTAATCTAGCAAGTAACAAGTAAGGGGTCGATCTACGGGGAATTGGAAGGCTAAATTACTAAGATGATTAGATGAAAGTGATGAAAATTAAGGTGTCATAAATTTGATTTTAAACTACGAATGAAAGAAACGAATCTAAGCTAACAATGATATGCAAATACGGGAGAAGACTATCTTTAGGGTTCGAATCCCCAATGGGTTGCTATTCAATTCGGTTGCATGCTTTGGTTTATTATAACCACAGGCCTAATAATACCACAGAATGTAGGGTTCCTCCTAGGTATGGACTATCTTGACGAATACTATCGTCCTTCACTTATAGGGCTTGGCACGCTTAGTTCGTTCAGCTATAATCCATAATCGGTACAACCACATAAGAACAAAATACCATTGCTTGAATGAAAAATAATGAATCATAGAAATAGAATTTTCCAACTAAATAAATCTATTAAAATTATCCAAATAGGGATGGGGTCTCAACATCAAGCAATCAAGAATGCAAACCAAAATTTTAAATAACAAACATCAGTAGTTCATCTACACCTAAAGATAGAGGGAACTTAGCCAATCATGGTGCTAAGAGACAAAGGGAAGCAATGGTGACGACGATATTCCATGGTGAAGGAGTTGCTGGAACGGTAACCACTCTCTCCTCCCCTTGCGGAACCCAAGATCCAAAACAAAAACAAAAGAAGAAAGAGGAAAATAGAGAGAAGAAGAGAGAGAAAGAGAGCACGGTTAGGGAGGAATAGATTGTGTCCATGGGTATTTGAGAGTTGTTTTTTAAAAAGAAATTAATAATAGAAAAAAGAAAAGAGAGCATGAGAGATGGAGAGAATGTAGAGAGAGAGAGTCCCTGAGGGAGAGAAGAATTAGAGGGATATGAGAGAGAAATGTGAGGAGATGGGAGAGAGGTAGTGTTTGTGAGGGAGTGAGAGAAGTTAGGATCATGAGAGAGGAGAAAGAGATGGGAGAAAGAGATGTGGGTAGCACATGGGAGTTAGAGGAGAGATAGAAAGGTTAGGAGATGGGAGATTAGGTGGTTAAAATAGATTTTAGGAAAGTTGAAACCGTGGAAGAATTTGAGAAAAGATGGGAGAGAAATAGGGATTGAGAACCATGGGGTTTGAGAAAAATAAAATAATAAAAAAAAAGGAAAGTGAATGGGAGAGAGAAGAAAAAGAAAAATAAAAAATAAATAAAATATATGGAAGAGAGAAAATAGGAGAGGAAATAAAATAAGAGAATGAAATAGAAGAGAGAAAATAGGAGAAGAAATTCATCCAGCAATGAGGGAGGGGCCCACTTGTATTATGCTAGTCAATGTTCCTTGGTTCTGGGCTCGGGCTTATATTTCAACTCACTTTCTGGCCCAAAAAGAATAATTGCATGAATGGACTCTGAAACCAATGCATACTTTTAATGCAACACGTCCATCTTGCTCAGAATTCAGCCCTCTTTGCAACCATGAAAAGAAACTGGACCACTTTGCGTGTAAATTTGAAGATATGATGCCCGATAGTCTAGAATAGCATGAAATCGCATAAAATACCCCTGTACCCTGAAAAAGACAGAAAATACCCAAGGTAGCTCCATTCTAAGCAGATAAAAAATGCAGAATTAAATGGAATAATTTCACACATAAATGTGCTCATCAAATACCCCCACACTTAGATTTTGCTAGTCCTCAAGCAAAAAGAAAATAAAGAAAACAAAAAAAACTAACTCACTTTCGTAGGAATCACGGTTGCACTTAGCATGTGCAACAAGCCTTTAAACCCTTAGGTTACCCCTAGTGGACGAGTTTTGTCTCGTGAGTGTTTTCAGGGAATATACACACAAAATTCATGATTGCAAATTTAAATTTTTGACAATGGGTAAGAAGCACACACCAAATCCGAACTAAGATGCCCTACTTAAGATCAAGAAGACACAGATACCCCCACACTTAAGCTCTTAACACCCAATATTGATTCTAGCAACAGGTAAACATCCTAATTAGGGAATCTTTCCATATCTTCCAAACACCACCTTACTTAAGGTAAGACCACTCATAACATCAAGGGCACCAAGGACTTCAGGCTTCAGAGCATTTTTGACCATACAATTGTACCAAGGCAATGACATTTCTTTCTTTCTTTTCTCTTTTTTTTTTTTTTTTTGGGTCATGTCAAAATTAAACTTGGTCTCAGCTCCTAACCAAAAGCTCAAAGAAATACAAGACAGCCAGGTGGTTTGTCCCTTCAGACAAGATGGGGCTCTTATTGTCTGAGTCAAAACCCACCTTAGGACACATACTAGCTACTGTCCTCTCAATAGGATTTTCATTACTTCAGATTAGGGTTCCTAAGTCTCTCTCTCCCGCGTTTCGCATCAAAGTAATAGAGAGACATGTAAAACTTACCAAAAGTCAAAAAATAAAAATCTGCCAATCGGTCTCACACCCCCCCCACACTTAAAGTATGTAGTGTCCTCAATGCATGCAGAAGAATAAAAACAGGGATAAGGGAAGGAGTGTACCAGAAATCAGCAATATGCGGCAGAACAGTGCATCCAACAATCAATAGCAGCTACCTAAAAAAACCAAAAGCAAACAAACACAAAAAGAAACAAAAGTACTAAAGAAAAAATAGTGGGTTGCCTCCTAAAGAGCGCTAAGTTTAGAGTCTTCAGCCAGACTCAGAATGACTCATGGAGAGTCAAGGATCACATCATGCAACTCCAACGACTCAATAAGTTGGCCATCAACAAAGCCATCCACATACGACTTCAGTCGTTGGCCATTGACCTTAAAGGCATGCCCTGTCTAAGGGTTACGAACCTCCACAGCACCATGAGGGGAAACATCAACTACCACAAAAGGGCCATCCCACCGAGATCTAAGCTTTCCAGGGAATAAGCACAACTCGAAATTGAACAACCATACTTGCTGGTTGGGCTCAAAGGACTTTCAGACTACATGTTTAACATGAAAAGCTTTAGTCTGGTCCTTATAGAGTTGCGAGTTGTCATAAGCATCGTTGCGCAATTCATCCAATTCAGATAACTGGAGATGACGAGTGGAGCCAGCTGCGGACATGTCAAAATTAAATGTCTTGATAGCCCAAAATGTCCGATGCTCCAACTCAACTGGGAGATGACAGGCTTTATCGAAAACTAATCGATATGGAGACATACAAATAGGAGTTTTATAAGCTATCCGGTAAGCCCATAAAGCGTCATCTAGACGAGTGGACCAATCCTTACGGTCAGGTCTAACTGTCTTCTCCAAGATTCGCTTGATCTCACGGTTAGAAACCTCCACTTGACCAGATGTCTGTGGATGGTAGGGAGTAGCAACCTTGTGAGTGATGGAGTACTTTTTCAACAAGGCTCCAACTCTCCAGTGCTTGAAATGGGAGCCATCTTCACTGATGATAGCTCTAGGGAAACCAAAGCGGCTAAAAATGTGACTCTGAACAAAAGACATAACAACCTTATGGTCATTGTTTCTGGATGCTTTAGCCTCTACCCATTTAGAAACATAATCAATTGCCACTAGAATGTACTCATGATCAAACAAGATAGGGAATGGGCCCATGAAATCAATCCCCCAAGCATAAAAAATCTCAACGACCAGAATAGGATTGAGGGGCATCATGTCTCATCGGGAAAGATTACCAACCTGTTGGCATCTAACACACGTTTTACAGAAAACATGCACATCCCAAAATAAAGTAGGCCAATAGAAGCCACTCCGCAGCAACTTGGCTGCAGTCTTGTTACCACTAAAGTGTCCCCCACATGCGAGAGTATGACAGAAAGATAAAATACTCTGAAACTCACTCTCAGGGACACAACGTCTAATGACCTGATCCGAATAGTATCAGAATAACTCAGGATCCTCCCAATAGTAGTACTTAAGCGATGAGAAGAAGCGATCCTTAACTGATGTACCCCAATCAGAAGGTATCTTCCCACTCGCAAAGTAGTTCACAATGTGGGCATACCAAGGAGCCGGTTTAGACGATATAGCAAATAACTGCTCATCGAGAAAGGTTTCCCGAACCAACTCAGAGGTTGAAGGATCAAGGAGAATATGAGATAAATGGTCTATGACAATATTTTTGACCCTTTCTTATCTCAAATTTCCAGGTTAAACTCTTGAAGGAGGAGAATCCATCGGATGAGCCTCGGCTTAGCATCACGCTTGGATAGGAGATGCTGAAGAGCTGCGTGATCCGAATAAGCAATCACCTTCGAGCCCAAAAGATATGATCTAAACTTATCAAGGGCAAAAACTACTGCTAGTAACTCCTTCTCAGTAGTGGTGTAATTCATCTAAGCATCAGAGAGGGTTTTACTAGCATAGTAAATCACAACAGGCTTCCCATCAACCCTTTGGCCTAAAATAGCACCAACAACATAGTCGAACGCGTCACACATGATCTCAAAGGGGAGAGACCAATTAGGTGACCTCATAATGGGTGCTTTAGCCAATGAATCACGAAGGGTGTGGAAAGCATGAAGCATTTATCATCAAAGATAAAAGGGGCATCCTTTGCAAGCAGACTACACAAGGGCGTAGAAATCAAGCTAAAGTCTTTGATGAAACGCCTATAGAAGCCGGCATGGCCCAAGAAAGAACGGACCTGCCGAACGAAAGTGGGAGGGGGTAACTTAGCAATCAAATCAACATTGGCTGGGTCAACCTCAATGCCTCATGTAGAAACAATGTAGCCGAGGATAGTACCCTTTTCAACCATTAAATGGCTCTTCTCCCAACTAAGAATGAGGTTTGTCTCCACACATCGTTTAAGAACTTGAGATAACCAGTGGAGATGCTCATCGAAAGATGACCCAAAGATAGAGAAGTCATCCATGAAAACCTCTAAAGATTGGCCAACCATGTCAGAAAAGATGGCCATCATGCACCTTTGAAAGGTGGAGCATTGCACAACCCAAAGGGCATGCGTCTGAATGCAAATGTACCATAGGGGCAAGTGAAGGTTATTTTTTCTTGATCACTGGGACATATAGGAACTTGATTGTATCCCGAATAACAGTCAAGAAAATAGAAGTAGCTCTGCCCAGCCAATTTCTCTAAAATCTGATCAATAAGGGGTAGAGGAAAGTGGTCTTTGCGGATGGCCTTGCTCAGCTTCCAATAATCAATACAAACACGCCAACTCGTAGTGGTACAAGTTGGGACAAGGTCACCTTGGTCGTTGGGAACAGCCGTGATGCCGGACTTCTTAGGGACAACCTGAGTGGGGCTGACCCATTGACTATCTGAGATGGGGTATATGATGCCAGCATCAAGCCACTTTACTACTTCATTCTTCACTCATATTAGAGTTCAGACGACGCTGTGGGTCCCTAAAGGGTTTTGCTCCCTCCTCATAATAGATCCTGTGTATACAGACTGAAGGGTCAATACCCTTAAGATCAGCCAAGGACCAACCAATGGCGGCCTTGTACTCAGAAAGAACTTCCAAAATTTGAGCCTCTTACCTAGATGAAAGATCAGATGAGATAATAACAGACAAGGTCTCTCCTTTCCCTAAAAATGCATACTTTAGGGTGGAAGGGAGAGGTTTAAGCTCCAACTTTGGAGGGGATATTAGAGAAGAAGGTTGGGGAGATGTAGCCAAAGGGGGGAGAGGCTTAAACCTAACTGTCCAAGGTGGCCGTTCAGAAGAGGGTGAGGAATCTACCAAAGTGTTCACCTCTTCCGTATATGCCTCAGACTCCTCTCTGAACATTACCTAGTGCTGCAAAGGGTCATCAATAAGTATGTGAGAAGTGTGATCAGCCACAATTTCATCTAATAAATCCAATGCAAAACACTCTTCCTCTTGATTGGAACCTAAGGATGCATTGAAGATGTTAAGCCTAAGCTTCTTATTCCCAAAAGAGATGTCCATGACACCCGATCTACAATTTATGTAAGCATTTGCAGTAGCTAAGAAGGGGTGCCCTAAAATGATAGGGGCCGGGGAAGCTTGGCTGTGGTGGCTGTATCCATATTCAGGACAAGGAAGTCCACAGGAAAGTACAATTCTTCCACCTTCACTAAAACATCCTCTAACAAACCACGAGGTGTCTTGACTGAACGATCAGCCAACTGAAGGATGACCTCAGTGGGTTTCAAATCTCCTAAACCAAATCTGCCATAGACTGAACTAGGCAAAATATTCACACTAGCCCCTAAATCAAGTAGTGCCCTACTTATGGAGAGATCTCCAATGATGCAAGAAATAAGAGGCGCACCTGGGTCCTTAAGCTTAGGGGGTAGGTGGCTGAAAATTACTGAACTAACCTGTTCAGTCAAATGGACAGTCTTAGGGATTTGAGTTCTCAACTTATGCTTTTGGGTGCAGAGGTCTTTTAAAAATTTAGCGTAAGCAGGAACTTGCTTGATAGCATCCAAAAGGGGAGATTGGTGCGAACGTGTTGGAACAAGTGGTTTGTTAGAGGATGTTTGTCTAAATAGTCTGGGGCTGATGTCTGAAGGACTTGGGGAAAAGGGACCTTTGGATTGTAAGAGTCAGGTGATGGTCCCTCCACAATGGGAATGTGCAGCCCCTTCCTTGGGAACTGATGAGTGATTTCCACAGGTGGTGTTTCAGTAATGGACTCATGTGTTTCTACACCACTGCCAAAATTCTCTAAGGTTGACTCAGTCTCTCCCTGGCTTTGAGACTTAGTAGGCAACGTCTCATTAGTGGC
Source organism: Telopea speciosissima (assembly GCF_018873765.1). Taxonomy (NCBI): domain Eukaryota; kingdom Viridiplantae; phylum Streptophyta; class Magnoliopsida; order Proteales; family Proteaceae; genus Telopea; species Telopea speciosissima. Next base: position 53,576,017 of record NC_057920.1, read on the forward strand.
TAAGGGTGCATCAGGTTTTTCCACCCTTTTGCCGCTCCTTAGAACTGTGACTGATTGGACCTGTTCTTTCCCTGGACCCATTTGATTGTTTGTGTTACCTATTGGTTGACTTGGCAATTGGCCAGCCTCCCTCCTTCTTATAGCATCAGCTAGTTGACCCAGTTGGTTCTCTAGCTTATTATTGGATTGAGTATGTGAGTGTAGCAGCTGTGTGTTCTGTTCAAGTCCACTTAATGCTTTTAGCACCTTTTCCTCAAAGGATTGATTCTGTTGGGGTTGAGGATATAGTGGTTGTCCAGGCATTAGATTGAACATTAAATGGTGGCCTATATGGTGGGTTTGGAGGATTATTAGGTACTGAGTTTCTCCATGAAAAGTTCAGGTGGTTTCGCCATCCCGGGTTATAGGTTATTGGAAAAAAGGATCATTACCCGGTTTAGGAAAACCTTGAGCCACTTGTACCTATTCCTAAACAAATTTAGGGTCTTGTGCAGCCGAAGGACAGTCCATCACATAATGACTAGGGCTAGCACATAAGGCCCATGCATCAGTCTGATTAGGGAAACTCATTGGGAAAGGGGATATAGAATGCAGTCCTACAGACATCAGATGGTCCAATTTCTTGGACAACATGTCAACCTTAGCAGTCATCTCTACAGTTGGATTGATCTCATCGAGACCGCCCTTCTTTGGTTGTCCTGTGTGTGGAATCTCAGTCTGAGAGGCTGAAGCATGATGTTGGGAATTCTCACTAAGGGTTTCAAAAAGATTCCATGCTTCCGTCTCATTCTTGTGCATAAATGTTCCACCATAAGAGGAGTCCACCATCTGCCTATATTGGTCATGGAGACCATCATAATAACACTGGGCTAACTGCCATTTTGGGACACCGTGGTGGGGGCACTTCCGAAGTAATTCCTTAAGTCTTTCCCACGCTTTATAAAATTGGTCACCCTCTAATTGGGAGAAACTAGTAATGGCTCGCCTAAGGCTATTAGTCCGGCCAATGGGGAAGAATTTTTTCAGAAATTTCTACTGCATTCCCGCCCATGTAGAAATCCTAACCGAATCTAGGGAATGAAGCCAGTGTTTGGCTTTGTCCTTTAAGGAAAATGGGAACAGAAGCAACTTTAAGGCATCTTCAGAGAGGTTTTGGATTTTGAATGTAGAGCATACCTCTAAGAACTCATCAAGATGCTTGTAAGGCTCCTCATTAGCAAGTCCATAATAGGATGGTAACATCTGTATAATGCTAAAATTGATCTCATATTGAGCGGCCTGAATGGCAGGCAGCTGAATACAAGAAGCAGGGGTATAGGCAGTTGGAGTGAAGTGCTCACTCAGCAGCCTTCTTAGCTTGTTTTGGTCACCCATTTTATTATTATTATCCTTATCCTTAGGTCTAGTCACAGATCACTCTATTTCTAGGTCAAGGGAAGTCAGGTTGGGGTGCAAAGAACGCCGACCATGTATAAAACACAACACAGGTTGAAGGTGCTAATTAACCAAAAATTAAAACTAGCAAATTAAAATGTGATAACTAATAAAAACGATTAACAAAAATAAAAATCAGAACTAAAAAGTAAAAAAAAATAACTAATTTAAAACTAATGAAAATACTTACCTGGTGTTGGCGGTCGAGTAATTCCACGTGCTGCCCCCGATGAACGGTTACACATATGATCTTAAGGGGCTGGGGGAATTAAAATTAAACCTAAACACCCAATCTAATGTTGGAATAAAAAATTACATAAAAGAACCCTAATTATATAAAGTCTAGGAATTAAAAGTAAACCAAACGGACAGCTTGTCCTTACTCGATCTACTCGGCTTCCTGCACAAACAAAGAGAATGTTAGGTATACTAAAATTAACCTAATAAAGAGATTAAAAATAAAAATAAAAATTCTGGAATTATAAAATTAAAACTAAAACAAAGTAACACAAAACAACTCAATCAATCTTAGCAACTGTGCTTCGGTTCCCTAGCAACGGCGCCAAAATTTGATCGTATCGTTAACCGATCAAAAATAAAATCCTAAATTAATCTAGAAAGTAGCAAGTAAGGGGTCGATCTACAGGGAACTGGAAGGCTAAATTACTAAGATGATTAGATGAAAGTGATGAAAATTAAAGTGCAATAAATTTGATTTTAAACTACGAACGAAAAAAATGAATCTAAGCTAACAACGATATGCAAATACAGGAGAATACTATCTTTAGGGTTCAAATCCCCAATGGGTTGCTATTCAATTCGGTTGCATACTTTGGTTTACTATAACCATAGACCTAATTATACCACAGAATGTAGGGTTCCTCCTAGGTATGGACTATCTTGACGAATACTATCGTCCTTCACTTATAGGGCTTGACACGCTTAGTTCGTTCAGCTATAATCCATCATCGGTACAACCATATAAGAACAAAATACCATTGCTTGAATGAAAAATAATGAATCACAGAAACAGAATTTTCCAACTAAATAAATCTATTAAAATTATCCAAATAGGGATGGGGTCTCAATATCAAGCAATCAAGAATGCAAACAAGAATTTTAAATAACAAACACCATTAGTTCATCTACACCTAAAGATAGAGGGAACTTAGCAAATCATGGTGCTAAGAGACAAAGGGAAGCAATGGTGACGACAATCTTCCATGGTGAAGGAGCTGCTGGAACGGTAACCACTCTCTCCTCCCCTTGCGGAACCCAAGATCTAAAACGAAAACAAAAGAAGAAAGAGGAAAATAGAGAGAAGAAGAGAGAGAAAGAGAGCACAGTTAGGGAGGAATAGATTCTATCCGTGGGTATTTGAGTTGTTTTTTAAAAAGAAATTAATAATAGAAAAAAGAAAAAAGAGTGTGAGAGATGGAGAGAATGTAGAGAGAGAGAGAGAGAGTCCGTGAGGGAGAGAAGAATTAGAGGGATATGAGAGAGGAAGGAGGAGATGGGAGAGAGGTAGTGTTTGTGAGGGAGTGAGAGAAGTTAGGAATGTGAGAGAGGAGAAAGAGATGTGGGCAGCACATGGGAGTTAGAGGAGAGATAGAAACGTTAGGAGATGGGAGATTAGGTGGATAAAATAGATTTTAGGAAAGTTGAGACCGTGGAAGAATTTGAGAAAAGATGGGAGAGAAATAGGGATTGAGAACCGTGTGGGGTTTGAGAAAAATAAAATAATAAAAAAAGGAAAGTGAATGGGAGAGAGAAGAAAAAGAAAAATAAATAAATAAAATATATGAAAGAGAGAAAATAGGAGAGGAAATAAAATAAGAGAATGAAATAGAGGAGAGAGACAATAGGAGAGGAAATTCGTCCAGCAATGAGGGAGGGGCCCACTTGTATTATGCTGGTCAATCTTCCTTGGTTCTGGGCTCGGACTTGCATTTCAACTCATTTTCTGACCCATTATTCTTTTCTGACCCAAAAAGAATAATCGCATGAATGGACTCCGAAATCAATGCGTACTTTTAATGCAACACGTCCATCTTGCTTAGAATTCAGCCCTCTTTGCAACCATGAAAAGAAACTGGATCACTTTACGTGTAAATTTGAAGATATGATGTCTGATAGTCCAGAATAGCATGAAATCGCATAAAATACCCCTGTACCCTGAAAAAGAAAGAAAATACCCAAAGTAGCTCCATTCTAAGCAGATAAAAATGCAGAATTAAATGAAATAATTTCACACATAAATGTGCTCATCATGGTGCCCCTCCCTCCCTTGGTTCATGATGACCTTACGATGGATGCTCAATGTAGACAGAGGTATCGAGTGATCCACCTTTGACTTATTGCTTGAGTTTTTTGGCGTTTTTATTTCCCTGTCGATAGCATTGCTGAAGGTGGAAAATAAATCTCGCTTTTTTGTAGTTGTGTTTGGCTCTTTTGCCAGTTATTTTTGTACACTCTTTTTTTTTTTTTCAATACAAATGATCTTTTAGCAAAAAAAAAAAGAAAAAGTAGGAGACCTTTGGTTCAACCTCTCTACAAAATTTCAGCCCCCATCAACCTGCTATGTGGTAAAATAGGTGGGCCATCTATAGATTTCCTATGGATAGGCCCATTGATAAAACTTGCTCCAATAATACTAGGTCTACAAGACAATTTTTTTGACAAATTGGGCTTAAGATGGACTAACATAGGTCTAAATCTAGCTTAAACTTCAGTTTGGATCTACAAGTAATTACGGGTCAGCAGGCATTTTTTTTTTTCTACTCTACCTACTACTACTAGACAGTGAGGCGAGATAGGAGAGAGGAGGGGAGGAGCGGGATGAGGGGGAAATGGGGTGCCTTAAGGTACAAGGTGAAGACAAGACAATCGAACCTTTCGACCTCCCAGGAGCTGACACTCTACTGACTAGGCATCATTCAATTGCACTAGCAATTGTCTTTGTAGGCAAAAAAAAATCTGGTTATCATAGAATGGACTTGCTAAACTGCAACATTAATAGATTCTGTAAAGTTGCAAATTAATTCTTAAAGGATGCATGTCCAATAGATTATAGTAGATGTGGAGTGCAGTTCCTACACCCTGTGTTACAGCTTGGCTTTTTTCGACCCGAACCCTAGCCCAAATCCTATGGTAAGTCTAGAATCCGAAGTTGCAACCTTGTATACATTTTGGAGTATTGCTTTGATGTTCGAATGGGTAGAAGATGAAGAAGGAATCCTGGTGGTAACCCGTCGTTTACCGGCAAAACGATGCGTACCTCCCCCATACAATTTAAAAATTTACAATCTAATGTATAAATCATGGAAAGCGACCCTGACTATGTTTTGGGTATTTGGGGTATGAAAACATTGTTGAAAATGTGTTAATATGCGAAACTGCCAAAGCTCGAGGTGTTTCGACACTTGGACAGCATAAAGATCACACTTTGGTGGATCGCTCTGGTCGACCAGTTACATCGACCAGAGCTGCTGTTACTGCAGATTGTTGTCTTGGGAGTGGGGGACCTGGTGCCTCGAGTTGGGGATCTCGCCGCCACATCTCAATTCCCTTGTGGATATGTTCCCCTAACAGTGTTGGTATGCGGGGCTCACGTGATTGACCCACATATACTTAATCGGCCAATTCATCAGTTTTGAACCAAATTGGGTGTAACTAAACGGACCCTTAACCCACTATCTATATAAACCAAAACCCATCCATTGTTCATTTCTCTACAGCCCAAAACGATAGAAGTAGAGAGAAGAAAAGAGAAACGAAGAAGAAGAAGAAGAAGAAGAAGAAGAAGAGAAGAAGAGGGGGAAGAACTTGGGATTCTCTTTTCAGATTTGGAGGTAAGAGTCTCTATCTCTCTTTTCCATCTTGCTGTATAGCCTATGGCTAAATTGCTGAATCTGTTCCCTTACCCAATTCCCTTGTCTAAGCTTATAGGATCAAGCTTGAAATCAGTCCTCCCTATTCCTAAGTTCCTAATTGAAATTCAACTAATCAATTTTCTCTAAAGCTTAAGATTTAACTGTTTTCAAGATTCAAAATTCATATGAACTACTACCCAGTAGTAATCCTCGATAATCCCTTAGAAATCTATGAAATTAGAGCTAAATCATCTCATGCATGTTTGAGCCAAAGCTTCTAACTTATGCTTAACTCCATTTGGGTATTTTTCCCAATTATTCCTTAATCTACATGGTAAGATTTTGTTCTTAAAAGCCAAACCCAGCCATGCATGGCTAAATCCTTATGCTTGGAACCAAAATCCATTGCATACACCCAACTCCAACTCAATTCAACAAATTACCCATTTCCCAAACCTATAGTTGGGTTCAATTTGAATAATCTATGCCCTAGACACCATCCCTGTTTTCAATTGGACAAATCTAAGCCAAAACCCCCTTCTAAAACCCTATTTTTCTTTTAAATTCGTTTGTTGTATATCTTTGGTGGAAGTCACTGGTTAACCAGTGATACAGACCAGTGTTGCTGTCAAGTGGTTTCTTGACTCCAAACCTATTTTTAACTTAACCCTAACCTATCCTAAGATTCCAGTAACATTATGGCACCACCTAACATATATGTTTGATTGATAAATAATAGGACATAACTCTTGAGTCATCGAGTCTACCGACAATCAACTCGAGAACCAATCCGGCTTCGCAAACTCAACCATAACAAGGTAAGTGGGGATAGACTTGATTTATTTTGAGAATGTTTATTTCATTTAGATTGTTTTTTAGGGATCATACGCATGAATGAATGTTGTCTTTATTTGGAAATTGACCTATTGATTGATTGTTTATGGCTTATGGATACGACACTGTGGATTAATATTGAAGTGATGTGGAATGGTTTGAAATGTGAATATTGTGTTAGAATAGATGTCATAGTCGGCTTGAAAATGAGTGGTATGATGAGCCGTAGTATGGGATACGGGAACACTGTATACCTCATATTATGCCATTTAGTCTGCATATGGCTAGGAATGTCATTCCCTAGTGCTACAACCCTTACCAGCAGGGGTTCAGGTGTTGGGTGATCATAGCTTCCTGTCGCTGAGGAGTGGTATGGTGAGCCGTAGTATGGGATACGGGAACACTGTACACCTCATATTATGCCATTTAGTCTGCATATGGCTAGGAATGTCATTCCCTAGTGCTACAACCCTTACCAGCAGGGGTTCAGGTGTTGGGTGATCATAGCTTCTTGTCGCTGAGGAGTGTGTGGTACGTTGGGATGGGGTCCAGGCTATGATTATCGGGGCCTACCCACAGGGAGGTTAGAATAAAAATACCAATAACCGGTGTGGGCTCCTTGCAACAATTGAGGTCACAACTTGGTGTCGGGGTAATGGACCCAAGTATGTTTCCCAAGTTGTTGTCGTAGTACCGACTTAGAGACTTAGGCATTCTATTAGTTGGAATTAATATTAAAATTGAATCCATGCATATAGGATTTTTCTTTGTGTACGAATGTGCTTGTGTATGGTCTATCCTTTACTTGCTGGGCTCGGTGGAGCTCACCCCTGTGGAATATTTTCTTTTAGAAGATCTTGCAGGTGGATACGATGGTGGCAGAGGGGATTACTTGGAGAACAACGATTGATGACGTGGTCTTTTCTTTTGTTTTCTTTTGTTGAAACTCTACTCTTTTTGGCGGATGTATTTCCACTGTAAATATTTTAGTATAGCTTGTTTCTGGCCTGATGGATGAAACTATGTAAATTTAGTCTGTCTGGGAAAAAGAGGATCTGAATGTAAATAATATGTATATAAATTTGTGAATTGTACTTTCGCACACTCTGATCAATGAAATATTTTTTATCTAGATATGGTGTTATTGTATATACTACATCTGGATCCTAGAGGTCTTCGAATACTTCGGGTATTCGGATCAACTCACGAATCCTCCTAGGGAGTGGTTTCGGGGTGTGACACCCTGATTCTTGCCACATGAATGCCAACTTAGGCTGTGTTTAATATGCATTCTAGGTCGATTTCACATTCTAGGATATGATAAAGTTAACAGTTTTTATCATCCGAGAATGCAAAAACAACCTAGAATGCATACCAAATTCTGCCTTAGATTAATATGAAATGCCAAATGGAAATAGGACTCTATGTCTTGGTCAATTTCAAATTTAGGCTGGTTCCTTCAACTTTGGGCCCCTTAGTTGGGCTCCAGTCTATAAACTAGACCCCTTCTGAAAGGTGTTTTTTAATCCTAAACCTACGTAGGCAAATGTTCTTTAACCACAGCACTAATAAGGATAATTGATTAGAAAAGCTAAACTTTTTTTGACCGTCTTTTCTTTCCTTTTGCATTTAGATAATCACTTAAAGGCTGAAATTAGGACTCTCATGTGGGGCCCAAAAGGCAACAATGGTTGTCAGTGTCCCTTTCCAATGAGAAGATGATTTGTTAATGGCAACTCAAAAGGATTTATATATCTTTTTAAACGTCAGATTGGAATCCACCATTGGCAAGGATCCTGTTTGAATGGTACATCGATCTTACTTACAATAGAAAGTGCATGTCTCATTTTACCATATGGCTGAGGACTACTGCATTGTCAGAAGTTTGCCACGTGGAAAGACAGGATCATCAAAAAACAAAAAAAAAACTAGACCCTCTAATACTATGCATGTTCCTTTCCCTTGGGCCTTTAACAGTCAAAAGTTTCAAGGATGAAGTCCAGGATAACAAGGCCTATGACAAGTCCACCAGATGCTATCACCAGTCCTAGTTACCTCAATCTTTATGGTCCTACGTTGTCTCAATGGCCCCATTTTGCATAAGCCCACACAAGAATCACAATTATATGGTTCAACCAAATAAGTTTGATTAGGGTAATTCAAAGTAATCCTTTACTATTTGGAGAGCTATGACTAACTGTCTTCCTACTCGAGAGTTCCTCCCCCTAAAGATGAATCTATCATTCTCAAATTGCTGCCACTGTTGGAATTCTATTAAAAGTTTGGATTATTTATTCTTCATATGTCCCTTCTCCAAATCTGTTTGGAATGATATTCTTAGAAAATTATGGTTCAACCCTAGAGTTATTCTTAACTTTGATACTGAATGGAAGTGGATATTAGATAACTTTAATGGTAATCAGTATAGTGATATATCATATATATCTGGTGGGAAACAAATAGAAGAAGATGGACATCCTCCTCTCGTGCCAATGAGTAATCTAGGACACAATCTCTTTCGAGAATAGAAATAAAACTCTGGGCAAGAGATCTCTACTTGGTCACATGGTCTCTACACAAGTGTTTGGGCCAATGGGTGAGCACGTCTGGGTATCTATCCACGGAGTAGAGGCGTCATCTCAAGGTGCCCTGTGAGAGGGCGTAGAAAACACCACCAAGTAGAGATCTTTTTCCCTAAAACTCTTCATAATTGTGCTACTTACTCTGACACTTATAGGAATAGGCATCTTGCCACGTCGTAGGACCTCCCGGTTTTTCTTCCCACCCCTACTTTTGTCATATCACCAACATCTTTTTCATCATAGTTGTTTCTACCCTTCCCCTCTTTTTGGTGCATACCCCATTTTTGTAGGTTGGTTTGTCCCCCCTCCCCCCCCCCTCCCTTTTTCTTGGGCCCTCTTAACTTGTGGCTTCATTTTGTGTTGATTCGTTAAGATCTTTACTGCCTCTTTTGGAATTCAATTCAAAGTGTGGATCATTTATTCTTCACCTGTCCCTTCTCTCTTAAAAAATTATGGCTCAACCCTAGAGTTATCCTTAACTTTTATAGTGAATGGAGGTATATATCAGATAATTTTATTGGTATATCTCCTTGTGATAATTTTGGAAAGTTGGTTTTCAGTGCAGTTATATATCATATTTGATGGTAAAGAAATAGAAGAAGTTGGACTGCCTCCTCTCGTACCATTGAGCAATCTGGTACACAATCTCTTTTGAGAATAGAAATAAAACTCTTCATAGATATGCTACTTACTCTGACACTTCAATGAGTAGGCATCTTGCCACTTCATAGGACCTATCGTTTTTTCTTCTCACCCCTAGTTTTGTCGTATCACCCACATCTTTTTAATAGTTGTTTCTGCCCTTCCCCCTTTTTGGTGTATCTCCCATTTTTTTAGGTTGGTTTGTCCCCCTCCCCCCTGTTTCTTGGGCCCTCTTACTTTGTGGCATCATTTTGTGTTGATTTGTTGAAGTCTTTTCCCTTAGATATCCTTTTTGGCTCTTGTACTATATTTTTATTCAAAAAAAAAAACAAAAATCAAATAGTTGGATTAGGGTACTACACTCCTTAATTATTGACTCAAAAAGAGAATTTCAGCAGACATTAAAAACTTGAAATGGTAGTACATATTAGGGTAAAACCCTTAGGAAACTGTACATAAACTAGCAAATTAAACCATCATCACTCATAGCAGGTTCAGAGAACAAAAGAGATACAAAACAAAAAAAAAAAAAGGACCCTCTCAAATCAACCATTTTCAGATAGTTGGAGAAGCACAAATAAACTATTTGTAGGATTTAGGAATCACAATCGATGGGGTCTCTGACATCAGAATACCACCTTTGGAGTTGCTATCGACCACATCAATTGCTTCACTACCATTTATCATGGCTGTTGGTAACTCGAATGCCTCACCCTTTTCTCCGGTCAAAGGTGATGAGATTGCATAATCATCCTTGCTTTTACCCCAAACAACGCAATAAAGGCCGACAACTATGATAATTGCTCCAATAACACTAGAAATAGATCACAAAGAATGAGTTCACAATCCACTAAACAAGAAAAAAATAAAAAAAAAGATAGAAAGTGTTTGGTATACATTTTTGGAATGCATTTTATATTGATTTCGTATTCTCGAATAAAAAAAATAATTGTTTTTATTTCTTGAAAATGCGAAATCGATCTAAAATGCAAACTATGCGCTGCCGAATTCATGTATATATATATATATCTACCTTCCTAGGTGAATTTGCTCTGCAAGAATCAAAGACCCCAAAGCAGCAACTACGATCATGCATAGAGGGCTGAATGCTGTCACAAAAACAGGGCCTCTCTCCTTTATCACCATTCCTTGCATGTAATATGCCATCCCAGAGCATACTATACCCTACAAAAAATTAACACAATTGTTCATTAAAAAGGTTTAATTTTGATTAAGAAAAAATTATTGTTTTTTCTTCGGTAAAGGATTAATTTTATTAAAATGAACAAAATAATTACAGAGCAAACCGAAAATAAAAAAAAAACGAAACACATGCTATACCACAACCCCCACTTTCGGCATGACCATCAGTAGGGGAGGAGGCAAGCCAACAAAGAAGGAAGTTACTATCACCGGAACCGATATCTCGGATATATTAAGGAAACATTTAACAATGAATTAAATTAATTAACCCACTTGAATATATTAAAATCTATGGGTGGCCCTTTTTTGTATTAGAAACAATTCACAAGAATGTTAAGTGACAATGCTAATCTATGTAGATGTTTTGCAAATGATGTTACATTTAGCCCACTAACTCTTTAGGATTAAGGAAACTTTTAGGTAATAAAATACACAATTAGTGTGTAAACCATATTTAAAAGAGTTTTAATCCATAATCTTTGTAGTTTGATATTAAAAGTTTTAAAATATTCTAATCTTTAATTATGCCTATGCTTTATGAAACCTTAAAGGAAATAATTATCCACTTAGTAATTATAATATGGAACCAAATGTCACAACTTTTGTTACCATTTAATATCATCATATAATAATTTCATGTTTCTTTGATATCATGGTCGATATGGACAGATTCCCATGAATTCATGTGATAGAGAGCTCCACAATAAATTTTTTTTTATGATAAAAGTTTTCATGCACGGTCGTGCATGTACACGACCTGCATTGAATGCAGTCAAATTGACATAAATACCAATCTAAAATGACATAAAAGCCTCTGCACCTCTTGTTTAATGGAATTGATGGGAGAATCTCCCGTGTACGAATACCTTCCTTTTTTTTTATTATCAAATTTCAACATGAAACATTAATTAAAAAAAGCAAATCTAAGGTGACAAGAAATGTCATTTTAGACTCACTGCTTAAATGGGTAAACCAAAAGACACTTACTGTATAGACAGGACCAAGGAGTCTAGAGTCCCAACCCAAAGCCCATGTATTGAAGTCATGTTCCATGACTAGTGCAACAACTGCACCTTGCACCATGCCCATGAAGCATATCAAAGTGGTTAAAGAGAGCTCAGCAGGGTAAGACTTTAATGTGAAAGACTGCATCAGAAGAGGCCAAGATGTCAGATGTGATGATCAGTTGAGAGACTAAGTAAGAATACATGAGAAGTAGAAAAATTAGAGGGGAAGAAACTCACTTGCAAAACAAAGAAACCAGCCCAACCAGAACAACTAGCAATTAACATTATTGTTCCTATAACCCAGTGTTGATCAGTTGAACCACTACTACTTGTGTTATGGTGGTTTCTTTGTCCTTGTGACCTTACAAAGTTCAAGATAGGACCTTTATACAAAGTCATCACCATTGCTCCACTGATGGTCACTGTTGTTCCAATTACTTTAGCTAGGCTGTGTAGCTTTTTTATCTTAACTCTCTCTAACCTGATCATAATTAATCATGCATGAGAGCCCATGTAAGCCAAGAATCAATTAATATTAATCCACAAAAAAAAAAAAAAAAAAAATTTAAACAGATATAGATGATGGTACTTTAATATATATTTTTTTTGCTAAAAGATCGTACATATTAAGAAGAAAAAAAGAATTTACAAATACACTAGGAAGTCTAGAAACAAAAACAAAACCACTATAGCGACCCCCACCATTGATAAGCCAAAAGCAGGGATGCCACTAGGAGGAAAATTTAAAAAGACCGAAACCTTGGTCGTCCTTGTGCTTCCATTCTTATAAGGTCCTCTTCAATCGAAATAGGCCAAGAAATGAGAAGATATGAAATTTCAAGTTTCGCCGCTGATTTAGCGGGGAAATCAGCCACCGAGTTAGCTTTTCTATAACAATGAGTGATTTTCCAATTAAATGATGGTGCTTTTCATGCTTACATCCAATTAAGGAGATCATTAGTGGTCCTAATGGTACGGGCACTATGGCAATAGTAGTAATTAAAAGTTCAAGTTATCCAGAATAGTAATAAAGCTTATTAATGGGCCCACCACTAGGGGTGTAAATGAATAGCCGAAATCTGTTTCCGTATTCGTGTCCGTATCCGTTTAGCACTATCCGAATCCGTCCGAAAACTAAACGGATGCGGATACGGATAGGCTATAGCTATCCGAAAAGCTATATTTACATGTAAACGGACAAAATATCCGATCCGTATCCATGTCCATATCCATTTAGCACTATCCGAATCCTTCCGATAGCTAATCGGATGCGAATGCGGATATAGCACTATCCGAGCCGAATCCGATCCGTTTCCAGCCCTACCCACCACCACTATCTACCTTTTAATCAGAAACGTAAAGGTTCCATAATTTGAGAATTATGTAGTGCTTGTGGGCCCTTAACTAAAGGGTTTAGATTCTAGAAAACTTTTTTGGTTGTTTTATATACACAAGTAAAACAAGATTAAGATTTGATTAAGTGTGAAGAAAGCAAGAAGCTTACTTGAAGATCACTGCCATTATAAAGGTAATGGCAGGGAGGGCATTAAATATGGCAGAGGAAAAAGTTGCTGAGGTGTAGTTCATCCCCACGTAATACAAGTTTTGATCAAGCACTGGCCTGTGTTAATTGATCAAAATTAGCATTAATACAAGTCAACTAATAAGAGTTAGATAATTAATTAAGTAAGAGTTTAGAGTAATACTCCAGGAAGCCAAGCACCATTATCTTCAAGAAGATGGAGAGTGTCATCTTTGGTCTAATTTTCCTGTTGAAGAAAATATAAGAGATTACTCAATTAAAGAAATATTCCATGGAAGTACCCAATCCAATTATAGACCAGACTCAAATCATCCAACTAAAATTTAAAAGAAATAAGAAGAAGAAGAAGAAACCTTAAACCATAACTAAAAATATAATAAAATGTGTGTTTAGGCTAAACCCACAAACACAAAGGGAGAGAGAGAGAGAGAGAGAGAGAGAGAGAAATGACCGCCCTAGCCACTGTCCGAGCGCCTTGCCTGAGTGGGGTATGGCGGTCATTTTGCGCCTGCCTATGTGAAGAAGCATGGCGGCAGGACGGGCAGCGCGCAGTAGAGGATCAGAATCCAATTATAGACCAAACTCAAATCATCCAACAAAAATTTAAAAGAAATAATAAGAAGAAGAAGCCTTAAACCATAACCAAAATATAATTAAATGTGTGTTTATGCTAAACCCACAAACAAAAACAGAGAGAGAGAGAGACCTTTCAAAAGCCAATGCAAAAGGGGCAATGGCAAGTGTTGCAACAGCATGGCGATACACAGCAAGAACATAGTGACTCATACCACGCTTCATGCAAAGGATAGTGATGATATACATCCCAGCATAACCAAATTGAAGAGAGATCATAGCCAAGTAAGGTTTAACCTTATTGAACATTGAACACAACAATTCACATGAGCTCTTTTGGTCTCCCATCTTCTTAATTTGATCTCTTTTTCCTCTCTTCCTCCTCTCTCTGCTACACACTCAAGCACACCAACCTGACTAAGGAAATGGCCTTCTTATAGGAAGAATGAAATATTTTAAAAAATAAAAAGAAACCCATCTCATCAAAGCACCTCAACAGTTGTTTAAGGCACTAATTACTCTTATTAGATTCCTTTATATTAAACTTTATCCATTAAGGAGAAAGAAAGAAAGAAAGAAAGAAAAAAAATAATAATAATAATTACACCCCATTTCCCAAGCAACAAGAATCAAACCCCTTTGATGATAGAGATGAAGAAGCAAAGACTTAAGGTGTCCATGCAGTGTAACAAAAACCCAATTGCTTTTAATCTACTTTTCTTTACTTCATTGATTGACCCTCTAATGAGGTCTTGGTTTAGTGCTATCTGATGATGTATGCTGTATATGTGGTGCTTATGTGTTGGTAATGGTTGGTCCGATTACAATTCACAAAAAAGAAGAGAGAGAGAGAGAGAGAGAGGTTGTTGGTGCGCTCGTGTTAGGACTCCAACTTTGGAAGTCTGATGTAGTCCAATAGTATCCGGCATTCACCAGAAAAAAAGAAGATTGGTGGGCTCTTAAGAAACTATTTTTGGCAGTAGAGAAAGCAAGTGTAGTGTATATTAATGCTCAAGATAACGTGAAACTTCCATCCCTAACTTACGTGTATGCCTATCCACCTAATATGCCTTGCCATGCTATATTACCTCTTCCTTCATAATTTAAGAGAGAGAGAGAGAGAGAGAGAGAGAGAGAGAGAGAGAGAGAGAGAGAGCTTCTATGTGTTAATAAGAAAGGTGTTTATCTTGTTGAGGTTTGGTGTCTTGACTTCTGATTATTGGATTGTTTTGGGGGTTATTTTTGTGACTTTGTTTTTATTTTTCGTAGTTGCTTGGGGTATTTAGGGTTAAGGATTGTAAGAGAGGTCTAAGGTCGAAAACACTCTGTATTCCTGTTTACTTCATCGATCAAAGAAGAAACATCATTTCCGTGAACGTAGGCATATTGGCTGAATCACGTAAATTGTTTTATCTGTGTATGTTCTTCCATTATTGCAAAACAACATATCTTTCTAAATTTTCTATTCATATAAATGAAAGAATGGTTTAAGTATGAAATGAATGACTAAGTAGTGTCCAGACTCTAAATTGGCTAATTAAATCCTTTCTTCTTAAGGAATATTTTAGGAACAAAAGGATTTTTTTTTTCCTCTTCTAGAGGAGGGAAATGGTACAGTTGATGCGGTTTGGGAAGTAAAGCTAGGTTGCACTTTAGTTAGTGCTAGATGTGATTCCCAAACAAGACGTGACCTAAGTTATGAAGAGTTGTGCACTTGTGTTAGCATGACCTGTGGGAGGATGAAAATTTTATCCTTCTTGAGTGTAAAACTAAAATATTGTATCGTTAATTTATATACATTGCATATTATTGCAAAGGAAGTGTGCCTAAATTGACATGCATCCTGAGTTCGATTCCCTTTATTCCTTGGGGCCAGTCCCATGGTTTCTATGAATCTCATAGGATCCGATGCTAACCCGATGCACTTGTGTAGAGGTGTATGCGTATGTCTAGGGGATTAGTCAGGCCAAAGGTCCCAACACCCTCATTAGCATATATATTGTTAAATGATTTTAGTGTTTTTAACATGTGGCCAAAGTACTTCTCTTAGACAGGAATGTCTGGAGAACCTCTCCGGACGGGCACCTCTCATTTTGCTACATAGAGAAATGATGTGGCATTTCAACTGTTGGATATTAGGGAAATGGTTTAAACTAGCAGCATGTCAAATTTCATACTCAAATTCATTTATACCCTTCCATCCAAAGGTATATTCTCCCATGTATGTCTATGCATCCCTCGAAATCCCTAACCTCCTCTTGGAATTGTTCAACGTTTTATTTTTCCATGTGACCAATTCCATTTATCTGAAACCTAATATGTTAGCAGTGGACCTTGGGATTTATCTATTCATAAAACTTTAGCCTCATCTGACCTATTACGTAATAGAACTAGGTGTGTGTTCATAAAATCTTTCCAAGACTACTCGTGTAGGAACCACTCAGCCTTTCAACATTTCTCAAACTATCTTTGATACCTGGAAGTCAGATTGGACTTGAACTTGGCACATAAGGGGGTTAGGACTACCTGTTAGGAAATAACAATGCAACAGAATGACGATTTGCAAAAGGAAAAAGGAGAAAGAGAAAGCACACACACACAAGACAGAGATATATGTGGTTCATCCCCCAAGAAGGTAAGCTACATCCACAATTGAACAATAGTCCAGATCCACTATTTCGATGAAGAAATTACGAACCCTCTCACCATCCCTCAAAGAGATAACCCCTATATATAACGTTTTCACACGTTACAATATAGAGAAAACCCTAACCCAAGAAAATATAAAACTGCTCCCAGAAGCCCACCTGGTCTAGTCCGAGGTACAAACCAACATAGGGCATTGACGTATGCACTTTTTAACCGTTTATACGCGTTTCGAAGGCGAAACAACCCACCGAAGAATCAACGTAACTTTCTGGATTAAAACTGAGATCAGGCTTCACCAATAACACTACCCACCACTAAAATTTAGACCCTAGCTGACCTACCACCTAGCAAATATTTCTAGCAGATTGCCAAGGAGTGCTTCAACCAGACCTTTGTTGCAACCACTAACCAATCTTCTACGGACAGAACACTTTTAACCAGTTCATGCATGGGAAGCTAGAAATTCTATCTTTCCATCAGTCACACTAGATTTTCCTAATTTTACACGGGTTTTCAAGAGGTGATTCTACCTTATTTTTTCTTTTTCAAAATGGGTAGCAAGCTAAACATGATTTTTGTCACATCAACCAGTTTCAATCACTTAAGATTATTCCTGTTCTATTTCCTTTTCATTTATTATTAAGCAAACTTTAAAGATTTATTCCTTTCATATATTTTTGGACATTATTCGATCCAAAGTGATGATATTCACAAAATCTATAAATCCTCTTCATGTGGCTATTGCATAGCCATGGCATCTACATTTCCACTTGGGTAGCTATATATGGTTTATATTCCCTTGGGAAAAAAGTTTAAGGATATACAAACAGTTTAGGATATATAATTAAACAGAAATCATAATCTGAGGCTTCTTCTTCAACCCTACACAAATTCACTAGTAAAGGGCTCTTTATCCACTTTCATCATATTCTCCAAGGGATTCTACTTGAATTTTGGAAACAACTTATCATTAGACAATGGTGGTGTGGGGGGGTCCATACAAATGGATTGCTTTGCACAAGATCCCATTGCAATTAGTTGTGAGTTGTGAGACCCGCCAATTAGTATGAAGTTTGGTACATGGAATCTCTTCCTATAATCCTAGCCAGTATCCTAGTTGGTAAATTAATTAGTGTATAATATATGGCAAATTATCATTGTCTCAAAGGTCTATTATTTTTTCCAAGGGTTTTCTTTTCCATTGCTGTGCCTCGTGAAGTATAACACTTTACTATTTGTCACATGGCAGTACATGAGTTAGTCCATATGATAGAGGGCCAAACAAACATCTCATTGGTACAATTTCATCTTAAAACGAGTAAATTAGGAAGTATATTCATCTCCATTTGATGATTTTTTTTTTTGCTAAGAGTCGGCAAAGGAGTATATTAATTGTGTAAAAATATACAACACTATAAGAGCTAGGAAAGATCATTGAGCCACTGCTCCAACTTCAGCATTGCCATCAACAGAGCAGGGACTCAATCAAAAGAGAGAACAAAAATTATGAGAATCTATATCTGGGCCTCATTTGCCAATCCCAACTAATATCTAGAATAACAAAAGAAGGAGCACAATCCCAGACTGAAGATATTCTTGCTGCTGCTGCGTGCTTTGTCAACCTATCTGCTACCGCATTTACTTCACGAAAAACATGAGTGATTGTCCATGAGATTCCATCTAAATAGCTCTTGTTAAATTTCCATTTGATGAAATTTTGGTAATTTTACCAAAAGTTTGAATCAGAGTTTGGGCAACTTCTTGCTTACTTTGGACTAAAATTTGGCCATTGAGATGTATGTGAGATCCTCTATCACATGGACTAACCCAATTTTTTACTGCCATGTTGCAAATAGTGAAGAGTTATACTTCACTAGCCATAGTGATGCCTATAAGGACCCTTTTCCAAATATCACAAGGCATCTATTCTGCCATGTGGACAGATGATATGAACATTCGAATTGTTGGATTGAATGCATGAAAAACTAATATAAAGGGAAAATAAAAAATTACACGATGATCCCTGAGTTTTGCCCTAAATACAATATGACCCCCTGTGTTTCTAAAATATACACTCGGACCCCCTGAGTTTAGGTTACTTGTTACACTTAGTCCCACTCCGTTAGAGCATTCCTGTTAGTTGCTGATGTGTTGGTCATTGATGCCTTAAAATGACAAATATAACCCTAATGGGGTGTGAGCTTACCATTTTGACCATAGGGCAGCCCAAACTTAACACTATCGTCTCTGTTACTTGTCTCTGCTATCTTTCTTCTTCTTCTTCTTCCTGCAAACTCACCTGCCCCCACCCCTTTGCAACCCCATCCACGCAAGCGTTACCGCCCCACTCTCTTCTTATTTTTCTTATTTCATTTTCCTGCGACCTCACCCACCCTCACCACTCTGCAACTCCGCAATCTAAACCCTAACTCACTCTAGTTTTATTTTATCAGGTCACTCGCTCGCCAACACGAGTCATCCCCTACTACGAACCCGCCGCCTCTATCGTCAAATCCAATACCTGATCAGAAGGATGCCAAAGGGAAAATTACAATGGTTTCACTGGTTTTGAGTTCCGGCCTCAGGACCCTGATCAAAAGGACGCTGAAGGCCAGTGATGCTGTAGGCTGCAAAATCTTGGCTGGCAACGTCCCTATGGACAACCACCAATGGAGGACTTAGATCTGAAATTGGATTGTTCTAGCTTGTTGGATCCTCGCAAGAGGGTCGCCGCCAGAATGATCCAAAGTATAGCCGATTCTCTTTGTGGCTGGCAGTGACCATTCTGGCCACTGGTTTTTGTGGTTTTAGATTTATGAAATCGGAAAACCGTGGGTGTATATTTTTTCTTTTCACCTATGGACCTATCGGGATCCGTATAGGACAACGCGCCTTAGCCACTACTAATCCCATAACCTCCTTGTGGCTATTAAGGTCTCCAGGGATTGGAGTCGTTTTAATTGAAGGGCAAAATTGCCATTTAAATTTTATGCTTAACACCATCCACTCTCAGAGGATCCAAGTGTATATTTTAGAACACAAGGGGTTGTGCTGTATTTAGGGCAAAACTCAAGGGTCGTCGTGTAATTGTTCTAACATGTTTAACAATAAGAAACATAGAAAACATGAAAGAAAATAAAGAATAAATATATAATTTAAAATTCGTGCATTAAAAATATCTTATTTTGATAGAATGCAAATATGAATGAAACAAAATTTAGATAATACAAAATAAAATGTGTAGAAATTATCATAAATATGTCTAATGTAATCATAAAAAAACCTAACTATCATATTGATTTAAGATCAAAATAACTCCAAAACGTACACAAAACGATAAATACAACACAATAACGAAAAAATCTAGAATTTTATAAACCCTAAAAAGAAAGATCTGAAATATATATGAACATTAATAGAAATAAATATGAAAACATTATGTATTGAAGAAAAAGGTCAATAATAACTAAAACCATCAGAATCCCTATGAAATTTTTTGCAACATGTAAGGGGAATTCTCTTTTTGCAGTTAGGGCACCATCATTTTGACACTAATAGAATTTTAGGTGTTTATCTTATACCAACTAAGTTTATTCATCATACCTAGATTCAACACTAAATGAGTCTGGTCCAACATTGAGTGGGCTTGGGTCGACGTTGAGAGGGTGTAGATCAAATCCCATTCCACATTGAGTTAAGCCCGTTCAATGTCGAGTACAACCTGGTTCTGCTCCAAGTTGACTCGGTTAAACCGAGTTAACTATTTTTTGACTTTTACCATAAAATCTTTAAAAAAAAAATCATAACTTTCAACCTATAAGTCCATATTGCTATTGATCCACTTTGTGGTCGTTGTGGATCAACAGAAACTATATCTCATATTCTGCTTGGTTGTAATTTTGCTAAGGCGGTTTGGTTTGGCAGTGGTATGGGCTATGTTGTTCCAACTCAAGATAACTTACAAATTTCATCTTTTATTCTTGAATGAAAGTCATTCTCTGTTTATGGTAAGGCAAAAAATAGGCAGCTGATTACCCTTGCATCCTTTATCTTATGGTATATTTGGTTATCAAGATGCGATTTTATTTTTGAGCAGAGAACTTGGAGTCCTCAAGATGTCATTCTATCATCCGCCAAAGCCTATGAAGAATATAGAAGATCGGTGCTTGATATTCATGGTGGAAGTGTTGTGACAGTAACCACACAACCTTTGGAACGGTCGGTGCAATGGGAGTCCCCACTACTAAATTGGGTGAAAGTGAATTGTGTTAGATTTAAAATATATTTAATATATATATATATATTTTTTTTCTTTAAGTTTCAAAATATTTTGATTGTTTTGCTATGGTGTGGGACTCATGTGATCAAAGAAGTAATGATTGAATTCCAAAGGTTGTAACATCCTATGGGTACCCTAAAGTCTATTCATGGTCACTATCATGAGTGGGAAGGTGGATCAAGGATATTGAATGAGATTAATTTTTCAATTCATGGTCATAGGTGATGTCTCTCCCTTTATGGGGTATTAAAGCATTTATGGTCCTTAGTGGAGGATGACCATTTATGGGGTTTTAAGGCCTTTATGGTCTTAGTGGAGAATGAATGAATTTTAAGGCCATTCATGACCCTTAGTGGGGAATGGCCATGAATTTGGAATTAACCTTCAACTCATGTCTATATTCATGTCCATAAATCTCATTGTTCAATTTGGTCATAAGTGGATGGTTATTCTTGGAAATTCCAATGGAGTGCAAGGATTGGTCTTGGGCCTAAATAAACCCAATCAATTGCATTGTAAGATACATCTTTGGATACATGTTCATGCCCATACTTAGCAATCACTAAGAGTATTATTCTCTCTCTCTCTCTTTTCTTCTAAGTGTGTTAGAGGGTTGCTGTGTTGAAGCTCTTGGCTCCTTCAAGGGACTAGAAGGCCTGCTTCATCTTCTAGTTGGAGGTTGTTTTATCCTGGAGTAGTGGTGCAGAACACTCCTTGGCAGTAGGAGACATCAATTACCTTAAAGGCAGCACCACAAGAGTGACTCAACCTCAAGCTTGTTCAAGTTATTGCGGGTGTGCTTCTACATCAAATTCAAGCTTTAGTCTTCTCATTTCAGCCAAAGGTCAAGCCTAGTTTCTACTGCTCAATCTATTGTATTACAATTTGTGTTGTTTCAATTATTTGTAAGGAGTTGTAATACAATTACCCAACAAATTGTGATGCTAGTCTAAAGCATAATTCTGATTTAGGTGATTTGGGATTGATCTATAGAAACCATCATGGTGATATTTTACGTGCTGTGTCTATGCCTTATCATTTTCATACTACAATTGAAGGTGAAGCCATTGCTATATGGTCCGCATTATTGGAAGGAATTTCTGAAGATTATAATCATTTGATAGTAGAATCGGACCAGCAAGCAATTGTGAATTATCTTCAACATAGTGATGCTTCTCCTCCTTTAACTCTCAAGCCTATTTTGGATGATATTCATCATTTATCATCATTTTTTATTGATTATATTTTCTCTTTTATTCCAAGGGAGCAAAACAGCTTGGCGGACTCCTTGACAAGGAAGGCACTGTCGGTTTTGTGTGCGACAGCATGGTCTGTTTCTGATCCGTGGATACTGGAGTTGGTTTCTTCTCCATCCATGTGTAATACACGATAGTTTTAATAAATATGCCTATTTCTACCAACAACAAAAAAATGCGTCCACAACACTAGATTTTCACGTGGTTTGCTCGTCTCCTGCTATTGCCTGCTACCTAGCATATGTATCTCCTTCAACACAGTAAGTAATTTCTTCTTTCTTCTTCTTCTTTTTAAACATGGCTTCTCCTGGTTGCTTTGTCTTCTTTTATGACCTAATTGATGTACATCGTCTAATTTGATCCTAGGGTTTATAATCGGAGGATTCTTCTTCCTCTTCAGATTCTGATGCACTCTACGGGGAGACTCGATGGATCAATGGACGAAGGGCGCTAGCTGTAAGTGGTTTTATCTTTTTATTTTTTCCTTTTCACACCATTGTACCATGGTTGTTAGTACTTGAGTGGTTTTTTTTTATAATCGTCATCGTGTTGTGATTGATATCACCAATAATTTGGTTTGATACATGTACCTCTTGCTTTTTCTCTCTTTTTTTTTTCTAAGAAATGATCCGTATAAAAAAATACGGATCTATCGATTTAGTGTTGCAGTGGTACAACCAGCTGTGTCCCACTGTCCATGGGAGAATATATGAGATGGAGTTCGAGGAATTTGTGCAGTTGGAACTGTGGAATTGCGACCCCAATTTGTACTATGCTTTGGAGGAGAGATGGAGATGGGGGCCATCGACCCACATTTTCCATTTCACTTGTCGGTAGATGACTATCACCCCCTTTCGATACATCTGTACTGGCCTGCCCTTTGGTGGCAAAACTGTAGAATTGTGCCCCGTTGATTAGGACTGTTCAAAGAACGAGGATGTCAGGGAGACTATGGGGAGAGTGCCCCGGTCCACTAGGCCTCGGGTCACTTGATTCAACCGGATTTGGGAAAGTAGGCGGACCATTGTGACTGATGCTTCTCCTTGAGCCACTCAAGATCAGCTGGCTCGATTCTTCATGATGCATGCGTTAGGTGGATAGATGATGATGTGAATGACATTTACACAGAATTTGAGTGCCATACAACTTCTTGGTTGCAAATTTTTGGGCCATTCAGATATTTATGTGTAATTAAATTATTGTCTTAACACTAAACTTGGCTCTAGTTGTTGAGCTGTTTGTTTATATATTGAGATATTTAAGTCAAATTGTTTTCTCAATTAATAGAAGCAATAAATACACAATGCTGCTTTCTTTGATAATTGATTATTTTGGTAAAAATTGTTTCAGAACAGGTTTTACCAAAGGACTCAGCTGATATTCTGTTGTTCTAAAAACAATTCTGAAACAAGTTTGCCAAACACTATTCTAGAGGCAAAAAACTATTTCTCAAAACAGAAATGAAAAAAGATGATAAAGGCAAAGAATGTTGTTTTCGGAACAGAAATATTACCAAACGCAGCCTAAAAAAGTCCTCACCATATTCCACTTTACGCTTTCAATTCCACTTAGTTGGCTTGATTCTTTATGTTTCTTTGATTCTTGGGGATAGATAATTAGACATCATGGATATAAACATCTCTTCATCAATATTTAAACACATGTCAGTGATCATCAAAACATAATGTAAAAAGTAGTGTACTAACAGTTCACAATTGCAACATTCCACAATCATGGAACACATTAACACAACTTGATCGAGAATGACATGCTTGCCATGCAACAAACAAAGCCTTAATTCAAAACATTAATTGCTTTGTTCTCTTGACTAAATTAGGGATGGCAATAGGTTGTTGCATGTGGACACAATAGCATAATGCAAAATTAATGACTCGATCCAAATATTATGAGTGCATCTTGTTGTAACCAAAGTGGTGAATTCCAATGTTGTTACCTTCTTTTGATTGCCTTTTTTCTTAAGTCAGAGATAAAAAAATTGTTTTCAAGATAATTACCATTATGTCATTCTCAAGAGCTTCCATTATCTTCCATTGTCTTGCATTTTTTGGGATATGTTGGCAGTCGCCAACCTCCTTAATCAATTTGGTGGACTGGTGGTTGGTGGAAAGGAAAAGAGCAGCTGCTGTCTCTCCAAAGTTTGTTGGGTGGAAGTAGGCGGCTGGGGTTGCAACACAGGATACACAGAATTGAGATCTCTCTCGCATGCACGGTTGGGTTAAGCTTAATATTGATGGATGCTCTCTTGGGAATCCTGATTGTTTTGGGGTAGGTGGGGTTTTTCGCAATCACGATGGCATGGTAATCTCTTCGTTTATGGTTTTCTTGGGTGTTGCAACCAACTTTGAGGCAGAGTTCAAGGGATTTACGCAAGGTGTTATTCGGATGAAGGAGCTACGATCTCAGAAGTTATGGATTGAATGTGATTGTATAGCGGTGATGACATCGATTCAGGTGCAGAGGTGCCCAAGGTTTGCTCATCAAGATTGGATTTTTATGCAGCCGTATTTAAAAGAATATCATATGAAAAAGTACTCATTGTTTCAGAAAAGCAAATCCAATTGCGGAGTTTTAAGCAAAAGAGGCTACAAAGCTCAGCTCAGCCTCGATCGATTGTAGTTTCCCTGTGTCTATTAAAGAAGAGCTTCATTGGGATGCCGCGGGAAAAGCGAGTTTCCATTTTTGCTAATGGTGTAGTTTGGAGTTCAGGTTAACCCTACTGATGGTAATTAATGCTGAGGGTCGGGGTTTCTTGTCTCTTTTCTCCAAGTTTTGTCTTCACCTAGGTTTGTACAGGCTTTATATTCTTTCTCTTTTTCTTTAATATAATCTGATCTTTAGGAGAAAAAAAAAATATGTGATATCAAAAATTAAAGGAAAAAAAAAAAAGTAAAATTACAATTTCTCTTTACCAACTCACAACAAGATTTCCCTTATATCAAATGATTTAAATGCATTGGCATAAATATAACATGGTAAAGGTGCCCCCAATTCGAAAATGAAATTAAGAAAATGTTTAAAAATGATTGTGTTGGATTAACCATGTGCCTTAATTTTAAATAAAATAACATGAACATTATGAAAAAGAGGAAGAGATAAGTCCCTCAATAGCTTCTTGTCGCTCTGTAATTCTGTCTTAAACTATGTATTTCATCTCTATTGACAGGGGAAAAAAAGAAGAAGCAAGAGTTAGGTCAGATTACATAAAAATGATAGAAGGTTGATAGGTCTCGACATGAAAATGACATATCTGATTACGTAATTGTATGTATTCCATACCAGCTGCCCCCATCCAACCTGAATTTGAAATCATGTCAAGTAAATGACATGGGAAATAAGTGACACAAGATCTTTGAAGTTGTCTTAAACTCATACTTAGGGAACTCACTAGTCTCCAAGAGGATGCTTAATTGGGGAACTATAGTAATCCATTTGTAGTTTTTCGTTTTCTCGACGCTTTCACCCCGTCCCCCAAAAGAAATACTTTCTCTCCTTTCTGATCATCTGGGCTTTCCTTATTTAAATTGTGAAACATTTTCGCTCATGCGTTCATTGACTTGATGTGAAAGAAATCAATATACATGGACGTCGCATAGATCACTTCCCTACAAAAATACTAGATTTCTAGATTTGTCTTCCAATATTTTCTTTTTTTTTTCTCATACTTTCTCTCCTTTCTGACCACATGGGATTTCCTTATTTAAATTGTGAAACATTTCCTCTCACGTCTTCATTGATTGATGCGAAAGATGTCAATACACAGGGGTGCCGCGTAGATCACTTCCTACAAAAACATTAGAATTCTAGATTTGTCTTCCAGTATTTTTTCTTGTTTTTTTGTTTTTTGTTATACTTTCTCTCATTTCTGACCATATGAGGTTTCTTTATTTAAATTGTGAAACATTTCATCTCATGCGTTCATTGACTTGATGTGACAGATCTCAATACATATGGGCGCCGCGTAGATCACTTCCCTACAAAAATATTAGAATTTTAGATTTGTCTTCCAGTATTTTCTTACATCCTTTATTTAGGTGCAGTTTTTTTTTTTTTTTTCCAAAGCAAGGGAAACAACAAGAAGAATGCTTTCTTGGTCTCTTGGTCTATACATAAAAACAAAGCTACAAAAGCAAGGCCTCCACTTCAGTCATCACTCATAAATCTCCAAAGACCAAGCTTTAGTTTTGTTCAAAGCTATTTTTTTCCTCCTATTGCTTGATGTTAAATCATTTTCTCAAGCTTTATTTCCTCTTTTCAAGTTTGGCTTAGAGGGTATAGCCAATACCTTTTGAGCTAAAAATATGGGAAGTGTGACAAAACTTACATCCCACAAGCCCACATAATTGTTCTTAAGCGACGGGTCTTCATGGTTTTGCTTTGCAAAAGCACATAGGGCAAGGTGGCCACTCTATTTAGTGGACTAAGTAATAAGGCTATTATGTGTTGCAAAAGATTTTATAAAGCAAAGATTTGCTTTAATGGATTGCTTTGAAGTCCAAAGACTTGACTAGTCAAAAGAGGATACATTGAAAATAATGCCTTAATCATGGTGAAACTTTTGCTCCCTTTGCCACTATCATTCTTGTTTTTATCTCAACCTTTGATGCAACTTTTTTCTTTTTTCATTTTCAAAATTTTTAAAACGTCCATGATGAAAACGTTTACTTTCTATTCTTGATCCAACACACTTTCATTCTAATGTATAAATCATTTTCATTTTTTCGTTAAAAGATCATTTGTATTAAAAGAAAAGAGAAAAATATGATGTAAAATTATAAACTAGTCAAAGCTAGAAACACCAACAATCAGCGTAAGGTTAGCGCGCACTACCCCATCTTCGGCATGACCATCAGCAAGGAGGACTAACCTGTGACATTAAAACTGGAAAAAAAAACAACCATTGACCCAAGTGAAACTTGGGTCTACCTTGCACATTAACTTGGAGTACATCATTTATCCACAAAGGCCAAGAAATCAAAGGAGAAAAAATTTCAAACTTAGCCGCTGACTTCACCGAAAAATCCGTAATTGGATTTGCTTCTCAAAACGGATGAGAGATTTTCCACTCTATAGATGCAAGATAAGATTGAATAACCATCCAGCATTGCCAAACGTACAAACCACTGAACTACTTTCGTGAATACCAAGACAACCACTGCAGTCGAGTCACACTCTATTCAAAGCTTGGAGATCATTGAATTGTTTTTTTCTCTTGAAATATCTTCCAATTCTTATTTTTGCACACGTCTTTTTTTTAGAGGTCTACACCCACACGTGGCATAGGGGTTAGGTTACATCCATAAAACTTTTTTTTTTTTTTTTGGTAGAAAAGAGCATTTTATTGACAATAACATGGAGAACACATGGATGGACTAGAACACTTGTCCACAATCCATAAAACTTCGCTTTTGCACAAATAGACCTATGAGCCTAATTTTTTGCACTTAAGATGTCGACAAATTTTTTTTTTTGGGGTTCAATAAATGGGATAATAATCCTCTCTAATTCCCTAAAAATGTGTAGTGCGGCAGTGCCAAGTGGAGATGTCGACACCTGACAGCTCGGACATCCAACGATGCCGAGCTCGAGAAGAAAGAGACAAAAAACAGAAGTCAATGAACTTGGACCATTGGATGTCCGAGCTGCCAGGTATCAACATCTCTACCTAACACTGCCGCACTACACACTTTTAGAAATTGAAGAGAATTAAAATCCAAATAACACAAATCCACGTATCATGGCAATTTTTAATGAAAAAGTACATGAAAGAGATAGGCCACGAACTACCGAAAGTAGCAAGAACCACAGGCAGGGCAGCGGCAGCCGAAGAAAGAGAGTGCCAAGCAGAGTGAAGTGAACTGATCAAATAGGAAAAGGAAATAAAATCATATTTTGGATTCAATGATAGAGGCAAATCCCCAAAGCCCACTCCAATCGTTGCTTTATTTTTGCATTTGAAAGCAAGAGGGCAAATTACTAGAAACGCGTTTGTGTAGGTTGAGTTGAAGCCACCCAACGCAGGGTAGCTCTTCAAAGGCAATAATAAAAGCACTATAAACCAGGATTATAAATTGTAGCAATTCAATGCAAATTTAATAAAAAACAGTACGTGAAAGATAGCTAAAACAAGTAGCCAAAACATAAAAATAAATTATAGCAATTCAATGCAAAAAATGTCTTCTAATAAATTTTACGGCATGTTTTTCATATCGTCAGGTGTGGATCGAAATTGATTGGCGATGGACGCTGGAGTCGGAATGATACTCACGAAAAAAATAAGAAAAATTAATTTAATAGTATGGATTTATATTACCATATAAATTTTTTCCTATGAATCTATGAATAATTAAAAATATGTTATTGGACATAGAACATATACATATAATAGGGACCCCAATATAGCTAGTTATGATTACATTAATTTAAAAGGGATTAATGTGATTTAATTAGAATGATGCAATTAGGAATTTACCCGGCCATTTAATATAATTATAGCATGAGACTAAAAGTATGTGGATATGTAACTTAATTTGATTATTGATATGTTGGGTTTATTTCGGAATCAATTTTAATGTTTGGAATTTGTAAGAATTATTTGGATTTGGTTTAGTTTCACTCGAATGGATTGAACCCATCTAATTTGTCTTGAACCGAAGGATTCATTTGGGATGTTGGGTTCAAGAGAGTTAGACCATTGATAGTTATTTTAGTAATTAGAAGGGAGTCAAGAGGGTATGACTATAATTGTAAAAATAAAGGGTACCAAAACACTATTCTTGCACAGATGACTATTTGCCCAATTTGGAGATAAGGAAGTCTTGTCAAAGGCATTTGAGTAGCATCACATGGGTCAAAGGGCAACAACGTTATATATTATGATCAAGACAAGGGTGAAAGAGTAAGCTCACCTTGGTAGATCAACTGGTTGTATGAAAATTTAATGGTCAAACCATGGGTAAATGGTCATTTCTAGGAGACAAGATACCCATTATTCCTTTTGTCATAGATCCTATTGGTTGAAGGTGGAAGCAAGACTTGATCAAATGGGACATTTTAGTCTTTTCCTAAGATTTGTGAAGAGAATCAAACTTGTAATAATATTCTATTATTCTCACATTCAAAAATCTTGTTATTGTCTTTGATGTTGAAGAAATTAGAGAGAAAGGAAAGAATAAAGTGTAAGGAAAAACAACGCAGCAAAATGACGATTTGCAGAAAGAAAAAATACAGAGATTTACGTGGTTCCTACAAGGATGCTCTCCCTCTACGACGATTCTCTCTTCCACTCCCCCTCTCACAAATTCAGTTCCTTTCTATTATTGGTGATGCCTGATCTCAGTTCTAATCCAGAAGTTGATATTTCGGTGGGCTATTTCACCTTCAAAGCGCGCCAGAAGGGCCAAAAAGTGTATGGCGCTAACCCCTGAAGAGCTCGTCGAGATCTTCGATTTGATATATAATTCACCCTATGTTGGTTCGGAATCCGAACCAAATCAGGTGAGCTTTTAGGGGCAGTTTTGTGCTTTTGTGGGTTAAGGTTTTTCTCTATATTGTATCTATATATAGTGGTTATCTCTTTGAGATATGTGAGGGTGTGAGAGGATTTTTGTATTTTTCTTCACATAAACAGTGGATCTAGACCTATCGCTCTATCATGGATGTAACCAGAACAACTAAATGAGCGAGCATTTAAAGAGATTCAAGGCTGGCTTGAAGATTTGGAGCTTGAAGCATGGAGGAATGAAGAAGGGCCAAAGCTAGGAAAAAGGGTTTTGATCATCATCAAGGTAGGCTATTTATTCCCATTCTCTGTTTTGGAATTTGGTTCTTGTGTTTCAAAAAGAAAAGAAAAATTTGGAAAAAAAAATTCTGATTTGGGAAAGGGTATAAAAAAAATTAATGAAGAGAGAAGGAAGAAGTCTAGAGGAAGAAGATGATAGATTCAAACTGGGGTCTATCAAGCATATAAATTCTGGAATGGGCTTCCATATGGGCTGGATAAGTAAGATCCTTTATTGACAAAAAGCAGAAACAGAATATACAGGGAAAGGAGATCCAAATCCAGAAAATACTGGAGGACCCACCAAAGAAACAACTGCTCAAAGGCTTACACAAGAGAAAAACCAATGGACACTCAGGATAATAGCATCCACGGCCCTGCTCAAACAATCACAACTAACTATACGAATTTATACCATCCAAGAGACTAAGAGATTGTAGCATAGAGACCCCCCATTTTTGCATCAAGCTGAAATTTCGAGGACAGTTCTTGCCTTTGAAACAGATTGAATGGCATCTATCAACTACATCAGCTTTGATATCCTTGATAATAGCTGGTCTTGTTCTTATTTTATTACGCTAGCATTCCTCTCCCTCCAAATATGGTAGATCGAAGCACAAAAAGATAATTTCCCAATGTCACCTATGTTGCCACTCCTCCAAAAATCTTAGCCACCTAACTAGCTATCACCATGATGTCATTGCCAAGCATATAAGCTGATGAGCATTCCATAAAAACCTCCTCCCAAATCCTTTTAGTGAAACTACATTCAAAGAAAATATGATTCCTACTCTCAAGGCCAGCCCAACAGAAACAGCAGTAAGGCCGGACTTGCATATTCCTTTTGAGAAGTTGATCAGTAGTTGGTAAAGCATCCTTGATACAACGCCAAGCTATGAAAGAGTGTTTTGGAATGTTACTAGAGAACCAGATGAACCCTCTCCATTCCACCTTGGGAGCTGGGCTTCGAACCAAATTCCATGCAACTTTAGTAGAAAACATACTTGAAGAATTTCCTCTCCATACCACTCTATCTTCTTCCCCAAAGGACAATTTAGGAATGCTAGAAAGTTTACCCCAAACCTCTTGAAGATCTCTAGAAATCGCTGGTCCAGGATCCCAATTGCCATTCCGAAGGATAGGAAATAAGAAGAACATGTTTGTGGGAGCTGGCGTCATATCGAATGCAATCTTCATAAATGCAAAGTAGAACACCATCCGGGTGCCAAGGATCAAGCCAAATTCGAGTGGAAGTGTCATTTTCGATAAAGTGTTGCACCATGCCTGCAGCTCTATGCCGATACTTTAAGATCTTTCGCCAGACGCAAGAACAATTTTGAAGAGGCTTCACTGTCCATAAAGAGTCATCCTTCAAATACTTGTGATGCACCCAATCAACCCATAGGCTTTCTTTTTTTGCCCCAATCCACTATATTTGCTTGAGGATACCTGCTAAATTCATGTCCCGAATCCTCTTAACACCGAAACCACTTTCCCCCTTAGGCTTGCAAACAGAGTCCCAAGAAATGTAGTGAATTTTCCTTTCTAAGTTGGGACCTGACCAAAGAAAATTTGAGAACATTGATTCAAGCCTCTTAATGATCTTACTTGGAAGACCAAATAAGCCATACCAATAGATGTAGCCTCCTTGGAGGACTGAGATGATTAGTTGTAGCTGCCCAGCATAAGAGAGGAATTTGGTTTTCCACCCTTCTAATCTCCTACTCACTGTGTCAACCAAAGGGGCACAATCTTCTACTCTCAGTTTCAAAGAGATTAAGGGAACACCAAGATAGCGAACCGACAGTGATGTCTCCCTAAATTCCGTCATGTTCAGTAATTGATTCCTACAATCTCCAGTGATGCCCCCAAGATATTTGAAGATTTTGATCTATTCAGATGGAGAACGGAAAAGGATGAGAAGGACATCATAGTGCTCAACATTGCTGAAATAGAAGCAACCTCTACTCTCACAAAGATCATAAGATCGTCTGTAACACAAGATGAGAAATCTGCAAGGGTTTACATCTAGGGAGGAGCTTAATTTTATTCTCCACAACTAGATTTTGCATCATGACTGACAAGGCTTCCATAGCAATGGTGAAAAGGTAAGGGGACATTGGGTCTCCTTGTCGAATTCTACGCATCCCCTTAAAGTATCCTGCAGGGCTACTATTCACAAGCACCGAGAACATAGCTGAATCTGAGCAAGTCTTAACCCATCCAATAAACCTTGAGGGAAATCCCATTTTGGCCATAGCCTCAAGAAGAAAGCTTCTACTAAGCATATCATAGGTCTTGTGGAGGTCCACTGTAAGGACAGCCGTGGGAACAGAGTTTTTCTGGTCCATGCCTCTCACAATGTCATGACAAACTAAAATGTTATCAGAGATAGATCGCCTTTTGATGAAGGCCAATTGATCGGGGCCACCAGATGCCCAACCACTGTTTGCAACTGATTTGCAATTATTTTAGCAATGAACTTATAAACTATATTACACAAAGCAATCGGTCTATACCCACTGAAGTCATTAGGTTGACCACTCTTAGGAATTAAGCAAATAAAGGTGGAGTTAACTAACTGAGGCATGAGAGAGTTGGTGAAGAACCATTGAACATCTGTAGTAACATCATTACCTATAACATCCCAAGAGGACTTGAAGAAAGGAGCACTGAACCCATCCGGACTAGGAGACTTGTTATCTGGGGAAGAGAAGACAATTACTTTAATTTCCTCATCAGTAATAGGAGCAACCAGGGCATGTTTGTGATTATCTGAGAGAATATGAGTGAATGTGAATCCCTCCAGCATTGGTTCTCCCTCTTGCTGCTCATTCCCAAAGAGGTTCTTGAAGTACCTGATTGCCTCCTCCTTGATCAACTTAGGGTCTTCAATTGTGCCACCTTCCTCAGACTTTACCTCAAGGATGTAGTTTAGGTGTTGTCTGCAGTTGACTGACTTATGGAAGAATTTGTTATTGCCATCGCCGAGTTGTAACCATTTGACCCTAGGCTTCTGCTTTAAGAAAGCTTCTTCCACCTTAAGAGACTCCATAACTCTCGCCTTGGCTTCCTTCTCCTATGCCACAAGTTGTTCACTTGAAGGGTCTTGGACAAGAGCCATCTGAATAGCTTGAAGCTGGTCTTCAGTAGCATGAACCCGATCTGTCACATTATCCACCACATTCTTGTTCCAAGATTTCAATTCCTCCTTAACACTTTTAAGCTTGGCAGAGAGGGTAGCTAGGGGATTCATATTAGGGACCACCCTTCTGTTCCAGCCCCTTAGGACCACTTCGCGGTACTCACCATGGGTAATCCACATATCAACGAATTTGAATGGTTTCGAACCAAAATTCCAACTCACAAAGATTGTCAGCCGAAAAGGGCTGTGATCCGAAACCCCAGGGAGTAAGAATTCAGCTTCTGAACCTTTGAAGGAGTCCAACCATTTGTATTGATAAGAAACTGATCCAACTTACAACAAATTCTCCTATTACCGGATTGCCCATTGCTCCAAGTATATAGCTCGCCTTTCCATCCCAGATCCAATAATCCTGAATCAAGGATGCACTTGTTGAAGTCATCTACACCAGCTTAAGGTATGGGTTCACCATCCATTTTTTCACTTTGAATTCTGACTACATTAAAGTCTCCTAAGATAGTTCAAGGAAGCGTCATTTTGCCAGAAATACGAAACACAATCTTGCCATAAATCCTTCCAAGAATCTGTATTATTAGCACCATAGATTGCTATACAGCAGAATTTCTGAGAGCTTCCCAAGATAGAAATAGAGAGGTGAATGAACTGAGAGCTCTTCTCCACTATGTCCACATGAAGTGCATTGTTATCCCACCCCACCCAAATGCGGGTAGCAGAGTCTGGGAACAGTTATGATAGAACTTCCAATTCACCAAAGTCAAGGGCATTTGAGTAACATCACATGGGTTAAAGGACAACAAAGTTATATTGTAGTCAAGACAAGGGTGAAAGAGTAATCTCACCTTTGTCAACTGGTTGTATGGTAATTTAATGGTCAAACCATGGGTAAATGGTCATTTCTAGGAGACAAGATACCCATTATTCCTTTCGTCATAAATCATATTGGTTGAAGGTGGAAGACTTATCAAATGGGATATTTTAGTCTTTTCCTAAGGTTTTTGAAGAGAATCAAACTTGTAATAGTATTCTATTATTCTCACATACAAAAATCTTGTTATTGTCTTTGATGTTGAAGAAATTAAAGAGACGGAAAAGAAGAAAGTGTAAGGAAAAACAATGCAGCAAAATGACGATTTGAAGAAGGAAAAAAGACAGAGATTTATGTGGTTCACACCCAAGAAGGTAGGCTACATCCATGGTAGAACGATAGGTCCAGATCCACTATTTATGTGAAGAAAAATACAAAAACCCTCTCACACCCTCACATCTCTCAAAGAGATAACCACTATATATAGATATAATATATAGAAAAACCTTAACCCACGAAAACACAAAACTGTTCCTAAAAGCCCACCCGGTTTGGTTCAGGTTCGGAACCAACATAGGGTGAATTATATATCAAATCGAAGATCTCGATGAGCTCTTCAGGGATCAAGCTGATGTATATACTTTTTGGCCCTTCTGGCGCGCTTCGAAGGCGAAATAGCCCGCCGAAGTATCAACAGTACTTTCTAGATTAGAACTGAGATCAGGCATCACCACTAACAGAAAGGAACTGAATTTGTGAGAGGG
Source organism: Telopea speciosissima (assembly GCF_018873765.1). NCBI lineage: Eukaryota > Viridiplantae > Streptophyta > Magnoliopsida > Proteales > Proteaceae > Telopea > Telopea speciosissima. The sequence goes on from NC_057920.1 coordinate 53,610,424, forward strand.
GGAGTGGAAGAGAGAATCGTGGGAGAGGGAGAGCATCCTTGTAGGGGGGTTTTCTTTGGGGTTTTGGGTGATCTCCATTGGAGCTTTGAGTGAGAGCTTTGTTGAGGTTTTGATACGGTGAGAACAACAAAATGAGTGAGCATTTAAAGAGATTCAAGGCTGGCTTGAAGATTTGGAGCTTGGAGCATGGAGGAATGAGGGCCAAAGCTAGGAAAAAGGGTTTTGATCATCGTCAAGGTAGGCTATTTATTCCCATTCTCTGTTTTGGAATTTGGTTCTTGCATTTCAAAAAGAAAAGAAAATTTTGGAAAAAAATTCTGTTTTGGGAAATGGTATAAAAAAAATAATGAAGAGAGAAGGAAGAGGATGATAGATTCAAACTTAGGTCTATCAAGCATATAAATTCTGGAATGGGCTTCTATATGGGCTGGACTCTATGTTTTAAACAAATCTTTTAGCCCATAACCTTAATTAATGTACTACTTGGTTTGGGCCTACACATGTAATATGTTAGTGGGCTAGATTTCATTATGATTATGCTACTACTTTGGACTGATGTTTATAACATGCTTATGGGGCTGTTTTGATTGTTGGAAACATGGTGTTTAAGGGGATGTTTAATTTGCCTTCCCATGTTTTTACCAATTTTATTGATAGGATGTAGTTATTGGAGTTTCTCCATTTTTATTTTGAGTTATAAGTTTCTGTTTTCTTTTTATTTTTTTAGTACACTTAAAGTGTGTATGCTATTTAGTAACTAACACTCATGAATATGACGACTATTTCCTACACTTTTATGATTTTCTTTTCCTTATTTATAACACTTTTATGTGTATTTTTATGTTGCTGAAGCATATTGTTTTGGTGTCCTATGGTTAGGACATACTTCATATTACACCCCAATATATGGTTTATTATAAGCTTACTTTGGATGATATATTAGGTATATTTTAGAGACCTTTCTATGACACTCTATATGCAGATTTTGTATATCACCAATAAAGTGCTTCGAAACCAAGAACTGAACATAAGTTACATAAAAGAAAGGAAAAAGAGATCTACGAATTGTACGAATTGGTTGTGTAGGGCGTACATTCGGGATTCATAACCGTCGATAGCAGAGGGGACTTATTATTCTTTTTTATATCTCCATGTGACTGTAAATATTGTTTACTTTATAAAATTCTTAGGTGTTGAATATGTATATTGGCATGAAAGTGAGTTTACATATGATATTTATGACTTGGAAAGCATGTGAAGATGATGAGATATATATATGATGATTTTGTTATTATGGATATTGTTATATTCATGGTTTTGAGATGAAAGGTATAATGGAAATAAAAGAATTGTTAAACCCGTGATTGTCATTCCTTGCTAGTAGGGGATTAGGTACTGGCTGAGGTACTTGGTTATTCCTCGAAGTATGGCCGACGAGATGTGCGGTTCGCCACTGTATGCCCCAATGTTTCCGAGCACAGGGAGGATTTTTGTCTCACCTAGCCAACGAGTTCTTTTAGGCTCTCCCCCGTCTAACCAACAAGGGAGATGTCCTTTTTTTTTAAGAGAAATTTCCTGACCCCTCCCCTATACTTTGCCCTAATGAAACATTCCTCCCCTCTACTTTCAATTATTACACTTGGATCCCCTCTGGCTGACCGTGTTAGCTTGCTATTAGTTATGGTTTGGAAAAGATTATTTTACCCTTGTACTAAAACATTACAAATAGAATTGCAATGCTACCCTTTTCATCATCTTCAATCTAAAACACCCATAACAGAGGAAACGAAGGAAGGTCTTCATCTCCATCGAGCTCCAAGGCATCTCCAGTGAGCTCCACATCTTCTGCAAACTCCAACTGAAACGAAGGTCTTCATCTCCGACAAAGGTAAGTGTTACAGTGTTTGTTCACTTCGGCCTCTCCTTACTATAATATGCTCGCCCTATCTATGAATATCCAGCTAGTTTAGAAAGTTTACTTATACAAAGATGAGGAATGCTACCAATAACTTTAGAGAAGAATTGGACAGGGGAAGTTCTAAAATTGTTTACAAAGGAGTTTTGGGAGTGAAGAAATTGGGAGATATAATTCAAGGAGAAGAAGAGTTCTAGGCTGAAGTAACCACATTTGAGAGAATCAACCACATGAACTTGGTAAGAATGTGGGGGTTCTGTGTAGAAAAGATACTCAGACTATTAGTCTATGAGTATGTGGAGAATGGATACTAGATAAGCAATTTTTTCACCAATGCCTTTTTGGGATGGAAGGAAAGGTTTAAAATTGCTTTAGAGACAGCCAAGGCTTTAGCATACCTTCACCATGAGTGTCTTGAGTGGGTTATTCATTGTGATGTGAAGCCTGAAAACATACTATTGGATAGTGATTTTGAACCTAAGATTGCAGATTTTGGACTTGCAAAATTGTCCCAAAGAGAAGATATGGTTTTGGGTTCTCCAGAATAAGAGGAAAAAAGGGGTACATGACTCTAGAGTGGGCACTGAACCTTCCTATTACTACAAAGGTTGACATTCATAGTGATAAACCCAAAACCACGCTGACCAATCGGGAGCCGCCATGTGTCCCGACCCAAGAAGGAGGGCCATCCCAAGCCCGGCGGTAAACCATTAGGCGCGGACCACAGGCACAGACCCAGGCGCCGACCGACTTAGGTGGGACCATAGGCGCTGCCACGGGCACAGACCAGGCAACCCTGGCCACGGGCGTGGACCAGACAAGCGCGAACACCGGCGCAGACCAAGCAGGAGTGGCCACGGGCGCGGACTCAAGCATAGACCAAGCCAAGGGGCACGGATCAGATCGAGATGTGGACCAACTGACTACGACTACCATCAAGGTCCAAGTCCAGGTACTACGGACTACGACTACCACCAAGGTCCAAGTCCAGGTACTACAGACTACGACCACCACCAAGGTCCAAGTCCAGGTACTACAGGCTACGACTACCACCAAGGAAGTCCAGGTACTACGGGCTACAACCACCACCAAGGAAGTTCAGGTACTACTACCAAGGAAGAAGTCCAAGTGCTATAGGCCACTACCACCAACAACAAGATATGCATGGGCACAATGCACCGCCTACCAACAACATAGTCCCAGATGGACTCAAGCTCCAAGGATCTCATCCAACACGTACGAATATCTATCAACTAAGGAAGTGTCCTACTATCTCCCATAGGAAGACACCAACTAAGGAACTAAGGAAGAGTCCTACCACCTCCTGCAGGCAGACAACCCACTAAGGAAGAGTCCTACTACCTAGGAACTCTATCTACAACGAGGACTACTCGTCATCAACTGGGGCTCTCCACACCACCACATTCCACTATAAATGCGAAGGTATTCTACCCCATCTACCCATCTTGAATTCTATCATTCATCTGTTTGCTCAGAGAGATCTAACTTAGGCATCGGAGAGTCTTAGGCTGGAACCACACTAGTTCTCCTTTGTCACCCAGGTTCTTTTGTAGGTTAAGGCACTCGAAGGGGCCACCGGACGATTTCTTGACGCAACACATAGCTATGGAGTTGTACTTCTAGAGATTGTCAAGGGGGTTCGGCTTTCAAGTTGGGCACCAGTGAATGGGGAAGAGGAGGAACAAGAGGCAATGCTTACAAGATTTATGAGGGTAGTGAAAAGGAAAATTGAAAATAGAGAAGAAGATTTGTGGATTGAGGATATAGTGGATCCAATATTGGAAGGGCAATTCTGGAGGAACCAAGCAGCAATGATGGTTGAGAAAGGGATCACTTGTCTGGAACAGGATAGAAGCAAAAGACCAGCCATGGATGACGATGAGAGGAAGAAGAAAATGAAATGAAAAGGTGCCTCTCATAGTTTTTTGTCCCAAGGGTAAGAAGGTCATCTTACATGCACCAAGGGTTATTTTGGGCATTTAATATTTTCTCCTTGGCTGCATCACAACTTTAACAAACGGATACTAACGAGATGGATCTAATTGTAATTGATTATACATTATAGGGCAGGGGGAGTAATAATTGAAAGTAGAGAGGAGGAAAGTTTAATTAGGGCAAACTATAGGGGAGGGGTCAGTAAATTTCTCTCTTTTTTTTTTTTTTTTTTTTTAATTTCCTCGCTTGCCAACCGGATGCCAAGTGGATGCCGGCTGGAGGGCATACAGCTACTATGGCCGTGATGGACCAGGGGGTGTGGCTTCAGTGGATTCTGCACTAGCCATGCGATGAGACACGTGGTTGGCAACCTTTGATTAAGGCGTACCTCAATCACCTTATTTGTGCATTTGGCAATCACTAAAAGACTTGACCATAAGATTAATATTTAATTTTAAAATGAAAATTTATATGCCATTATATATTCATTATTGTCTATTTCATCATGTGGGATTTTAGTTATGAATTTTATGGGATAATTATATTTACATTGAGCTAGTGAGCTCACCCCATTATTTATATCAATTTTTCAGAGCCAACATAGATATTGGAAGGTAACACCAGGGTCACCCCAAGCTCTAGGGGTTGATATATTTTACTTATTGAGGACGTGCACGTGCTTATATTTTGGATCTCTAGGGATCAAGTTACCATATTTCTTTTTTGAGGTTGAACGTGTGTCTTTATTATGGACTGTTTGTGGCATGTGTGATTTTGTACTTTTATGGAGTTATCCTTGAGAAGGGATTGATGTATATATTTCCTCAAGGACACTATGGTTTGTAATATTTCTATTATTCCAGAAACTTTAATCACCATGTATTAGATTCCACCATGTACCTTAGATTTTCTTTGTATTTACTTCCTTGGGTGGTTGCCTCGCTAGCATAGTCATTCGTTGTAGAAGGATGGTCGAGACCCAACTCCCTCCACCTAGGATTCTGGTTTTTTTTTTTTTTTAAATCCGCTGATTTTAGATAGATTTTTCCTGATCTTATGATCACTGCCTGTGAGGGCGAGACCTATTACCTTTATCCGGGTTTGGATCGTTACAGAAACACTCAAACCATACAAGCATATGCTTCTAGAAATTTCAAATCAACTTAGTCCAAAGGGAGGAAACATGGGAGTTGGCTGAAATTGCTAAGATATGAAACAAAATGAATTTATCACAATTATCGAGCTCCCTTTACTCAAGGATGCTCACTTTTCTTCAACATTAGTCTTAAAAAGCTAGAACTTTGAAAAGGACATGTTAGGATTGAGAGCTCTACCAAGAGGGGTGAATGGGTGTTAGAGATGATAATGAAGGTAGATAATGAAGATAGATAGAGGAGAAGATGACACCATGTTTAATGCGGTTTGGTTCTTTAGAACCTATGTCCAAAGAATGAATGATTCACTGCTATATTTATTTTCTCAATATTTCTCTCCTTTTAATCTATGAGAGGAGAGTCAATTACGATGTACAAGATTGAGTTTCAGATATACAAGGAAACTCTTCTGTCAATCCATTCCTTGTATCAAGGAGATTTGACTTTGGTTTAGGATTCTTAGAGATTGGATATGAATCAATCTCTTGAGGAGTGGTACTCTCAATCTCCTTGGTGGCGCCAATCATGTTGGACGTGAGTTGTATAGCAGACATGAGATCCTTATCTCTTATACGCCCCTTCAAGATCATTGGTGGTGGAATCACCTTGAGCTTGGACATAAGAAACTAACATTGGGGGCTATGAGAGAGCCTTTGTAAACACATCTGCAACCTGATCCTTGGTGGAGATATAACGAATAGTAAGATTGCCCTTTGCAACTTTATCATGGACGAAGTGAAAGTCAATTCCACGTGTTTTGTTCTAGCATGGAAGACGAGATTTGTGGGAAGATAAGTAGAGCATGGCGGAGAAAGACACTGAGTTCCTTAAGAAGTAGAGACTATAAGAAGGTGAGTTCATTGGATGCATTGGCAACAACACGATATTCAGATTCGGTGCTAGAGCAGACCACCGTGGTCTATTTGTACGAACTCCAAGAGATGAATTGGTGCCATGAAAGATGGCATGCCCACTAGTATATTTGTGATCATCGAGACAACCTACCCAATCAACATCAGAGAACGCAGAAAGCTGCATAGTAGGTTATCATTGATAAAGAATGCCATGGGTGATGGTGGGCTTGAGGAATCAAAGAATCCGTTTAATGGTAGCCCAATGCTTAGTAGTGGGTTGATCCATGAACTAACACACCTTGTTAACCGCAAAGGTAATATCAAGCCGAGTGAGGGTAACATATTGGAGCGCACTGACGACACTGCGATAAAGAGTGGGGTCATCTATGGAGGAGCCAGAAAGCTTAGAAAGCCGTTGAGTAGTTGGTATAGGTGTGGAGATGGGCTTGCAACTCGTCATATTTTTGTGTTGAAGAAGATCCATAATATACCATTGTTGGAAGAGAAAGTGACCAGTGGCATCTTGGCGGACATTGATGCCCAGGAAAACATGCAAGGGCCCCAAGTCCTTGATAGCAAATTGTGCTGCCAGATGAGATAAAAACTGATTGATAAAGGACACATTATTTATGGTGATGATGATGTCGTCAACATAGATGAGGAGAAAAATAGTGACCCCATTTTTTCTGTAGATAAACAGGGAAATGTCTGTTTTCGAACTAGAGAAATCAGATTTCAGTAAGAACAAGCTCAGTCGGTCAAACCAAGCACGTGGGGCCTGCTTGAGACTATAAAGACTTGCAAAGGCAGCACACATGATTAGGAAAATCTGGATTGATGAAGGCAAGTGGTTGAATCATGTAAACTTCCTCCTGTAGAAGACCATATAAGAAGGCATTCTGAAAATCCAATTGCCGAATTAGCCAGCCATGGGATGTGGCAAGAGAGAGAATCAACTGAATAGTTGTTGAAAACATTTTGGTGTAATCAAGGCCTTCCTGCTGATTGTAATCCTTAGCCACAAGACGGGCTTTGTAGCGCTTTGAAGCCGTCGGACTTCCATTAAATGCAAAAAACCCATTTGCAACTGAAAATGTTGAGAGAGGGTCGGGAAGGAACTAGTGTCCAAGTGCCATTTTGAAGTAGGGCATTAAACTCTGCATCCATGGCTTTGCGCCATTTAGGGGATTTGGAGGCCATGGTATAAGTGGTGGGTTCAAAGGGAAGGATCGCTGATTCGGTCAAGAGCGAGACTGGGAGAGGGTGTTTAGTGGTGAGAAGAACTTTGGGGTGCCGTGTGCCATTACGAGTGCGAATTACCTTGGGATGGAGAGAGAGGGGCTCAACAGGGAGATCAACCACAATATCAACAGAGGGCATAGATGAATCGCTGCCTGTGGTGATCGAGGGTGAAGTCGACGTGGGTGAATCTGTGGTGACGTGCGAGTAGGATAGGAAATGGAGGCATCAGATGGGGTGGATCTTAGTAGAGGATTTAGCGCAGCTGGTGAGACTGACGTCAGTGAGGTATTTGGTGATGAGGAAGCTCTCAATGGAGTGACCAGTGGCGTGGAATTGGATTGGAACCACGGTATAAGGGGTGGAGGCCCAAGAATGGATGGCATAGGCTGAGTAGGTTGTGGTGCCATGGTGTGAGTTTGGAACGAAAAGCATTCCTCATCAAATACAACTTGCCTGAAGATCAATACTTTGTTGGTTTGGAAATTGAGACACTTGTACCCCTGTGTCGCGGACTGTAGCCAAGAAACACATGGATTGCAGAGCAGAAGTCTAGTTTGTGGCAATTGAAGGGACGCAATAATGGGTAACATGTAGCACCAAAAACACGGAGATGGTTGTAATCTGGATGGGAGCACCGCTTTGAATCAAAATCAATCGCTCCCAATCCCAATTCTTATCGATTTGGTCCTAGTTGATCCTGATTCGATGTTAAAATTATATTGATTGTTCCCCAATAACTGAATACTTTTGTCTATAAATATTGTATATTTGATTCCATCCATAAATCCATTTTCTTCCTTTTGAGCTCTAATATCGATAAGAATTTTAGTTCTTACTGTTCATATGTTATGACATAAATATACCATACCAATTCATTATGTATGGATGATGAGATTCCATTGATATAGAGCCAATTCCAATAGACTTATTAAACATTCCCACTGATTGAACCTACGAATTAATTACCAATTATGAGTTGGACACTTTAGCCATTCAGCCATGGATGATTAAAACCTCTTTCCTTGTGTAGGAGGGGAATCATTCACCAAAGAAGAAACTCCTGATTTAACTGCCTCTTTAGATAGAAAATCCACAATTGGGTTAGATTCCTTAAAGCAATGGGAAATCCTCCAAAAAAAAAACTCCTGATTTATCTTTTGAATTATCTTTTTCTTAGTTGAGTTTATGAATATTTGAAATTTTTTGGTTAAATAGTTATCCTGGCCCTTATTCTTTTCGGTACCCTCAAGCAAAGGAGCACCACTAAGGACCGTGAGAGGAGCCTCCTCCCAAACAACATGGTCGGAGGATGGGAGCGCCTTCATCTTACTCGAGTGCTGGCCCTGATTCTTGTGGCCTTTAGAAATTGGGGGAGGGGCATTCTTTTTAGGCTCCTTCCTTGGAAGATCCTTCTTATATTCGGTTGAAACTTCCTTCCTCTTCTTCTTCTTCTCTGGAGGCAAAGGGGAGGTGACCGTCTCCCCGGTACCTTGGAGATTCTCTATCTCCATGAATGTGGCAATGGTAGCCAAATCGAAATCCACTACATCAAACAAGAAGGAAAGAATCAGCACACCATAGTAAAAATTAATAAATAAAAAAAGGGAAGGGAGAGAGAGAAAATCCAGGGGCGCTCACCCCTCTCCAACTCGAACATGTCTAGGGCGTCAATGTCGGCTAGTTTCACAGGCCGTGGAGAATCGATAATCATCTCTAGGGTTGTTAGATCCTCGTTGTCAAGAATTGGGATCTTGTTCCGAGCAAAGGTATTCGGAGAACCCCATGTGTTAGGGAACCTATGTTCCGCGCATGAAGCCCAAAAGAACCTTTATTTCCAAGCATGGATGGAGGAAGGGATTTTACCCATGATAGGGATGGAGGGGTCACGCTAATGGAGGTAGTACCACCCAGGATGGCCACTGAGGGAATTTAGCAGAAAACACCTAATGAACAATGCAGGAGTGGGACGTCTACCTAATTGAGTACATCTAAGGATGAAGGCTCCAACACATCTCCAACAGTTTGGGAGTAACTGGCTTGGGGCAACTCCATAATGTTTAAGAAGATAGGAAACAAATTCAGGAAGGCAAAAATGGGAGCCAGCCACAAAGGCATTCGAGATGAGGCTAACCTCATCAGGATGCTCGGTATTCAACCTGTCTTCAGGAGAGGCGGTCCTAAGATCAATGAGCTCTGGAATCGAGTAGATTTCTCGTATATCCATGACATCCGATGCATTCAGTATCGAGGGGATTTCATCTACACCTTTTCATATGGCAGGGTCGACTTGGGGTTGGCGAATATGGTGAGCTTTTTTCCCCAGGGAAGCAGAAGGTTTTTTCGAAGGGTTACGGCTAGAGGTACCAGCGGAAACACCAGACTTACTCTGCTGAATGGAGGCAGATACCCTGGGAACTACCGTAACCTCTCCAGGTGCCCTAGGTGGAGCCGCAACGGTTTTCCTAACATCTTGGCCATGGTATAGCTTCTCAGATTCTTTGAACAAAGTTGCATTAGGCCTATAATACAAGACTGGGATGTGGTGGAGTAAGATTCCCTTTAAAATTTACTGTGCCCCCGATAACTAAAAGAACCCATGGGCCTCTTGTCCACTTGTATGGCCTTGTAACTCTCTCTTTGCTGATCTTCTATTTATCTTAGGAGCCTGAACCACCTTTGCATAGGTAGGGTAGTTGTGCAGCACCACAGAAGTGCTGATGTTGTGCCTAAGTCCCTTCTTGAACTTCCTTGCCTTGACATTGTCGAGCTTTTGGTGCTCTGGGGCAAAGTAGAATAAGTCCTCGAATGTTTGTTGGTACTCGAGGATCGACTTAGAATTTGGCTCAGGCTCAAGAACTCTGCTTCCTTCTTGTCGCGAAAGTTCCACGGAAAGTAATTCTCAATGAAAGTCTCTGTAAACTGAGCCCAAGCAGCATTAGGGTACTTGGCCTAAAAGTTTTCTTTAGAGGAACGCCACCAAGCGTCAGTGTCGCCTCGAAGTTGGAAAATAGTCACACCTGATCTTGTCCAAGTTACTACACTGTAGGACTTCAAAGATCCTCTCAAGATCCCTTATCCAAGTTGTCGGAAACAAGGACTCATGGATCATCTTGGAAAAAGTTGGAGGGCGATGCTTCTGAAATTTCTTCGACAATTTGGAGGCATTAGCCCAAGCTGGTGCCACAGTTTGGACTTGTGGAGCATCAGGAGTAGGGGGAGGCTGAATTGGCACCACTTGTGCCAAAGGAGTTCCGGTAGTAGCAACAGGGGTCGGAGAAGGAGTTCCTTGTGCAACAACAGCTGTACGTGCTGGTGGTGGAGGAGCCACTTGCACCAGTACACCGAAGGGGGCACTTGTTGCCTTTCTCTAGCAATGTTCCTAAGTTGGTTGGTCATGGTTTGCATAAAGAGACGTTGCTCCTGTTTTGTGTCCCTATGTTCTTGTTCCATAACTCAAAAATGCGACAGCGTCCGCACTATTATTAACTGGGGGAGGCACAGGCAAGGTCGTATTAGAGGCATCACCGACATCGTCTCTAGGAGGGGAGCGATTCCGGTTTCGTGTATTAACCATGATGAGCACCTGTTCAAGTTTAAGATGTCCCACATGGTTAGACTACAAGAGCATAAGGAACAACAAGGCACGGATAAGCAAGAGAGTACATTGATTAAGGAAAATCATGCAAAGGAGGAGTACTAAGTATGGGAAAAAGGCAAGTCAAAGAAAATAGCAGAAAGCCATTTAAAACACAAAGGGATGTACGAACAGAATCAGTCTATGAATCCATTCATGAGTCCGTTCCAAAATGGAGAGGACAGATTTATCGAAGGAGGCAGACAGGGTGCCTCCTATCCTGCGTCCATTCGAGCCATTATTCCTATTTGAACAGCCCATATTAGAAAGGACGAATTTTTGAACGCAGTGAGTCCCATGAATCCGTTCGTGGATCCGTCCGCAGAAATGGAAATCCTCGATGGAAAGGATTTACGAATGGAATCTTGGAAGTCTTAGACTTGGATCTATTCGTGAGTCTATTCCATTATAATTCACAAGATTCAACTTTTTACACTGAACGGATTTACGAACGGAGTCCCGATAGTGGATCCGTTCGTTTATTCGTTTGCAAAATTTTATGACTTACCCAGCCCGCGAGTTTTAAAACTCATTTGGGCCTTTTGTGTTGGACAGTGCTTGGAGCCAAGGAGAGGGAATCTGTGTCCGTTCGAGCCTCCACCCCAAGCTTGGTACTTAGGAGTTTCAACTTGATCGTCCCACACTTCCAAAACCTCTTAGGTATGGTTCCTCCCTTCTTCCTTCTCTATTTTTACTGTTCTTAGGTCTAGGTTTTTATTCATTTCCTTCTTTTCTCTTTCTGTGCTCAGGGGGTATGAATGGGTGATAAAAGCATGATTAGCTAGTTCCATTTAGTGTTAAATCAAGTGTTCTCCACCCTCAATAGTAACATCATTAACAATCCATTCTAGGGTTGGGTGAACCAAGTCCCAAAATCGAAATATGTGACTGTTTTTGGGGAAAATCAGCATGATGGTTGAATGTTTTCTAATTCGTTCTTTAGCCATTGCATACACTTGTTAATTGATTTCATCTAGCATGCCTTCACTTGTTTAAACCAACTTCTAGCCCTACGCATGAAATCAACCCCATCCTTAGGTTAGGTTCTTTCCAAACTCTTCTTGATTAATTGTAGAATTCTAGCATGTTATGTCTTAGATTGTCTTGAGGATTTTATTTACATTCAACTATGTCCATGATCCTTACTTAGGTTTGTTAAGGAGTTTAACCCTCTTTGTTGTGTTAAATTTTTAGGAATTTTTTTGACTCCCTAGTTGCTGTATTTTTTGGGAAGAAGTGGCATGTTAGGCATTTGGGTCCTTTGACCTTTGTCATTCCACATGTTATCCCAACTATTTATTGATGGCTTGAGTTTATTTTAATTAACCTCTATATTTCCTTGTTTTGATTTTTTTTTTGTGTAGGTAGGCCATTAACCATGGTTCAAGAACAAAGAAATGCTCCTGCCCTGCCACCTCCACCTCTACCTTATGATGTAAATTGGTTCATATCGGCTGAGGCTAAAGGGCGATTTGAAGAGCATTACCATGACCGAAAAATCCTTCTAGGAAGGGATTTTGTTACCAAGGACTTGGTGGCATCCAAGGTGGGGCCTAGGTTCGACTTGTTGTGGTGGATTAATATGCTAACACCTCAAGATTTTACTACCCCAAGTTGGTTAGGCACTTCTATTCCAACTTAGTGGTCATCCACGAGGGTGAGCTATCGCGCCGGTTTCATATTAATACCTATAAGATGTTCACTGGCTAATGATAAATAGTATTGTAGTTTTACATTCCCATGAACATCAAATAACTATAAAAGGGTATAACAGTAAAATGTTTATACAAGGGCTTCATATCCCAAAAATGAACAAAAAGGGACCAAGTCCCAAGTATCAACACAGCCTGTAGGCACAATCATCACATGAGCATCCATTGCCATGCTCCTCAGCCACAGCTTCCGGATCCTTAGCTCTGATATCATCATATCCCGAGGGTTCAACCTCGAGTCCAGCAAGACAGCACTACCTGTATCATCATCTAAAAAGAGTGTATACACGGGGGTTAGCTCCACCGAGCTAGTAAGGGGATGGGGATGCATATCCACACAAAACACAATTAGTCCATGATGCATGCTATTATTAATTCATTTACCACCTAACACACAATGCAAAGTCAATGGGTATATGCTACTACAATAATTCAGAAAAACATTGTGGATCCTTTCATGTTCACCACAATGCAACCTCAATTATTACCACGGGCCCGCGTCAGTCGTAGCTATCACCACCAAGAGGCAGACCCCAATAACAATTACTACCCCTGGCTTGGCCTCTCTAACTCTCCACAGGCATCAGGTGCTCTGGTTACCCAACACCTAAACCCCTATTGGTAAGGGTTGTAGCATAGGGAACAAAGTCCTAACCATAGTTATACTACATGCTTCCTATCGTGTCGAGAGCTATTCCGGGTGTATCAACGTCCCATTCTATCTAACACCCGGGTACCAGCACAACACGACACATACAGACCATCATGACATGTAATAGTAGTTCTCATTTCTGGGTCTTAGTGCCGGTATGACCTGACACCGAAACCCACATACAGGTATAACTCAAGTCACATCACATGTATTTCACAATTCACGAATAAAAGATATAAATGCAATATTCAGCATGCTTAAGTAATGATACAATCATGATTAATAAATTATATAATAGCAAACCCAAACAATCAACCCAGACCTACTCACTTAGGATTCGCGTATTGTTAGGAGTGCCTAGAAGACGTTGTCTTGGTACACGCTCCCCCATACTAATTAGATCACCTGGGGATCCATGAACAAGATGTTAGAAGATATAGGTGGGTCCCAACAATGGTCCCCCAGGTTTACTTTTGAGTTCAACAAAATAAAGCATGAACGGACTCAGGAACGAAGGCAGTAGCCTAGGTTCGTTCCCGGATCCGTCCAGGCATTTGAGCCAAAATACAAGGAACGGATTAACAAACGAAGTCTCCTTATTGGATCCATTCGTCCATCTGTTCATTATCTTGAGACAATCCCGAAGGGAACGGACTGACGGACGGAGGCAACAAGTTGAGTCCTTCCGTGAGTCCGTTCGAGTATGGTTCCCTGAATGTATGGAATGGATCCATGGACGGAGTCTCGATGCTGGATCCGTTCAAAGTTATGCCTGAAATCTAGAAGTCTTTGATTCCCAGCCTCCTTCCTTGAGATCTCATAGCCTCAAGAGCTAAGGGAGGATGTCCTAAACCTTCCTAGGGTCATTCATACACGGTCCAATCATTGGTCTTGGGAGATTCCATGGATTGGTCTCTCTTTGGTTTCCATTTCTAGGTCAAGATTGAGGGAGTCATTGGACAACAATAAGGTTGCAAAATGGGGCTTATAGGGTTTGTAATTAGATGTTAGAACTTCCTTAATGAAGCTCATCCACTAACTAGGTGCATAACTTAATTCATAGAACTACCTTTTATCTAATTTAAGCCTTGTGGGCATACTTACATGGCCCAACAATGTAAGTGAAGGTCAAGGGTGGAGTCTACCATGCCTGGGGGCATAACCACGATGTTCGAAGTACGAGGTTGTGGGTCCCACACATGAAAATACACAAAATAGGCATGACAGCACGAACGAAGTATCGAACGGACTCACCAGCACTAGGTCCGTTCGTTGGTCTGTTCCTGCTGAAAGGGTTGAACAGCCAAAGAAATGCCACGGGGCCTTGGCCCGCACATTGAGGGCTTCCAGGAGGGTCTAACCACATGAGTGCCAGGGCGAGGATCATACCTATATAGTAGACCTACCTTTCATCGAGGGCTAACTCATGTACCCCGAACAACAGTCTCTTCTCAATGCATACTACATAGAGGCACCACTTGTTGACCTGAGCAAGCACCGGGTTCTCCTTACGATCCTCTTCACTTTTGTGACTGGTGCTAGGAGGGTAATCTAGGAAGTCACCATCCACGAACCTTCCCCAATCCCGGTTGAGGAATCTTTCTTCAACCGCGAGTCTGGTGTATTGATCGACGACCTTATGAGTTGGCTTAACAACCATCGCAAACAATTCACCGGCATATGTTGCTGGCTCACCTACATGGCACAAAATTATAAGTATATATTAGGGTCTCGGGTACGATTTTAAAACACTAATCCCCATTCTCTTCTACTGGTTTCCCTCACAAAATAATCCCTCTCTCTCCTCTCTTTCTACCTCATGAACCCACTCATCCGTGCAACCCCAGCTACAACCCCTTCATTCTCTATGGAAACGGCTATTTCTGGAAGAGAAAGGTATATTGTCTCTCTCAACTAGACATCCACCACCTCCTCTGCAGAACTCTCTTTCTCAGGACCGACAAGTGCCCATCTTCGTTATTTCTCAGGTACGATTGCTGATCTCTCTTGCTGATTGTTTCTTCATTGACCAAATCTATACAAGAATTCAATGATAGGGTTTTGATTGTTTGTCTCTAGGAAGTCTTTCCATTGTAATTTTTTTGGTTGCTAGGACTACGGTGAGCATTTTCTTTTTCCTTTTTCGTTGTCTCTTTCTATTTTCTTGAGTGTTTCTGTCGAACTAGTATACTCCTAGTACTATTATATTTCTTTTCATGTTGGCTTTGATTGTGTGTACCGTTGTTAGGGACTGCTGATTAGTTGTCTAATGTTGTTTGTGGCAATGCGATTACCTAACTCGTAAAACTTGGTCTTAAGTATGCATTAGCTATTGGCATTTTCCTTCTCTGTACTTATACATTCATGTAGAGTTTCTTTAGAATTGTTAAGAAGCCTTTGACTCATCAAACTAATTTGGTCCTTCTAACTAATGGATGACACTAATTTTTTCCTGAGCAATCAAAATGATATTATTTTAGATGTAGGTTTTGTTGGGTTGGGATAAATGGTCGATGTTGTGTGAAATTTTTCACGTTATTTCTTTCTTATAGCCCTGAATTATTTAAATAATTTATACCATTCAATATTGCACTTGACGTGTCCTATTTTCCTAGGTTGGAAATTAGCTTATTTTGCGATTACTTTATAGTGGATGGATCCTAGATATTTTTCCTATTGATGTGGGTTAGGGAGGAGGGAACTACCATGGTTTAGAAGATTACTTGCTTCAGGCATTCTGTAATCCTTGCTTTGAACTTTATTTCACTTCACTTTACAGCTGAAAATTTATTTTCCTTCACATATACCAAACTGGGGTCTACATGTTCAAGTGGGTAGAATTAAAAGAAAAATCTACCTATTGTATTTTATGGCTTTTGATTGTCTAACATTCTAGAAATTTCTTATGGTCTCTAGTGGCTTAAGAGATTTTAAGTCTCTTTAATAGGTAAATATCAGAGCTCATTATATTGTATGAGTTCTAGCAGAACTTCTTGAAAAGAAATTGATTTTGGGAAGGTATAATATTGACACAGCTTTTGAGTTTCAAGATAGGTCTGTTGGGATATGAGCTTTACACTTGTAGGTATACTCAATTAAGGTCCTTTGATACAATACATTAGGGTTTTATTTTGTTGTTCTCTTTGAAATGGCATGTTATTGGAAAGAGTATTTTGCTTGGATGTGGCATTAACTTTCTTTGGTGGAGTTTTCTTATCACTCTTCTCACCAGTATTTAATTTATTGGCAAATTAAATGACCAGTGGTACTTAATGAAAGTAGGGGTTCCTCATTTGGCTGTCTACAATACAATTTTCTACTTCTCAATCGCTGGTTCTTCATATAGCTATCATTTTAAATTTCAGATTCTTATACCACTACATACTCAACTTTCTCAGACATTATTCAAGTCTTATCTAAATGATTGGAATGGTAGACCATGGGCCTTCTTAGCTGGGATTCTGTGTTGAGCTTGGGAATGGTTTACAATTCATAGTGTCTCCTAGAGTAATTTACAGGTAATATATGGCTGCAAAAAAAAATTGTTTTTGAATTTTATTTTTGGCGACGGTAATCTAGCATCAGTAAAAATATTTTCCACGACGGTAATAAATTATCTGTTGTTGAAAATAGTTATTTATTTTTTATGTTATGGTTTTTTGCGTTGGTCATCTACCCATCACCCAAACTATTTGTTTTTAGCGTTTAAAATATTTTCAGCGACTGTAATAAATAATCCGTCGCTGAAAATATTTTTCTAGAGGGTAGCACTTCTACCATCGCGATTTTCCTCGACGTCACTTTAGCCGATGGATTAGCGACGGTTGAGATTACCATCTCCATTATATTTAGTGACGGACATGTATTATAAGTATTACCGGATATGATGTCATTGGGTTGCCACAAATCACTCCCTTCATTATTTGTAATATTTTCCATATCTGTACAGATCAGTGTTAGGTAGGATAGCATCAGTTTTGATTCTTTCCTTATATTATGGAGACAATTTCTCCATTGTAGCTAGTATATATTTACACCTTTCCCTCAATACAATACACAACGGATCAATTCAAACATATCTTGAACACTTTCTTTATATGGTATCAGCCTAAAACAACGATTCTGGTTCTCCTATTGTCCTCATTTCTCATCTCTAATGGCCACCCCACCTACAATTTCCGATCCTACTTCTCCATTCTTCCTCCACAACTCAGACCATCCAGGCACTCCTTTGGTTACTCAGCTTCTAAACGGAGATAACTTCCCCACCTGGAGCCGAGCCATTACTATGGCCCTCCAAGCCAAGAACAAGATTGGATTTGTGGACGGAACTCTTCCCAAACCTGCTACTGGATCTGCAACCAGTGCCACTTGGGACCGATGCAACTCCATGGTTACTTCATGGCTCATCCATTCCACCACGCCCTCCATTGCAAATAGCCTCCTCTAGATTACCACTGCTAGTGCAATCTGGAAGGAGCTCCATGACAGATTTTCTCAAAAAAATGCACCCAGATTGTTTGAAATTTGACGCTCCATCTCCAACCATTACCAAAGCATCGATTCCATCGCCACCTTTTACACCACCTTGAAGGCGTATTGTGATGAACTTGCATCATACAGACCACTGCCGGCATGCACCTGTGGCGCTATGGCCACACTTCAAAGCTATATAGACACTGATGCCCTCATGGATTTTCTCCAGGGCCTTAACGAATCTTTTTCTGCTGTGAGGAGTCAGATTCTCCTTATGGACCCTCTCCCTACCATGCCAAAGGCTCTTCTGCTGCAAGAGGAGCGTCAGCGCTCACTGCATACTGCGCGCACAACCCCACCTGATCAGATTGCTTTGGCATCTCAGCATAATGCAACTCGACCTGAATCTAAAGGATCCACTCGTCCACGTTACCACTGCACCCATTGTAACATGGATGGACATTCCAACTCCAGATGTTTTAAGCTTCACAGCTACCTACCGAACTGGACACCACGTTCCAGCGATGGCAACAAGGGCAAAGCACGCCAAACTCAAAACATTGCAGCTTCACGCCCCCCTGTTACGAATGCTTCACAGACCGATGATTCATCATTCCCTAACTCAACTTTCACAACCATCTCGGCTGAGCAAATACAGCAGCTTCTTTCTTTGCTGCCCAATGGTAATCCCCACCCTCTTGCCAACATCTCAGGTAATACCACCATCCCATCTCCTTGTCTTTGGATTATAGACACAGGCGCTACAGACCACATGGTCTCTGATATCCGTCTATTTTCCACCTCCAAGCCTTCCACGACACCTTCATCAATTCGATTACCTAATGGCACAAGTGCCCCGGTTACTCATATTGGCATTGTGCCTATATTTTCCCATGTTTTTTTAACTGATGTGTTATTTGTCCCTTCATTTCGCTTTAATCTATTATCCGTGAGTCGTCTCACGGCTCAAACTAATTGTACTCTTACCTTTCATCCTAATTGCTGTTTTTTTCAGGACCGACGGACGAAGACGATTTTTGCGAAGGGTGAAAAAATAGGTGGTCTCTACTACTTGGCCTCATCCACTCCCATAGCTTCGGCCATCACATCCCCCCCTCCATTTGATTTATGGCATTGGCGCCTAGGCCACTGTTCTCCATCTCTTATGCCAACCTTAAGCAAATTAAACAATAATGTTTCTTTTTCAAATAAGGGTGTTTGCACTATTTGTCCTGTTGCGAAACAAAAAAGGCTTCCCTTCCCCTCTAGCATTATCTCAACTACAAATTGTTTTGATTTAATCCATGCCGATGTATGGGGACCTTATCATACCCCCTCTCTATCTGGGGCGCGCTATTTTTTGACCATTGTGGATGATTATTCATGCTCTACATGGGTCTGTCTAATGAACCACAAATCCGAAACTTCACCTTTAATTCGTAATTTTTTTACAACCATAAAAATCCAGTTCAATGTCACCATTCGTCAAATTCGGACCGATAATGCTAGAGAATTTTTTAATAATGATACATTCCATTTTTTCCAAAATCTAGGAGTTCTGCAACAGTCTAGCTGTGTTTCCACCCCACAACAAAATGGTGTTGTGGAGCATAAACACCGCCACCTCCTAAACGTGGCCAGAGCTCTTTGATTTCAAGCCAATTTACCCCTCATATTTTGGGGGGATTGTGTCCTTACTGCTTGTTATTTAATCAATCGTTTACCAACTCGGGTTCTTCATGGCAAATCACCACATGAAATGTTATTTCACAAAACCCCCAACCTATCCCATATCAGAGTCTTTGGATGCCTTTGTTTTGCACGCAACACAAATGTCAAACACAAATTTGATCAAAGAGCTTTACCTGGCATATTTATTGGTTATCCACATGGCCAAAAAGGATACAAAATTTATGACCTCTCCACCCATGTTACCTACGTCTCTCGCGACGTTGTCTTTCATGAAACAACTTTTCCATATCAACAGACTACCCAACCCAACACCCCAAATCACCACGTCCTACCCTTACCTACCCCTGATTTAGAAGATCCACCTTCACAAACACCCCCACCCAATGACAATGACTCACCAACACCAATTTCTCTCCCCCCCCCCCCTCAGCCACCACCTTCACCACCACCACCACCCTCTCAACGACCACCCCACATCACCAAACCGCCTGCTTACCTCAAAGATTATCACCTATCTCTCGCCCAAGCAAGTTGTTCTTCGCTCGTTGGCCTAGGTACATCTCATCCACTATCCCATTTCTTAGGTTATCATCGTTTCTCACCTAAGCACATGTCATTTCTCACTGCTCTAACATCTTCCACTGAGCCTCACAGTTTCACTGAGGCAATGAAGCATTCCGAATGGTGAGAAGCAATGCACAATGAGATAGTTGCGCTCACCATCAATAACACATGGACCTTGGTTCCTTTACCCCCTGGAAAGAAAGCCATTGGGTGTAAATGGGTCTACAAGATCAAGAGACGGGTGGATGGCTCTGTCGAACGTTACAAAGCCCGTCTTGTTGCTAAGGGATATTCGCAGATTGAGGGTGTAGATTATCATGATACATATGCTCCGGTGGCCAAACTTGTCACAGTCCGTGTTCTACTCACCATTGTCGTTGCTAAAAATTGGTCCCTACACCAATTGGACGTCAATAATGCATTCTTACATGGGGATCTTTCAGAAGATGTATATATGCAGCCACCTCCAGGTTTTCATCGTCAGGGGGAGTCCACTGTTTGCAAACTACAACGCTCTATTTATGGTCTTAAACAGGCGTCGCGTAATTGGTTTGCAAAATTATCCACTGCTCTATTGAGTTTCGGATTTTCACAATCACAGGCTGATCACTCACTTTTTGCTTTGAAGCATCATTCCGACTCAGTATACGTCCTAGTCTACGTCGATGACATCATCATCACTGGCTCTGACGAACTTTTACTTCAAGACATCAAAAGCAAAATTTGTAAACACTTTCACACCAAGGACATTGGGCTACTAAAATATTTTCTGGGCATCGAGGTTGCACGCTCAAAGCAAGGGCTCTATCTATGCCAAAGAAAGTATACTTTGGACATCCTTAATGACAGTGGACTCACTGGTGCTAGACCAGCCGAATTTCCTATGGAGCAGAACCTCAAACTTTCAGACTCTACTGGTACTGTTCTCACTGATCCCACACCTTATCACCGGTTAGTTGGTCGCTTAATCTACCTTACTATTACAAGGCCTGACATCATACATACGGTCAACATATTAAGCCAATTTATGCACCAACCTAGACAACCCCATCTCGAGGCGGCACATCGTTTACTTCGATACTTGAAAGGCACCCCTGGCCAAGGACTTTTCCTTCATCGCCACAATAACCTGCAGCTACAAGCATTTTGTGACTCTGATTGGGCCAGTTGCCCAATGACTAGACGATCAACGACAGGTTATTGCATTCTCCTTGGATCTAATCCTATATCTTGGAAGACAAAGAAACAGGCCACCGTATCTCGGTCCTCTGCAGAAGCCGAATACTGTGCCATGGCCATGGCCACTTGGGAAATCAAATAGCTCTCATATCTCTTACAAGACCTTGGATTACAGCCACCACAAGCGGTTCCCTTATATTGTGACAACCAGGCTGCTCTTCACATCGCAGCCAACCCAGTCTACCACGAACGCACCAAACACATAGAGATAGACTGTCACGTCGTTCGTGAACAAATAGCTCAAGGCCTGATTTGCACTGCAAAAATTGCCTCCACCGACCAACTAGCAGATTTATTCACCAAGTCACTTGGTCGGGCCACTTTCTTGCATCTCACGTCCAAGCTGGGCATTCAGAATCTTCATGCTCCATCTTGAGGGGGAGTATTACCGGATATGATGCCATTGGGTTGCCACAAATCACTCCCTTCATTATTTGTAATATTTTCCATATCTGTACAGATCAGTGTTAGGTAGGATAACAGATCAGTGTTAGGTAGGATAGCATCAGTTTTGATTCTTTCCTTATATTATGGAGACAATTTCTCCATTGTAGCTAGTATATATTTACACCTTTCCCTCAATACAATACACAACGGATCAATTCAAACATATCTTGAACACTTTCTTTACAATAAGCACTCCCCTGTGATGAAGAAGAATAGGAAAAAGAAGAAACCTGTTGTCACGGTGAGCAGGTTGATGGCTTTATTTATTCAACGACTACGATTAAAAGGTAAAAGTTTCAACGATTGAGATTTAGGTGTTCCGTTTAAGGGTGAGTTTAACGTTTTGAAAGGTACCACTGCTACCAGTCACCCTGGATGGTTTATCATGTTATAATCAAGAGGTATCTTCCAATTTGTATGTGGATCTCGAGTCAAGTTCACGTATGTTCTTGTACGCTCACATACATGAACGTGAGCCCAACTCGTAGATCTCTGCCACAAGTGTAGAGAGGCAGACGTACAACATGGGTTTATTCCATTTATCTGAAGTGACTTCTAACTTTTTTTCTAGATGTGGTTTCAATGCTTAGCTATCCTTTCCCTCCCTCTTGAACTTAGTTAGGTGATTTGCATTTTTCAAGACAACCCATCGTCTCTATAGTGGTCATTCCCAAAGTTGCAGAGTTTATGTTTTATTTGAAAAAACCAACAGCTGTTTGTATAGTTTTGTTGTACAAAAGCAGCCCTTAAGGAATTCAAGGGTCTGAGATTGGATGACTTTTAAATGTATCAGTACAGTACAGGAAATGAAGTGCTTATTTGTTCTACTTCCTTCCCCACTAGATCTAGAACTTGGGATCAACAATGATGCATAAACTAAAGTTCATACCTTATCTCACAATATCTATTTGAGCCATACTATCAAAATATTCTTCAAAGAAGATTACAATGTATGATTTGAAATGCAAACTCAACTCATCTCAAATGAACAAAACCAGATCCATAGATCCTAGAGACATCTTGATATAGGGTTATTCATATAAAAAAAATAGGGCATACCCAGTGCACGAGGCTTCCGCCATTGCGGGGTCTAGGGTTATTTATATGATAAAATCAAATTAGATTATGGAGCAGGGCTTGTACAGGACACATGTAAAACCACCAACCATAGTTCTTTTTTGTATGAGCCATTTTCAATAGCATTCGACCTTAGCCATATGAACACATGGATTTTGTGTGTAGCTCAGTCATGGTTTTGCATGTTATAATGGATAAATCAATATTACTTTAAGATAAGCAAATTCCCTAAAATATTAGTCAATGGCAAGTGATAGAAAACCACCAGATTCATGTCAATAATCAGAGTAATTTACTTCTTGATGGCCCTATCACTGAGTATGATTCAAAAGTATACAAATATAGACGCAAATGCAGCCTACTCTGTTGCATTTCAGAGTGTGCAATGAAATGGACAAAGTATTTTGTAGCTCTAGTTGTACTCAAGGGAATGACCACTTGGTCAGGCATGCTCTACTACTCACATTGCAAGGGCTCACATGATCCATGATAACATGCAAAACCATGACTAAGCTACATTGTTTTAGCCACAGTAGTGGACTCCCAAAGTCTGGGGAGTTCCTCTTGTTCCTTGCCTGCCATCCTTATCGATAGCCACAATCCTATTCTTGATGGGTTTTCTTGGCTTTCAGGCTTTTGTGAGGTTCGGTATTTGTACCATAATGTTGGTTTACTATGTTTTAATTTGTTGGTGTCCATGCAACTTATGACATGGCCCATCATATGGCAAGTTCAGATCCAGCATAGATTGCAAAAAAGAAGAACATAAGAAATGCAGAAGATTAATACCAAAAGAATTTTGAAATTTCATCCACCCACCTTCCTTCAATTTGCCTTACTGCAATGATTTCAACCAGCATATTGGAAGATGATACAAAAAGTTGAAAATATGCACCAAATCAGAACTTCTCTTGTAGTTTTGATGATAATATTAACAATTTTACAAAATTAACTTTATTGTTTGGAAGGATTCAAGAACTAAAGAGGTCATATTCATCTAAAATAATAAAAAGTTGGGGTGATATATATGAAATGAATAAAGGTGAGCATGCACCACAGATCTTTCAATCCAATTCCTGACTTCTATGCCACAACTAGAGGCAAAGTGACAACATTGAGGAAAACAAAAGCTAGACTAATTAAATCCAACATGTAATTGTACAGAGAATGACAATGGCCTAGTCCATGTAAAAGTAAAGAAATTTTGAAAAATCATCTCTTTGTGCCATTTTTGAGGTGCCTGAAAATTGTGGAACAATCATATCTTGATAGGGGTTGTCATTACAAAAGTCCCATAACCTTGCCATCTTAGGGAGTTGCATGGTGAAAGATTAATATAATCCTAGAAACCAAAAAATGGTTGGGGATAGATAGACTCATTTATCCAAAGATGAACTGCTAAAAATAGGGTAATGGGTCTTCAAAATTCAGTTGTGCCTCACACTATGGAGAATCTCTTTGACATAGAACAATATAAAGCCAAAATAATCATCTTAAGATAGAGAGCAATGAGTCAAATTCTTTTTTCCTCAAATGAATCTCATACTCTACAATTGTACTCTGTAGTTATAAACAATTTAGACCTACGAATCAAATACTAGGAACAGAAAAATACAAGAATCAATGAATTGACTCGGAGATAATTTCTCTATCTCATCTGCAAGTAAGCTTCTTCGCCGATTTGTATTTCGGTCTCCTTTCTCTTTATACTTTTACTCTCATAATCAGTTTAGGGAAAAAGGAAATGGGAACAAAGACAGTAGAAAGTGGGGTGGGAGGGTTAGAAATTTTATGCCTCAGGTCAGTGGATTTAGTCAAGTCCAAGGGAAGGACTAGAGCATCTTCAAGCCATAAAAACATCAACAAATATATCATGCCACTAAAATATATAGTTTACTAGTTAGTGCATTTTATTTTGCTTTTAGCATAGACAAAAAGGTTTACATGATTTTCATGGTTATTTATCCCTTTCGTGTGCATCCTTTGTTGGGCTTGGGTATTCCGATCATTGTACTTTAAAATTCTATAACATAAAATTTCATAAGTTAGTTGTTAATGTTCAGGAAGTTAATGAGGCTTCTACGAGGTCTCATTAATTAATGCCTAAAATAAAACCAAACACATGGAGTTTTCGATGCCCCCCTTCAGTTGGGAAATTTGCTCTATGATGTTAATTGTGCCTATGAATAGTTTTAAACTACAGAATCCAAATCTCTGATCCATTGTTATTATTAGTTAGTTGCCATAGCTGGAAGGAGATGAACCACTTTATCTTTGGGAGCAAATATTGGTAGAAAGGGCATATTATTGGTCAATGACAGAATTTGATTTTCTTTGGTTCTTAACTCGCAGGAATTCTAGGGGATAAATTGTGACATTTTTAGAAGTAATTGGCACGGAAATTTCCTTGGTCTCCTTTCTTCTGTATGAAAATTTTCCATAAACTTAGTCATGTGTCAATTCCTTGGTTCCCATAACAGTTTTTAGGTGCTATGATAAGTTTCTATGGTTTGACGACAGAATCACCTCAACAACCCCTCTATCCCCTCCCCCCTTACCAACAAAAAAAAAGAGGCGGTTCCTCCTTAATTCATGATACTTCATGTACACCACTCTTAAACTAGGTTTGAACCAGAATGGAACATCTTGACTGTCTGTTCGTAGCAGAACTGGAATTGATTGAAACCAATAAAGAACATATGCCAAAATGGGAGAACGTAATGGCCTCACCCTCTAGTATCTTGACTGTTTGGAGTCAGTTTGATCTAAATTCACATCCAGACTCCATCTTAAGCCCAAAAAGCTGATAATTGTTAGGTTTCAAAGACTTTAACCCCCATTGAAAATAATCATCTTCCCAACCAACAAACCAGTCTAGGGCAATAGTTTATTGCATATGACTAAGCCTGTGTAAGTCATATACATATGAAGTGTTAGCATTTCTACAAAAAAAAAAAAAAAGTTGTTAGCATACCCTATAACTGCACTAAAATGTAATGACTAAAATTTTTGCACTAAAACTAGTTCCTTTAGTTCCTTTAAACTAACGTGGTTTAGGGAGATAGGTGAGTCTTTAGCTCAAAAAGGAAGAGTACTTGGGTTTGTTTCCAGGAGGACTGGTTATTGTTCATGCAACCTGGAAAATAAAGTTGTTGATGGATTAGAGGTCAAAAATGGTGCTGTTTTTACTGATATTATTTCATTCTTTGGGATATATTATGGGGAATATAATTTTGGTGTTGATCTAACAAACTTCAGGATTAAGATGTATGGAATTTTGGGGTTGATCTAAAAAAATCATGGATTAAGATGGATGGAATTTATTGATTCTGGTTGGAGATGTAGGACTTCAATCCCACTGGGGTCTGATATGATGAAGGTAAATTATTAATGATTGATAGGCTGCACCCTGGCTAAAAACACATTTTCATGTTCGGACTTTGTCTCTGGAGCAGATTAGGACTGTTTACTCCAGCCTTGAATAGCTGTACTTAGATGTAATTTCTACTACCTTTTGAGAGCACAAATATTGGAAAATGTTGAATAAAACTAGAAACTAAGCCATGATAGCTGTATAAACACAAAGAGAAAATCATTTCCTTTAGTGCAGCTTGACCTAGCAATCCATTTAGCAATTGCTGATTCAGAGTCCTCAATTGGACAACTTCGTCTTCTAATGATGAGAGGGTAAAGGAGATGAGGCTCAGTAGAATGGGTTCAGACTTCAGAGATCTGATTCGGCAAACTTGGACCATTGCTTGGATCAATTGGTAGGATGGTTGGATCAATTGCTCATTGAAAAACTCAGCTTCTGCTGGTACAGGTGGTGTTTTCAAGTGTATGTAACAAATGATTAATTATATGCATCCTTTAGGTACGACTGTAACAGGAGATTCCACTGAAACTGAAGTTCCTCACTAAAGTAAAGTCAACTAAGGAAGCAACTAAGGCTTTTGCTTAGCTATCTATGGTTTTGCATCTTGACTTACACCTATAAAGTAAGACTTCAAGTATTCAACAGGAAAGAAAAAATTTAAAATTCTGGGGCTATGGTTCACAAAATTAAGGTCTATGGAGTATGGACCTAAGTGTGATGTAAAGTGAATGCCAAAAAAAACAATCTACAAGGTTAGTCGGCCCAAAGAAGTTCCCTAGAAGAAACAAATATTGGACCTTTAAGAAAAATCAAAATTTGAGGTTTAAGATTTCAATAGAGATTAAAGAAAACTAGTCAAACAACCAGCCAGAGAAAAGAACATATAATTTCAACCTCTCTACTTTCTTCAGTAGAAGTTGAGCATAATGGAAGAAATCAAAATGGGATCATATTGCGATGATTCTTGAGCTATTCAAGAATCTGACTGCATAATTTGCAAAGATTGGAAAGCAAATCATATACATAAAAAGTAATTTGAAATTCTTCAGATCTGAAATAGAGCAATATTGTCACGGCCCGCCCAACAAAGGCCCACGGGCCTAACTTGCAAGCCCATGGACTTGGACATTGGGCTAAGACCAAGTCCATGGCCTAGAACTCTCTACACTAGAAGGGAGTCTAGATATGTTCTAGAACCTCTAGAAACAAAGATGGTCAAGGAAGTTTCTAGAGAAACTTCTAGAAAAGCTTTGTAAATATCTAAGGAAGGAGGACAATTCTAGAGTTCTCCAAAGAGCTAGAATCCTCCACAAAGGAGGTGGGAAAATTCTAGTTCCTTAGGCTAGAAAGTTCTCCACCATTGGATGGAGAACACTTGTACAAATCCTAGCCATACATTGTAAGTTGGGGTGCCTATAAATAGAGGTGGCCTCATTTG
This sequence comes from Telopea speciosissima, assembly GCF_018873765.1. Classification (NCBI taxonomy): domain Eukaryota; kingdom Viridiplantae; phylum Streptophyta; class Magnoliopsida; order Proteales; family Proteaceae; genus Telopea; species Telopea speciosissima. Next base: position 53,637,852 of record NC_057920.1, read on the forward strand.
GCTAAGGAACCAACCAACCAACCAACCAACCACCCAATCAAGCAAGCAGGCTATCAAGTCTTGTACTAAAAGCTTTCAAGCAATTCAAGTGCATTCTTTCAAAGTCTCTCTAGTGTTCTCTAAGTTCTCTTCCCAAGTCCCTTGCTAGAGTTGGTGAAAGGCTGACTTAGTGCTAGAGTGAGTGCTAAGTGCCGGCGCGGTTGCTTAGTAAGGTCTAAGGCCGTGACAATATGCTAAAAATTGGAGATATTTTATAACTTCAAAATAAGAGCTCAGATCAGGAAGGAATCCTAGTCGAAGGTCAGTAATGACTTATCCTTTAATACTTCTAAGCTTCACTTTAAACTGATAAGTAAAACTGTATCAGGTGAACAAACAAATTTGACAGGAAAACAACCTAGAGCAGGGGTGCCGCAGGTTGTGTAGATCAAATCTTAATGGAGTTAAACAACAATAATAGAGTGAGAGAATTATTAATAGATTGAAAAGGATTCACCTAACACAACTCAAACAGTCTCAAACAGGATAGTACAATCAACTGAAGATTGAGTTCACATACATAGTACTTTGTTAACAAACAAAAAAAAAGTCTTAATGGATCAGAGTTCCACTATCCAAGCTTCAGCCCAACTGAATTGCACAGCATACATGCAGAGAATCAAATTGAGTAATTTAAATCTAGAGAAAATTGAATCATATAAAAAGCTCCGTTCAAAAAATAATTCAACAAATCACCAAATAGTCTAAAATACAACACAAGGAGAAGGTACCCAGCTGACAGAATTTACCAATTTTTTGACAGAGAATATGGGACAGTCCATTACCATTTGCATGGTAAATCACTATACCTAAATTGTAACTGCTCAACAAGTCTTGATGGACTCGAACCATCATCTCCTGGGAACAAACCCAAGTGCTCTTCCTTTTTGAGCTAAAGACTCACCTACCTCTATAAAACATGTTAATTAAGGTCTATAATCTACAAAACTTATCAAGCCCAAGTTCTGATCGATGCAAGGGAGTAATCACTAGGTAGGAACCCCAAAATATCTCATGAAAGCAAAGGCTAGATGTAGAGATATAGCTCCTTGAAAGTTGCAACCTAAGGAGGTCAGAACAGGGGTGCCACAGGTTGTTAGAACCAACATAAAATTTTAGGTTCTGGTTCAATTTAGTCGGGGCTACAAGTCCAATCTGGCTTTTTGAAACCTATACTATGTGCTCTACTGATGTGTTTGGGTTGGCCTTTGAAAAGAACCAAAACCAAAGGGAAAATGAAACAAGTATGTAATTGCAGAGAGATAAACTTGGCCACTAAAAACAGTTAAAGGGAAAATGAAACAATGCGTTAACCATAACATCTGCCCAGAAACACTACTATGACAACTAGGTCAATACAACATATGATATAGAGCAAATAACCCAGAAAACAATTTCAGCGTCCATTTTATTGTTGGTTGAATATGCTAAAGCATTGTGGTTCAAGGACTAGATTCAGTTCTAGTAAATAGAGTTTGTTTCCCCTAATTTATTTATTCCTCTTACAATTTCAGCGTCCCTTTCCTACTAATCGTTAAGAATTTATTTTCTAGCAACCAGACTTGTTATTATTTCTCTTCTTTAAACCCGAAGCTCTTCATGTGAATTTCATGTATCAGTCACGCCTTGGTTTACACATACTGACCATGAAAAATACCCTAAAATAAACATCATACACCATGAACCAGTTCACCAAAATTCAACAACCTCAGAGGCAGAGATTCAAAGGACCTTCGAGTTTTGACTCAGTTTCTGAAGGTTACAGTCACTACCCAAAACAGAGTATCGATAGTTAAAAAAAAAAAAAAAGAGAATAAAAGAATAATAATGCAGGAAGAAATGAAGAAATAGAATAGAGAAGATCAAACCTGGGAGGATCTTACCCTCGTCTGAATCTATGAAGAGAAAACCCAAAAAAATTGAAAAATCAAAGGAAAAAAAAATCTCAGCAAGTACTCAGCAACACAGGGGTAAGATATCACAAGAAGTAAGTTATTGGTGAGATGAGATAGAGAATCTTACCACCGGTTACTCAGCCTGTTGTTCAAGGAGTGAGAGGCAAAAATGTGAATGACAGATTTGTTGTAAATTGATAGTCATAGCGGTAGGGTGAGGCACTCGTTGCCTTCTCCGATGGGTACTCCAACAAATGCAGAGGAGTGAGAGGCGGAAGTGAGAACAAAAATCCGTCGTGTGATGGTCACAGCTGCAAGGTGAGGCACTCGTTGCCTTCTCCAATGGGTACTCTGACAAATGCAGAGTGAGAGGAGAGAGAACTTCTCCCGTGGTGTGATGGTCACAGCGGCAGGGTACTCCAACAAAGTGAGATGGTGAGAAGCACTGCAGAGGACTTCTCTCGTGGTGTGATGGTAACAGCGACAGGGTGAGGCAGTGAGAGAGAGAGAGAGAGAGAGAGAGAGAGAGGAGTGAGGGAGAATTCGTTCTCAATCAGAGAGGGAGGAGTGGAGAGAGGAGAGAGAAATAACTAACCTTGATCTTTGCTAGCATGATTTTGAATTGGTCAAATTCATTAAGAGAGACCCTTCTCTTTAGGACAATCAGCTTCCTGCCTCATGAGCTGTTCTCCCACTTTTTCTTGACATCTATCAGCATAGTAACACTATCACTTAAGAGTCATGTGATAGACCTGGAAGCAAATAACCCTATCCCTATGTATTGAGAATGGATTGCCCCTCACTTTGGATTTCTTCAGTCAGATATGTCAATGGGTGAGGTTTCTGCAACTTTAAATTTCAATGGGTTATTGGCTACCTATTTGGGAGCATCACAAGCAAAAAGGCTCCAGAGCATCTAGGGTCACAATCCAAGGGGATTTTGCTAGAGCCTCTAGGGCCACAATTCAAGGGGATATTGTTGTACCTGCAATCTGTCAGGACAAAACAAAAGCTAGCTCTTGGTCCTAAATCCTAATAAAGAGCACATAGCCATGGTACTAGTTCAGTAATACAAGTATGTCTTATCATTGGCAAAAGCAATTTTTCCACCAAACTTGCATTGTCACGTAAGGTTGGGTTATTAGTTGCATTTTGAAAAAAATGGGCTTTTTACAAAGAGGGGGGAAAAACAACAAATGGTATTTGACCCTACCTCAAGAAGAATTTTGCAGCGGGAAAAGCTTTGTCAGGTTTTGTAATGGAGATCCTTGGCTAAATGGCAGCCACTGATCACTGAAAGGGAAAAATTCTTGAGGCTAGAGGAGGTAGGAGGGAAGTGGGGGTTGAAGGAGGTAAAAATACAAGGGCACCAGGGTTCTATGCTGAGGAACACAGCAAGATGAAATGAGGGTGTGGATCTGAACATATAGGATGAGGAGTTTTATGTAAAAGGGGTGCACAATTTCGAGAGATGAATGCTACTTTAACCATAGGTTCAAGCACGGAGATTCCTGGAGATTGTATTCAAAGGTTTTGAAAATCAATTAAACGATTAATCCTCACTCTTCTCTCCCCAGTATTAAATACAGTTGTGCAATCTTCTGTGGTTTTGGAATGAAAATACACTAAGAAAGAGCGAGGTGGGTTTTATCTGTAGACATAGCAGTATGTCACAATCAGTAAATAGCAATTTTCAAGAATTCCTTTTCGCAACTTCGCTTGAATACAACTAGAAAAACAGAACATAAGGTAACAAAATAGATGAGAAAGCGCGAGGTGGGTTTCACAATCGGTAGCTAGCAGTTTTCAAGATTTCCTTTTCACAACTTCATTTGAATACGACTAGAAAAACAAAACATAAGGCAACAAAAAACCCACCAACAATCAAAACATATTAAACCGCCCCAATATAGGATCGACAACCAGAACAAAAGGAAGAACCGACGTTGGAAAGATAAATTAACAACAAATTAAACCAAAAAACAGTATAATAACTTAATTGAAATGATTTGCCATTAAGTAAACTACTAAAAGACATGAAGTTCTTACAGTTATATACCAGTTTCTCAGAATGACCCACCAGCGATGTCAGTGGCTTTGTCAGACTTTAAGAAGAGCTGTAACAATGAAGAACAAAAAGAAACCTGTAAGAAAGCATATATGGCACTGAAAATCCATGAATTCTTTCTTTAAAAAAAAAAACCAGAAAGAAAATATAAGAAATGAAACATTTTGCAAACGAAGACCAAGACGGAGGCAACACGACCGAGCGTCAAGATTGTAGGCGATGTGAGCAAACTGGGAGGCTGCAGTTGTTGTTGTTGAACTGGGTGGTGGTATCGTTCAATTGCAGCGATGGCAAGTGGCAGATGATTCTTGTGGGGCCGGTTGTCATTTAATTGCAGAAATAGTGATTTCAAGGAAATGAAAGGTATGTTTCGTAGAGATGGTTATTCGAAGGCAAGGATATATGGGAAACAGAAGATAGGGTGGGTTTGCAAATAGGGTTAAAATATGAAAGGAGAAGAGGATATGGGGATTGCATACAGGAGGTTTTGCAAAGACTGAGGGCCTTCGCCATCAGAGAGAGAGAGAGAGGGGTGGGATTGAGCGGGAGTGAAAAAATAGAGAGCAGGAAGTGGAAAGGGTTTCATATTTAACTGGGGCAGGTAGGGGTATCAATCGGTTGGACCGGTTTCGATTCGATTTCACTGATTTCGATGTGAGAATGATTGAGTCCAGAACATTATCCAAAATGGATGCATCGGTTTCGGTTTCAGGTTTTTATCGATTTCTCTTATTGGTTTATTATCGGTTTGGTTTTCAGTTTACCATGTAAATATATTCATAAATATGAAAGACAAAAGGTGTTTTTTCATGAATTTAGGGATATTATCGGGTGGTTTTGGGTTCGGTCCGTTTCTTAAGTTTAGTTCAGTGCAGTCCGATTTGATCCGGTGTCTTTTTAAGTTTGATACCCCCAATAGGGAGGGAATGACGATGTTAGAATTCACATTTGCAGTAGCCTAGACTTTCCACGTAGACCAGTCCTAGGGACTGATTTGGGACCTTCTGATCCACTATCTTGTTAATTTTGGGAATCAAATGGTTAACACATGACCCACTAATAAATGGTCAGCCTCTCTCATATATATAAATATACATTATAACATGGTCGTATAACATCATCACGTGCATCGACATGTCGATGTGACCATATATACATCATCATATTTTCTGATGTGTTATATGCATGGATGCTTATTTTCTGATGGGTGCATGTCAATTTTCAAATTTGACAAATTCGACAAATTCGACATTTGAAAGGTTCTATTTGACACTGTGGAGGGATCCCCTCAAAAAAGAGGAACGTCGACCGGCGATCATTCGCTAGTAATTCAGGGCCTTTAAATGTCAACCGCATCTTTGAATGTTGGCCTCTACATCCATGACTCAAATGGATTTTATGTTGCCTCCATTGTGATCTCATTAACATAAAATAATTACCAAACATCAATAGAGTTTTTTATGGAAAAACATTGTCTCTCTCTCTCTCTCTCTCTATCTATATTGTCATTTATCACACGTGGCAGCATCTCAATAACATTTATTAACCAAATTTTCCAATCCAATGGATTATACACTGTCTTCTCTATTATCCTAGTAAAATTAAAAGCAATAACAAACACCGATTAATTTTTTCAACACTTTAGTTCATCTTTTCAGTTTTATAATGTTCTATACAGGACAATTGTTATTTGCAATCATACTATTAAATTCAAAAAATTAACCATAATAATATTCAACGAGTCTTGATGAATTCGAACCACTATCTCTTGGAAATTTCCTAAATGTTCTTCCTACTTGAGCTAAAAGACCCACATACAAAAAATCAAATCTGCCAATTCTTACAAGCTGCAAAATAATAGGTAAGTTGGAAAGCGACAAGCTACATGCCACCTCAGGTTCATTGGAGTTTCTTTTTTGTAGCTTCAACATGTTGACCATGGGATTCTTCTAAATACTGATCCGAATTGATCATGCATTGCCAATAAAATAAGTAATAGACACAAAAAGAATTTTTTAGAAAATCCTATGAATTTTTTTTTTGTCACATGTCACATGATTCGTTGTGTCGACAACATTTATTGGCCAATCTATATCCCGCGAACCCAAGTGGATAAGAATATTAGACATAAAAACATTCAATGAATCTTGATGGGTTCGAACCATCATCTCTTGGGGTATCCCCTAAGTGCTCTACCAGTTTGAGCTAAAGATCCTCATACAAGAAAGCAAATGAGAGCAATTATTACTGAATACAAACAACCATCAAGTGAACTTTTCCCTCCAAGGAAGTGCAAAATAGGGTTTTGTAGAATTCATTCATGTCACAAAATATGCTATACAACACATTTAAGCCTTTGTAGTTTTGATTTTACTATGGAACTTGTAAGCTTTAACGAGATTAAGTACATAAGCGTAAGCCAGCAACAGATAAAGTGTCAAAAATGTTGTTTTGTCCTTTCATTTTCATCTAAACTAGGTGCTTTCTTCCTTCTATTTCATTTTTCTTATTCTACATGGGGTAAGGAAGCAAAAGCAAATATCATTAAATATACACAAAACAGGCGTTCATCATAAAAACTCAAATGAATGTGTTTGGAGTAGCAGATTATGGTAGTTGGCCAATGTGTTAACAAAGATGTACCACTTACAGAAGATCATATAGTTTGATAATCTCATTCTAGTGTATTTTCTGCCATAAAAGAAAGCAGGAATTGATTGCTTATGGGGCTATTTGCTAAATTAGAATAGAAGGAAGACGGTGAAAAGAGAACTATTTTTTAAAATATATAAAAGAAGTACTTAGATTTACTTCTTCAACAAATATTGTCTTCTATTATGTGGAACCCATCTTGAGTACCTATATATTGATGTGTAAATAGCAAGAAAGAGAACATAACTTATGAAGGAGCTAAACCAACTTCCAATGAACTACCTAACAGGAAATTTTTGTTTGTCCCTGACAACCCCTAAAGGGAAGAAAATATTTCCTACAGTTTGTCGTATATGTCACAATTTCAAGAAGTCAGTATTTGGATAATGGCTCCCACTGCTAGCTTTCCAATTTAAAAGGGACTACTCTTAAGGGGTAATATTGGGTTTAAATCTAGTAAGATTTATATATATGATACATGACACTTTTTCGACATATCAGATGACTTTTTGAGCAATTTTTCTTTTACCCCACTTGTAAAGTTGGAATACAAACTTGATTCCAAAGTAACCTATCTTCCTTTTGCTGTTCAAGATTTCGTCACTTTAGATTTCCTTGAATCATATTCAATAGTAACAAATATGTCATAAACACCAAGAAAATTTAAACTAACTTATATTAGTTGGCACCTCATATACATCTTTTACTCTACTAATATCCATTATCCAAGACAAGAAAAATTCAGATCAGAAGCAGAAAAGAAAGAATTATTGACAGTAATGCTATACAACTAAATTAAGCAATGTCCAACCTTGAAGGACCAGCAACAAGGATCCTCTTTAGCCATTAAAACTCTATCAACAATAAGAGTTTTGAAAAAATTATTTATATCAAACCTAGGGCATCAAAATTGTATAATGATTCCCTACCATACACAAAACCAAGATTGGATTCACCAGCCAATATAGATTGCATAAGATTCAGCCAAAGATGATAGTTGGGATGAGGTTAAAATAATGATCATAGGAATAAGGATAGATCTTTTTATCTCAGTCCAGCAGAATTGGATCCAATTGAAAAAATACAGATAAAAAACCAGCAAGTAACAACAAATTTGTACAATTAGTAAACTTCCCGCAGAATAAGGCAAAACGGCTCGATGAAATTAAATAAGCAACATGGAATTCAGGTCACAACATTATCCCACCGACAATCCTAAACCATCAATTGAACAATCAAGCAAAATAATACATCTGTAAAGGTCCACCCCAACCTCATTTACCTATAAAATCATAGCAAAACCTCCACGGCTTCCACTAAACACAAAAGATGCTAGTCAACATCTCATACTAGAGCATCAAAATATTGAATAATAGCAACTTCAAGTCACAACATGATCCCCCAACCAACTAGAATACCACATCCCAATGCTCCTCCAACTAAATATGAAATCATAAAAATAGCTATGAACCTCCATCACTTCCACCTTCGATTAGTCTAGTGGCCTCCCTTAACCCATTCAGATGGATATGGCCAATGCCCTCTTTAATGTGTAAATCTAAGATATTAATGGACTACCTAGAATTGCCTTACCTTAAAAAAAAGGAACTACCTAGAATTTCCTTGCCAAAAAAGACAAAAGAGGAACTACCTAAAATTGCATCCTACATGCTTTCATTGATCCCATATTTAAAGAAAAGAATCATCAGCGGATCATTGTTTTATGAATAATTAGCTTCACATTTTTTAGTACAAACTACCCCGCATCAGTTAAAAAATCTGACATCACTAATATCATAATCCAACTCAACCTTTTCCCTGTATTTGAACTATTAAGACGAAGGGAGCTGTTAGTTAGTTCTGACAGTTAGGATTCTTTGTTGTATGTCTTTATCACTAGGTCTAGTGGTTTCTAGAATCTTGTACACTCAGTTGTTGTACACATTATATATATTGTAATCTTCTGATTGATAAAGTGAGGAAAATACCAAATATCTACATGAACCTTCCCTAAGTGCACAAGCATGATCCAATCATTTAGGCTCAGCAATTCCATTACATCTAGCTTTGTACTTCCATACTCCACAATTTCAATTCTTCTATCATTGGCTTCCTATTCCTATCTTATAGTTTCATCCACACTCATTAAATCGTTTCATAGGTGAGAATATCTACTTTCACGGTTAACTTGGGGAGATTCCTTATCTTAAGAATTCAATTCTGAACCATGAGTACCTCAATCCAGCAGACCCCTCCATCTCCTCCATTTAGTGGAGGAAGAACAGAAATGGGTTTGTACAAATTCAAGAATATGCTTACTGTAAAAACCTAGCTATTAGAAAGCTACAACTCAAAATTAAAATGAAATTGATAGAATGAAGGGAATTGAAGAACAACAAGAATGTTCATTCATTAAACCAAAACCCAGTTCAACAGTGAAAAATAGGGTTGCGCTTCTGCTATTAAGGCATCCATATCCAATTTCGACTGAAGAATGGAATAAATAGGATAACGTGAACATTTTCCAATTGAAAACAAAAGAATTAGGTTGAGATCGGTTCATACTTGCTGGAGATGTCGGATTCCTATGACTTATTCAATGTGTCATGTAGCTTGCCTCTGGATGAACAGTGTAATGATCCTCTCTCTCTCTCTCTCTCTCTCTCTCTCTCTCTGTCTCTCTCTCTGACAAAAAGGATAGTCGAAGGTATGAATGGCTCGATCACTCAAAAAAGGAAGGCCGAAGGTATGCTACGCACAACGAAGACAAAGCTAGGAGGAGGAGAGAAAGAAGAAGAAGAAGAAGGATGATGATGATGATGATGATGGATCGTTTGGTTTCCTTCTCGACGCATTTGAGATCGACGGACTCTGCGAAGGAATATCCGAAGAGAAGCCAGATAATGGAGATTGGTGCGTATTGGGAAAGAGAAAATGATAAATGTTGTTTGATATTACGTTTTAACCCTTTGTTTAGTTAAAGTTTTTACCTTTTTTTTTTCAACAGTAAACATGATTTTACTTCATTATCCTCGTAAATTTATTCTCAAATATATCTCTAACTATAGTTTTATGAGGATAGGTGATGTCTTGTTATGTTTGGATAAATAACAGACCTTTGTTAGGTTAAGAATTCCCCTTTGATTAAATGTCCCAAGGGCTGAAATGCATGACAACACTTAGATTGATATTATTTGTATCATCATGTACTATATTATGACATTTTTAAATTTCTAAAAAATGAAATAATTTGAAACTAATTGTGAAAAATAAAAAAAATGATTAAAGTTTGTTTAATATACTTTACTAAGTACATGCAATGCATGAAATGCATCATATAGACATATATTTTACTTGTATATTAATGATGTTTGGATTTTAATATACTTTAATACTTATATAGATGTCTACTTATCTTTGGTGTTTAGGACGATGGTGCGGCAACAAGACATTGAGTGGTTGATACGTTTACTAACACATCGCCACCAAGAGTTAGTGGGCCAAGCACAACTAGTCCCCGAAGAGTGATTCGCAAGCCCAACCATTACAACGGCATTGCCAGCATGGCCTATTCCACAATGGAATGTTATTGAATTGTAAAGAGAACATGTAGTGGGCATCTTTATGTCTTTTCTATAAATGGGTAACGAGCAATAAAGAAACAAAGAATCTTCTCCTTCCTAATTTTGTCTCTGCCTTCCCCAAAAAGCTTCTTCTCTCTTCTCTTTCCCCCTTCACTCCACAAAAACCCTATCATTTGGTGCTTTTATTGCTCCGTCGTTGCGAGTCATGCCCGATGCTATAGTTACTTGTCAGTGAGCGCTCGATGAGGCGTCAACCCAACTCTAGAATACTGTCTAGCAACATACGACTACGCTCCAGTCCATCACCTCCTACCAAGAGGCAATCGCAGCTTCACAGACCACCATGATTCACGAGATCATGCTGAAGCTAGCCCGCATGGAGAAGTCCCCTGAGCAGCAACCGCCTCTGTTGCCAACGCCTTCAGCCAGCCCATCCTCCACACCAGGCACACCCCTTGCAGCAACCGTGACCAGCGAGACCCTCGGATCTCGCCTGCCTAGGGTCAAGATGACTTTCTTCGATGGCTTGAATCCCCTCGACTGAATCTTTCAATCCGATCATTATTTTGCCTTTTACCAAACTCCTTTGGAACACAAGGTAGATATTGCATCCTTCTACATGTCCGGCTCCGCCCTGGGTTGGTTTCAATGGATGTTCAACAATCAGTTGCAGTCTTGGGAGGTGCTCAAGCTCGCCCTAGAGCAGCGTTTTGGTCCCTCAACCTTTGTCAATCATGAGGCATCCCTGTTCAAACTCCAACAGCGGGGCTCTGTTTTCGCTTACCAGCAGGATTTTGAGACCTTATGCAATCGCACCCAGGGCCTCTCTGATTCCAATATCTTCAATTGTTTCATATCTGGCCTGCGACCTGAGATCCAGCATGAACTCTCCATCCTACACCCTTCCACTATTTCTGACGCACTTGGTCTGGCTCGCCTCATTGAAGATAAATTAGCCCCTTCTCACTCCAGTATCCATCGCATTTTTTTTTCCGTCAGCCTACCAATCCCAACCACCAGCCCCACCCCCTTCCAACAAAACACCTTTCCAACCTTCCGGCCGTTCCTCCCATCTTCCTATTTGTCGCTTGAACACGATCGAGATGCAGGCAGGACGAGAGAAAGGCCTTTGTTTCAACTGTGATAAGAAATTTGTTCCCGGCCATCGATGTTAATGCAACCAATTCCTCCTGTTACTCTCTGATGATGATGATGGATAGTCCTTTGATGCTGACGACCTTGTCCTGGGGGAACTTCCTGACACGAAAGTACTTTCAGATACTCCTGCTATCTCTCTTCATGCCTTGGCTGGCCACTCCTCCTCGCAAACAATTCGGCTCATTGGCACAATCAACGGCAAGCCCCTCTCTGTTTTGATTGAAGGGGGTAGTACTCATAATTTTCTCCAAGACCGGCTAGCTTAGTTTTTCTCTCTGCCAGTTCACCCCTCCAAGCACCTCAAGGTGATGGTGGGCAACGATGACGAGCTGCAATGCTCGGGTCTATGTTCTCAGGTTCCATTGATACTGAACCACCACCTATTTCCAGTTGATTTATATTTTCTACCCATCCACGGGGCCGATATAGTTCTCGAAGTTCAGTGGCTGGAATTGCTGGGCCCCATCACTTTCGATTATCGTCGGCTCTATATGGAATTTTATCGGAATGGAGCTACAATCCGTTTGTCAAGTGATCCCACTCCTGAACCAGCCCAAATCTCCCTCCATCAACTGAAGCGCTCCCTTTAAACCAAAGCCATAGCCACATTTTTCCACATCTCGGTTCTTCTCTCTCTTCCCAACCCATCACCCACCCTTGCACCTGATCTATCAGCCCTTTTGGCTCACCATTCTTATGTATTTGATACACCCCACAACATACCACCCCACCGGCCCCATGACCACCATATTCTCTTGGAACCCTTAGCATCCCCTGTGAATATCAGACCATACCGTTACCCCCATTTCCAGAAAGGTGAGATGGAGCGTTTAATCACCGACATGTTACGTGACGGTAATATCAGACCCAACATAAGCCCTTTTTCCTCCCCTGTTCTCTTGGTCAAGAAATGCGACTGCTCTTGGAGATTTTGTATCGGCTACAGGGCACTCAATGCCGTTACGATCAAGGATCGTTTTCCCATCCCCATAGTGGACGAGTTATTGGACGAACTTCACGGAGCTTCTGTTTTTTCCAAACTGGATCTGTAGGTCGGCTACCATTAAATCCGTCTCCACCCTCTGGACATCCCCAAAATGGCGTTCCGCACACACGGTGGACATTTCGAGTTCCTTGTCATGCCGTTCGGCTTGACCAATGCTCCTTCCACCTTTTAGGCCGCCATGAATGATCTCTTCCAGCCCTATCTCTGCCGATTTGTCCTCGTCTTCTTCGATGACATCTTAGTTTATAGCTCCTCTTGGGCAGACCATCTCCACCATCTCTCTCAGGTACTTACAACCTTATAGAGTAATTCCTTCTTTGCTAAGCATAGCAAATGTTTGTTTAGGCAGGCCTCCATTGAATATCCCGGCCATATAATTTCTGCCGCGGGTGTCGTCGTTGATCCCTTAAAGCTCTCGGCTATGGAATCCTGGCCCCAACCCGCTAATATCAAACAGTTGCGTGGGTTCCTTGGCCTGACAGGGTACTACCAACGTTTCGTCCATGCTTATGCCACCATTGCCGCCCCCTTACCGATCTCCTTCGCAAAGATAATTTTTCTTGGACCCCTGCGGCGATCGAAGCCTTCCAAATGTTGAATTCAGCCATGACCTCCCTTCCTATTCTTTCCCTGCCAGATTTTGGACTACCCTTTATTATCCATACAGATGCTTCAGGCCTCCATCTACGCCAGGGAAATGCATGCAATTACGGAAGCAACTAAGAAGTGGAGACAGTATGTATTGGGCAGCCGATTCTCCATCTACACCGACCAGCAAAGCCTGCGAGCACTCATCCAACAAAACCTTCAAATGCCCGAACAACAAAAATGGTTAACTAAATTGCTCGGGTTCGACTTTGACATTTTTTACAAGCCGGGCAATGAAAATGATGCGGCTGATGCCTTATCCAGGTGTGATGATGCAACTCTCCAATTTCTCATGGCAACGACCTCCCCTGTTTTCTCTATCACCCCATTGATATACTGGATAAATTCTCAACTCCTCCAATCCTATAAATTCTCCAAGGAGTACATCTTGCGTGATGGTCTTTTCTTCTTTCACAACAAACTGGTCATTCTTGATAGTCATAGCTTCAAGCAGGCCCTGCTATTAGAGTTCCATGCTTCACCGTTGGGAGGACATTCCGACGTCCAATGTACATTCATGCGACTTTCAGCAGCCTTTTATTGGCCCCATATGCGACGGCAAGTTCATGAGTATGTGGCCAAGTGCCATGTCTGTCAACAGGTTAAATATGATACATCCTCCCCCAAAGGGCTCCTTCAACCCCTCCCTGTCCCCCAACAAGTTTGGGATGATATCACCATGGATTTCATTATCGGCCTTCCACCCGTCACCGGTAAATCCATGATTCTGGTGGTCGTCAATCGCCTCTCTAAGTATGGGCACTTTGTTGCCCTTCCTTCTGGAATCACAGCCTCCAAGTTAGCTACGATCTTCATTTAAGAAATATGTCGTCTCCATGGGTTTCCCAAATCTATTGTCAGCGACTGTGATCGGCTATTTGTTAGCAAATTTTGGCAAGAACTCTTCCATCTTCAAGGGACTACCCTTAGCATGAGTACGACGTATCACGCCCAAACGGATGGCCAATCGGAGGTCCTCAACCACTGCCTTGAAACGTATCTTCGAAGCTTTGTCAGTGATGAGCCTAAGCAATGGGTTGTTTTCCTTCATCTGGCCGAGTGGTGGTACAATACTACCTGGCATTCCGCCATAGGCATGACCCCCTTTGAGGCTCTTTATGGCCGCCCACCGTCGACTGTGACCTCTTACATCATGGCCTCCACCTCTGTGACATCCCTGGACGATGCACTACAACGACAGACTGCTGTACTCTCATTCCTGAAGGAACATTTACTCCGCGCTCAGGTGCAAATGAAGAACCAGGCTAATAAGCATCGCGTTGACAAGGAATTTCAAGTAGGAGAGTGGGTGTTTGTCAAACTCCAGCCGTATCGCCAGCTCTCTGTTGCATGGCGACACTCCCAAAAACTCTCTAAGCATTATTATGGGCCGTTCTGTATCAACAAACGCATTGGCCCAGTAGCTTACAAGTTAGCCCTTCCCCCAATGGCCAAAATCCATTCGGTATTCCATATTTTCCTACTTAAGCGGTGTTGCGGTGACCCATCCACCCAAGTAGATCCCCTCCCTTCTCAATTCCTTGATGTTCATCCCCTCCTCCACCCCATTGATATACTGGGTCAGCGTAAAATTCTTTCCCAGGGTCATCCATTCACACAACTTCTCCTTCATTGGTCTGGTCAAATGGTGGATGACACCACTTGGATTGATCTACAACAATTTCAAACCTCTTATCCAACTTTCAACCTTGAGGACAAGGTTTCACTGGAAGGATTGGGGAATGATATGTCTACTAACACATCACCACCAAGAGTTAGTGGGCCAAGCACAACTAGGCCCCGAAGAGTGATTTGCAAGCCCAGTCGTTACAACGGCATTTCCAGCATGGCCTATTCCACAATGAAAAGTTATTGAATTGTAAAGAGAATATGTAGTAGGCATCTTGATGTCTTTTCTATAAATGGGTAACAAGCAATAAAGAAAGTAACAATTAAAACAAAGAATCTTCTCCTTCCTAATTTCGTCTTTGCCTTCCCCAAAAAGCTTCTTCTCTCTTCTCTTTCCCTCTTCATTCTACAAAAACCCTATTAGTGGTCTTTTGTACCAAAATAAACAACAACAAATTGTATACAATGTGCAACTTCTATGATACTCAGCATCTTGGAGGTGGGGTAACTCAGCAAAAATAACACATGGCTGGAGGATATGAAAATGTTGCCAAGTGTACAAAGTGCATTGTAGAATTAAGCAAGGCATTGCAACAATACCTTAGAGATGCGAAAAAGAAATCCCCTCAAGCACAGGAGGATGAGGATGTTTTGGTAGAAATTTTGATGGAAGATTTCAAAGGTTATGAAGGATCAGGTATGAAAGCGGAGGAGGACCTAGAGTTGGCATGGGCGATGCGACAGTCAAGACATGAAGCAAGAGAGAAACAATGGAGAGTTGAGCAATTGATAAGAAGTCAATCAGCTCGACCCCCCGTCAGGACCCTGAAGAAGTTAGTGTTGGCTCCTCTTGTCGTCCATATGCAGGTATGGGTAAGGAGCTTACTGGCCTTAGTAGAGAAAAGAGTGTTATGGGAATGTTTGACCGGTTTACTAAGAGTGGTAAGGGTAAGAGAAAGAAGAGCCCAGATATCCAAGACATGGATCCTAATGTCTACAGAGTGAGAGATGATGGCCAACAAAGGATTGAAGAAAGCTTTCAGCCTAAAACATTGAGTAAAAGGATAGGTAAAATAATCTCCAAATGATTCCATAGTTCCATGATTCCACCATACAAGGCCAAAGATCTCCACTTCAAGGATATGGTAAAGGAGATTCAGCATTATGGGCAAAATGTTAAGCCACCCATACCTTATGAGATTGTTGGGCCTTACTTGGAAGATATTGTGCAAGAGGTCCATGAGTATATTTAGAGGTCCAAGGAGAAGTGACCTTTATATGGAGTGGCCATCATGTGTGATGGATGGAGTGGACCGACAAGATTATCCATCATCAATTTCTTTGTATTTTGTGACGGTGGGACGATCTTCCATAAGTCAGTTAATGCATCCAGTGAAATCAAAGATGCCCATTACTTGTATAAGTTAATGGATGAAGTTGTGGAGGAGGTAGGATAAGATAATGTTGTCCAGATAGTAACTGACAATGCAACAAATTTTAAAAAGGCAGGTGAGTTGCTTATATTGAAGAGAAAGCATCTATTTTGGACACCATGTGTAGGTCATTGTCTAGATCTGATGTTCAAGGACATAGGAGAACTGCCAAAGGTCCAACATGTGGTTTCTAATGCAAGGAATAACACCAACTTTATTTATAATCACAGTTGGATTTTGGCATTGATGAGGAGGCACACAAAAGGGGATTTAGTGAGGCCTGCAACCACAAGATTTGCAACAAATTATATTGCAATTGATAGCCTCTTTCTCGAAAGGCTGGGCTGCTTAAGATGTTCACTTATTCTGACTGGTTGACTGGCAGTTATGCAAGGTCTGTAATTGGGAGATATATTCAAGACCTTGTCACCTTCTCAAAGTTTTAGGACATGATGCGCCAACTGGATAATATTCTACTCTTTTTGTCTTCTTCAAGAGGTTGATGGGTATAAGGAACAAACCATGGGTAAGATGATAGAGGCCATAGAATTAGTTAAGAAGATATATGATAATAACCCAACATCAAACAAGAAGTATTTAAAAATTATAAACGAGCGATGAGAAAAGATGCTGTTCAAGATGTTCATTGGGCATGTAATCTTATAACTCGTCCTTATATAGATGACTTTGATTTCATTTTAAACACTTTCTAATTTACTATTTATTTATTAGTATTCTAGTTTCTAATCATCAATTATAAACTATGTGCAACATATTATTTGAATCTGGATATTCAATACACCAATAATATAGAGTGTAGACCGGATCTATTGGAAGTCCTAAAGAGAGTTGTCAACAGATTGGAACCAGATGTGGCCATGACCACACTTGCCATAGAAGAGGTTAGTAATACATTAATATATAAAACAATTGAGACCAAGATATTAATATATTATTTTAATATCTCTCTAGGCTAAGTATTTTCAAGAGGCCACTCGTGGTTTTGCTGATAGAATGACTATCCATGCTAGAGGCACATAACACCCAAGTAAGTTAGGGTTAATAATTTATTATGTTATTTAAAATTTGTTTCAAACTTGTCTTTTAATATTTCATTTATTATTGTGCTGCTGATTGGTGGTTCAATTATAGGGGTACTAGTGCTCCACACTTAACAATAATTGCAATTCATGTGTTATCCCTAACGACATCCTCTAGTGGCTGTGAACATAACTGGAGTACATTCGGGATGATACACACCAAACCCTATAATCGTCTCAATTAGTCTATGTTCATTACAATATGAATTTGAAGTTGAAATATTTAGAGTTAGAAAGAGAAGGGGATGAAGTAGATGACAACCCAATCGACATCAACCGCCTACTTGACGAAGAAGATCCAGTTAGAGCATGGATAGAGGACACCGATAAGATATTGGTGATGGATCAATTAAGTGAGGATCGTCAGACAACCACACCTGATCCAATCATAGAAAACATCATTCGACAATTTGATGATGATGAAACATAGACACCATCATAAGAACAAGATCTTGAAGTTGAAGAGGATGTTAGTAGCCCTGATGAAGGTTTAATTAGGAGGACGAGGTCAGGTCATCCGTATGGAGGAACTCAACATGATCTTGATGATGGTGATGGTGGTGGTGCTGCTGCTGAAGTTGATGATGATGACTGATGATGGAGACAGACTTGTTGGCCCATTTTTGTTATGTTATGAAATGGTGGTGGCCATGCTAGTAGTAGTGGTGCTAGTGGTAGTGGTGGTGGTGGTGGTGTCCGTGGGACTTCACAATATTATGCTGGGATACAGTACACATTTGAGGGAGGATACACACATGTTGACTAAGATACTGATCATAGTGGTCACCAGCAGCAATCGAAAGGGTAAACGTTCTCACAATCCACATGATAGTGATGTGCTTATGAGTGGCATGGAGTCACTTAGCATTAGTTCAAATCATGTTGGTGCTTCATTAGGCCATGGGCATTATGCATCAGGTTCTTCTTTGGGCTATGGACATGGGGCTTCTGTAGGGTACGAAAGTTAAGGATATAGGAAGGCACAACCACAACCTAGTGCTTTAACGACATCAGCCACTCCAGAGCAGTAACACAATTCTACTATGAGTGGGAGAAACACTACCATTAGTATTTCAACTGGGGTTAGTATTGTGCTTATGTTTGGTCAATACACAACATCATCCTAGTCGCACTTATTCTTGAAGACCCTTACAAACATGAGTTTGATCCACCCCGACATTTTTCATGGCAATAGAGTGACTTTCTACGTGTAAGAAATCTCATCTTTTATAACAATTTCAAAGTGTCGCATTTGTCTGGTTATACATTATTAACAATTCTTAGTGTATATGCATGATAAATGACATATATTGCTTGTTAATATCGTTTATTGTGTCCAAAAGTGTATTTTCATGTATATTTTGATCATTTTCATGTGTTTCTGCACTGATCAATATGTATCTCCGATACGATACGATACGTCTCTTAAAATCGCCCGACTGATACGATACCCGATATTATTACCAAAAAAAAATATGATACCCGATATCGATACTTTGAACCTTGCTAAAAGAGTTAGGAGCAGGCCTAAAATGACCATAAGAGAAGTTGTGAGGAAGGACTTGCATTGTCTAGGTCTTGTACCAAGTATGACCTCGATAAAACCTATTGGAGGGGCAAGGATCCATGTAGCATACCCCATTTAGCTGAGTTTCTCCCGACTTGTTGGGCTGTGCCTCTTTCCTTTTACTTTCATCTTTCATTTCTCATGTCATTCCCTATCCCTCTTTTCCCATCTTTTCATTCCCCTTTTTTTAATAGGTCTCAGTTTTTCTTATTTTATTTTGTTTAGATTCATGTAGCCGACCCCATTAAGTTGGGATAAATGATGATTGTTGTTGTTGTTGTTGCTGTAAATGACGTAAGTAACGATTTTACCCAAAAAAAAAGAAAAGACGTAACAATCAATAATTTAAAAATCAGGAATGGATCAACCGAGTAGATCAAAAGCGGCCAAGACCAATCCTAATTTTGGCCAATCTGGATGGATTGATCCTTGTATGGAAACTAGGCTTGAGGCAGTTTACATAGCGATTCTTGCTGATTCTAGACTCATTTGGTTACCAATTCCGATCTTTAAGACCTTGGTAGTAAGTGTTGTCAAAGTCCAGCTTGAATCAGTTGGACTGACCTAAACTGATGGTTCAACCCAGATTGAACCAAACCCTTAATAGTTTAGTATGCAAACCGAAAATCGAAAGCAATTTAAAATGGAAAAAAACCAAGATCAGACGATGATAGTAACCTCATAACAAACTAAAAAAAAAAGGATTTTCCCATTAATTTCCTTAGGAAAAACTACATGTCACCCCCTGGTTTTCAAATGAAATTCAAATCACCCCTTGGTTTTTGAAAATACTCATCCTTCCCCCTCTATAGTAATGGTGTTTGTCTGTTATTAGTTATTGATGTGAAATGACTATTTTAACCTTGACTAAAACATTAGAATTAAATTTACAATAAAAGGGTAAAATCATAAATCAACACTGGTCAAGGGTAGTTTAGGGATTTAAATTTATTTAACTGACTGACATCATCACTTAGCAGCATAAAATTAACGATAGGGACTAATTTATCATATTGGGGTCTAATACATGGGGTGATTTGAGTATTTTCAAAAACTAGGAGGTGACGTGTAATTTACCCAAAGTGAATCACATTAAATCTCTCCCCTTATTTTTTAATCATGTAAGGGAAAATTACATGATTAGCTACTTTTGGGTTTTTATTTACAAAACTATCCACCCAATGTTTGAGTTAACAACAATAGACAAAAACAAGTTAAGGTTTACAAAATTGGACAAAATAGTATCTCTACCTCCCACATTACTTTTTGACATGTTTACCCCTATCATTGCTTTATCGTCCAGGCATCCTCCGTTCTCTGCATCCCTATCATTGTCCCAGCCACCGCCATTCTCTGCTACACCAAGTAACAGAGGAAAAAAAGAGATTTTTTCAGAGGAGACCTGCTGAGGAAGGAAAGAGAGTCACTATTTTGTCTAGTTTTGTAAAACTAAACTTGTTTTTGTCTATTTTTGTTAACTCAAACATAAGGTGGACAGTTTTGTAAATGAAAACCCAAAAGTAGCTAATCATGTAATTTTCCCTTAAAAAAACCAAAACCTAAAACTTTCTTAATGATTTGATTTCGGGTTGACCCGACCA
Organism: Telopea speciosissima; assembly: GCF_018873765.1. Classification (NCBI taxonomy): domain Eukaryota; kingdom Viridiplantae; phylum Streptophyta; class Magnoliopsida; order Proteales; family Proteaceae; genus Telopea; species Telopea speciosissima. The sequence goes on from NC_057920.1 coordinate 53,658,232, forward strand.
AAACTAATCGAGCCGACCGTTTGACACCATTACATGGTAATGATAAGTGATGTGTGTCCTCCCACTCTTTTTTCAAATTTTTTTTCCTTTCTACTTTATATTCCAAAAAGAACCTTAAGGAGCTTCTTTCCTACACAGTTTACGTGGGAAACTCCCGTGTCTGCGAGCGTTGGATGGGATGAGAGACGGTATATAGGAATATATATGATCATACTCATTCAACAGTTGAAAACTCGATTATGTTCTACGCACGGTCGTGTACAAAAACTCTCCCCTTATTCTCTTTTGTGTCATAAAAGTATTTTGGTCGGGTCAAATTGGTCATTTAAAAAATCTTTTCGCGGTTACTTGTGTTTTACCTCGTAGATCGAGAATCTGACAAACAAAGTGCGGGACACCTGTCGGGCCCTTTTTCCTTTGTCTAATTGCGTAATTGGCTCCTCTTTTCAAACGAAAATGTCAGTCCTACACTCTTGCTCTGATGCTCTCTCTAGTTTACTTGTCTTGTCAGTCTCTCTCCATCTGAGCGCAGCAGTAGAGAAGAACCCTAAAACCCTCTCTCTCCCTCTCTCTGTGGTGGAGTTGATTCTCAGACCAAAAGGAAAGAAGAAGAAAGCCCACAGCCCTACACTCTTGCTCTCTCTATCAGAGAGCAGCAGAAGAGAAGAAGAAAGCTAACAACCCTAAAATCTCTCTCTCTCTTTCTCTCTCTGGGGTGGAGTTGATTCTGCAAACCAAAAGGAGAAAAGAAGAAGAGCCTAAAACCCTGTACTCTTGACCCTACGAAGTTCAAAACCCCTATCCTCAAATGCCGAAACAAGAACACATTTTACCCCTTGGCCTCTTCCTCTCCCTGAGTATTCTAACGCTTGCTTCCCTTGTAAACACCAAATCAACGATCGAACCATGTTCCAACTCCAATTACTGCAACGCCCTTGTGGGTTACACTCTCTATACAGACCTCAAAGTCTCTGAAGTTGCTGCTCTCTTCCAAATAGACCCCATTGCTCTTCTTACCGCTAATGCCATTGACATCTCCTACCCAGACGTCGAAAACCACATCCTCCCAGCTCGCTTGTTCCTTAAAGTCCCAATCACTTGCTCTTGCTCTGATGGTATCCGTAAATCTGTTGCTACACGATACAAGACTCGCCCTTCTGATACTCTCGCTGGCATTGCCGATAATGTCTACTCTGGCCTTGTTTCTGCTGATCAGATTAGAGAGGCAAACTCGATTTCTGATCCTAGTGTGCTCGATGTTGGGCAAACGCTACTTGTTCCTCTCCCCTGTACTTGCTTCAATAATACCGATAACTTCCTTCCTGCGATCTATCTGTCTTATGTGGTGAGACCCGTGGATACATTGACAGGAATCGCTGCTCAATATGCTACTACAATCACGGATCTTATGAATGTGAATGCCTTGGGGAGCCCTTCAATTAAGGCTGGTGACATTCTTGCTGTTCCTATACCTGGTAAGTTACTGATATTTCAAAATTCTTTGAGAGTATTTGGTAGGTGATTAACTGGGTATTGTGCTAAACTATTCTTTAATGGCCTTAGTTGAGTCGTGTCCAATGAAATTTGAAGTCTTTTTAAGTGGTTTAAGTGTTTCTTGTTAGTTGGTTTTAAGTACTATTTGGTTTAAACTGTGGCGATGTGGTGATTATGATATTTTTATTGACAATGTGAGGTGAAAAAACAAAATAAAAACGAAACTTCTCAATGGGGTGTTTGGTTGGATGTAAAATAACAACAATTTGTTGAGTTTTCTTTAGTTTTGATTATTTCTGTCTCTTCACTTCTAAACAAACGGTCCCTTAAGCTGTGTGTCGAACTCTCGATGAAAGTGGGAGTTTCTGTTTCCGGGTCTCCATATTTAGCATTCACTAGCTGTCTTAGTTGAGTCTCATTCATTGATATTTGAAGTTTCTGAATGGTTCATTTGTTTCTCGTTTGTGCGTTTTGGGCTTCAACTTCGAATCAGTTACTTAGCCATGTCCCCATGAAATTGGATTTTGTGTTTCTAAATCTGCATCCTTCATATTCTCAAGCAGTCTTAGCGGACTCTCAATTAATGACACAGTTAATTTCTAAATAGTTCAATTGCTTCTGGTTAGTGGGTTTTGGATTTCAAACTGGTATTTTGTTGTTGAATGCATCTCCAGTAAGGATGTCAATCCATCTGGTTCCAGTTATTTGGTCCGACTCTGGTTTGATTTGGATTTTGACTAGGTGCAAATCAAAACCGGATAGGAAGGGGTCAAAATAAGAATCATTTTGCATTCAGTCCACTTTTACTGGTTTCTGTTCAGTTTTCATTTTCCGGTTCATATCCGACTTACATGTGGTTTGTAGTGCCGGTTTTGGATAATGGTTTGCAATTCTGATTTGTAATTTGTTTAATTCCAGTTCACATTTGGTTTCACCTTTATACCCTTGAATTCGATTCCTTTTACAGCTAATTTGAGAGCATGAACATATGAGTTTAGAATTACTAAAGCTTACCATCTCAATATATATTGTGGATTCTCTTACTGTACATTCTAACATTATAAAAAGCCACCTTAGAAATGCAGTCCCTAAGAAACACAGAACAAACCTTTGCTTGAACATAAGGCAGTACAGAAGATTGAGTTTATTCAGTCCGGTTTTACTCGTTTCTATTCGGTCCAGTTTATCAGTTACCTATTCGGTTTAGAAGCGTCAGATTTTTCGGTGCAAACCAAACCGAACCGGGAAGAGAACCTCTGAAATCAGAATCGGGTAATTTCTCTGCGGTCTGGTTCGGTTTGATCGTAAATGTTCGATTCCGGTTCCATTTTGACACCCTTCAGTCTCCATGTATAAAACCTATGTGGTTTTGTCTATTATACTTTTCTGAGTGTATTTTTGTGTTCAGGGGAAACTTTTACACTGATTGCGTTCTCCAGTTGATTTGTTTTTAGTTTTTCTAAGTACTATAAAATTCAATTCAGAAGTTGATTAACAGATGGGTTTGGTATGTGGGTATGTTTCCTTTGTTTCTTCAATTACAGCCTGTGCATCCAATTTTGTGAAATATGCATCGGATTTTGGCTTGATCGTGCCAAATGGGAGCTATGCCATTACGGCAAGTCACTGTGTGCAATGCAGTTGCGGGCTTGGGAATCTAAAGTAATTGAGAAACTGAACTTGCCTCTAGGTTCTGCTCCTGATTATGTGCTTCTTACATATAAAAAATTTCCATATCAATCTACTTTATCGTGGTTCCCTTGCAGTTTATACTGTACACCAGCTTCTTTGGCAGCTTCTTGTTCAAGTATGCAATGCAGAAATAGTGTATTCACGCTTGGGAACATTACAGAACAATCCGGCAGTGCTGGTTGCAAGGTTACATCATGTGCTTATGATGGCTTTGTGAATGGCACCATTTGGACAACGTGAGTTTGTCTTGTAATTTTTGTTTTTCCCAGATTTGATTTGGTTTGAGACCCATTGGCCACTGAACACTTCAATTCATTTATTTAGGTTGTCGACGTCCCTTCAACCACAATGCCCAGGTAAAAGTCAACCTGGTGTTATTAAGTGACCAGAGTTCTGTATTTTCCGCTCTTTGTATCCTATTGGCAGTATTTATTTTGTTGTGTCTTTACACCGGATATCTACATGTCACAGGGCCACACCAATTTCCTCTGCTATCAGCCCCGCCCTCTGGTACGATCGTAAATTCTTTATCGGCTCCAGTGCCTGCACCTTCTCAACCAGGTGGTGTAGTCCCAACAACACCCAAGTCTTCAATTGTGCCAGTAACTGGGTTGCTTCCTAGTTCATCTCCAGCCAATGGTCCTATTGGAAGTACCTCTGATGCTTCTCTCTTGGCAAGTCCTTTATCTAGTTTTGCAAGGGCAACAATTTTTTGTCTATTTATCAAATTGATGGTGTCAATGGCACTGTAATCGTTTCTTGCTGAGCGCATGGCTGGATGGTGGGATTTTTCTTGGCAGTTGCTTTATATCTGGTTGGGCCTACTTCTTGTTGTATTTACCTTTTCCATTTTTTTTGTCTAAATGTATTGACAGGCTAATTTTTCTGGATGTATCTTCGGAACAAGGAATTTTGTACTTATGCTCTGCTAGCATTTTGTTATCGGTGAATGCTTTACTCTGTAGTCTTTTCCTTGGATGGTTGCCCTTTTTGTAATTTATTTTCTTGATCATCATTCAAAATTAAAAGTAGATTTTTTTTTTTTTAAAATTCTTGTATTTTATGGATTTATAGTTCCAATTTCCATTTAACTTCCCCGCATTTGAATTCCATAAAATCTTTAAATCTGTCTGTTCTGAATAAAAATAACAGACAGCAAAGTATTTCTGTTCTTATCTTGTGTTAATGAGAAGACTGGTAGTTGATCAAATGCTAAGTGACTTACTGCTCATTCATTTGAACGTATATGTATTTTGAATGACTTTAGCTTTTTTTTTTTTTTTTTTATATCTTTTTAAAATTTTATAACTGCCTCAGTACCTCGTGGTTGGTATGTCTATGGTTGGACAATTTAAAACTGCTGCTCTGCTTATCCCTCCCATAGATGTTAGGGTATATATGACCCTTATTGTGTTAGGATTGGTTCTACCCAAAAGAAAATTGTGTTAGGATTGGGTATGGCACTTGAAAATCTGCTTCTACCAGCCCACTGCACCTTGGTTGCTTACCCTGTGAAATAAGATGAGGCCCATTCATTTGTTTTTATGCATATGCATGCAGTTCTCTTAGAACATAAATGTATAGTCTTAAGCAATTGTAGTGTTTAGGCACATAGCTGAATTCGTTCACTATCGTGTGAAACCTCTATACCATTATTTCTTATTTGAAAGCATTCTTAAGTGGTTTTGCATTGGCAGTTTAGAAGTTCAGTCCAAGGCCTTCCAATAACAATTAATTATGAGTTCATGACTTTTTCCCACCATGGTAGGGGGCCTTGTTGTTGGATCTTTAATGGTGTGAAATTGTGATAAAACTGTTTAAGAAATCTAAAATTCAGTAGAATTAGTATCTTAACTATTGTTCTTGGATGCCTGTATCAATATTCTTTAATATGTCCCAATAATGTCTGCTGGTGCCGTTTCTGCTTCTACTCTCTTACATATATGCATGTCATGTTATCCCTTTTGCTTTATTTATCTAATTTTACATGTAAAGTTTTGAAATTCTAGTATTTCAGTCCTTTATCATGTTGCTTTGCTGGTTAAAGTGTCTGATATTATTTAAAGTACTGACAACCATCATTTTGAGATAGTTCTCTTGTACTTGGGTGCTTGTTTCCTAGATTTTTAATATATCTGACTGTTTGTAGAATATTGATCCTTAAGCCATATGCAAGTTCTTATTATGGGACCTTGCCAAGTGTTTGCATCTCATTTGAACCCCAGTTTTGGTTGAGAAAAGCCTATCATCCTTGTATACTTGGATAGAATAGCATTTTATTTAAGTTCACTAGATATTAGGAAACAAGCTTCATGTGTTGGGCTTTCTAAGTGCACTGATTTCTGTTATAACCATCTTTTTGCAATTGCATTCTTGGTGAGCATTTTTTGGTTGTAATTATCATATTATTTTACTAGAAAAAATCAGGCAATTTTCAATCATAAAATACATAAAGCAGTAACACCTTCAACAAGTAGGGATAGTTGACCAAGTGCAGAGTCACTGAAAGTAAATCTGGAGAAGGGCCAGCATACTAAGTATCCTTGAAGAAGAGCTGATTTAAAAGAGTGTCTCAATTAAGTCTGTAGATCGTCCAAAATGACAACAAATATCGAACAAGGTACCTTCCAGAATCTGCAATACTGTCCAGGATCTCTGTCGGGATCTTCTAAAGGTTTTTTTGCATCCAGATTCTATATAGTCAACACATAAAGTTTATTTATCCTTCGAAGCGGTTATAATCTACTACCCTTTTATGGTGGTTCTTCCAATTCAATTCCATTCACTACAAAGGGTTCTGATTCTATTCCTAGGACAACATTTCCTTCATATTATTCTGAAACATATGTGGAGAAAGTGCATTGAATGAACAAAATGTGGAACACCTTTACTAGCATGACAAGAGAAACATCATCTGCAAGTAGTAAGGATTTTCTTTGTGACCAAAAAAAGATTGAGATGAAAGTGTCCAAGTAATAGCCTTCCAAGCAATAATGCTGTCTTGAAACATTCATCAAAACAGATCATATCAATGTACTGAACTTTCACTGATCTATTTTGAATCAGATCCCGAGCTGAAGAAGAAAAAGCCTCAGCGGTGTTAAGCAACTAAATAACTCGATCAATACTATCATTTGGAAGACACTGCACCTCAGCAAGAACCCCCTAAGCTTCAAACAGACTAAAAGAAGAAGATAGATGAGGGAACAATCACCACAAACAATGTGAAAGCAACTATGGCCATACTATTTGTTCCTGATTGATACCTGATTTGATCACCATAATTGTCCTACAATAACAATGCATCACAATCTCTGCCATTTAAGACACTGCACCTCAGCAAGAACCCCGTAAACTTCAAACAGACTAAGAGAAGAAGATAGACGAGTGAACAATCATCACAAACAATGTGAAAGCAACTATGGCCATACTATTTATTCCTGATTGATACGTGATTTGATCCCCATAATTGTCCTACAATAACAATGCATCACAATCTCTGCCATTTAAGACACTGCACCACAGCAAGAACCCCCTAAACTTCAAACAGACTAAGAGAAGAAGATAGACGAGGGAACAATCATCACAAACAATGTGAAAGCAACTATGGCCATACGATTTATTCCTGATCGATACCTGATTTGATCACCAAAATTGTCCTACAATAACAATGCATCACAATCTCTGCTATTTACAGATTTTTCGTTAAGCTCTCCAAGGTCCCTACATTTCAGTATCTTCCTCCAAACTTGGGAACAGTCCCCGGGGCCTTCAAGTATTTAACAGTCTAAATAGAATTGTGCTTTAGAAACCTTCAATAGATCCAATCAACCCATAAACTCTTGTTTAGGATCAATTTGACTCACCCAGTTTAATTATCCAGTTCCATTCATTTCACTGACTTGCCTCAAGCCAAGGCCCCTCTCCTCGGTAGGTAAACAAACCTTGGCCCAACAAATAGCATGGAAAAAAACTTAGTTCTTTCCAAACCAATCCACAAAAGAACTCATCAGAAACAATTTTCAAGACAACTGAGTTGTGCAAAGCAGGAAGACCCAATGAACATAAATGAGCGTTCTCCATGACTGATCTCACCATCTCCAGTCTCCCAGCATAAGATAACAGCTTATATTTTTAGAGTGTAACCTCTTCTAAAGCCTACCAAATATGAAGCAGAAGGCCACAGTGATGGTTTAGAGATCAAAAGTAAATCCAGGTTCTTCACATGTCAATGGCCAAGAAATAAAGCGTAAAACAATGACTAAGACTAAACCAGAATGATTCACCCATTGTCTAAAACACTTGAAGCTCCGGCTAAAAGTATAGAAGACTTCAATCTTACCTTCTAACTAGAAATTTCAGAAAACTGCACCAATTCATTAAACACCATAGCAATGGGACTGAGGATTAGCCTGAGCGTATTATCAAGTTATCTACAAATGCCAAATTGATAGCATAGTAGCCTTGCGAAAAAATAAAAAAAATTCAATTTCCTATTATCTACTTGCTTTTGTATCATCCTGAAAAATGCTTTCACAGCTATAGTAATGAGCAAGGAAACATTGGATCTCCCTGCATGATCCCTACTCTTCTATCTAAAACCGTGGAAGGCTAACATTTAGAAGGAAAGATAATTGAGTAGCTGTGTACATTGTTCAATGAGGATGAATCCTTGAAATTAGATATATATTAGACATTTGATGAACTGGGTTTTCTATGTTATGGATTTGTTTTCCATGGACTAGCTATCCAGGATCTGGGATGGAATAGATTATATAGTTCTCTTGAGAACCAAGTCCTTTAGTGATTGGAATCTGAACATTTGCTTAGTGTATATACCTGGTTATTAATTGCTACACAGTTTAGTATTATTTTTTAATTGGTTGAATTCCTCTTATCCATTTCGTCTTTAAGTACTGTTTTTTTCCTTTTAAGTGTTGATTACCTGTGTTTCTCTTAAGTGATTTTTATTTTATAATATGTAGATCTTTCCCTTTCTCTTGGTTCCATGTTTGCTCTCACCCACAGTTGTTTACTGCCAGCTTGATTCTGTTTCTGAAAATTTTCCCTGTTTTTTTCTTTTTAGTTAAGTCTTCCGGGAGACTTCTTTGTGATAATCTGCTTTCTTTTTGAAAAGTTGGGGAAGCTTTAGGGGCATTACCCACTTTGAAAAAGAGTTAAAAGGAAGATATGAGAAGTCTTACATGTCTGTAAAGGGCCTAATGGATACATAATAAATGTCCAGAAGAAAGTCTCTTATCTGCGCAGATATTAGATATATTCAACCCAGAAAATTCTGTAAAATTAGAAGAATACTCTCTCTTTCTGTGCTGAACACACACATGATTTTTGATAGTATATAGACCTCCATTGACACTTGATATTTTGAAAATTTATTATATTTTAGACCCCAATCACAATCCGTTCTTTTCTGTCCTTAAATTAGGATTCTCAATGATGAATAAATGGTGAGACCTCTCATTTGCTCTTCGGAGAAATAAACAAATGAATTATGCATGAACAAGAGAAACATACCCGTGTTGAGACATAACATTAGAGTTTGTCTGCTAAAACTACTGTAGCATTATTTTTTTAAATTAATGACACTTGTTTGTCATAGGAATTCCCTATTTAAATCTCACATGGTAACAATAGATGACTATTCTCATGATTAAGACACCAGTAGCAATTACCAAATGAGAGCATGTCTTGCACAATAAAGTTTATTTGAAAAACACGGTTAATAAGAAAATTAGGGGGAAAGTAGAGTTTATTCTCATGAAGCTTTAGATTGTTGACTGTCTAATGAAGCTAGGGGATTTCTAGGTTTTGTTTGGACAATGAAGAGCTATAATGGTAGTTCCTGGAAAGAAGCTTTACAGTGAAGACCTATGATTTTTGCCAGGAAAACATTATTGTTTGGTACTAGCTCCCAAAAACCATCTTATAGAAAACTGACTATCTGATGCAGATAAATTGTAGAAGTGGGCCTATTTTAGTGGAAATAAGCTTTTGGTTATATGTGTTGGGTCTTTGGTCTAGTAGGTTTTCATTGTAATAGGCCACTGTAATGGCATAAAAAATAAGCTTAGGAGCTAGGACTCCAGGATTAGTCTAGCAGGATTACTTTAGATCCAAACTTATGGGGTTATTTGAGTCAGTCTTATGTTAAAAGGTAGCTATGTCAAGTCCTAGATATTAGGAATTTGAATCTAGATTTCATATAAGTTTGTCTTCTGTGTTTTGGAGTCTTTGATTGATAAGGAGTATCAAATACTAGTCTATGTTAGCTATTCTAAGTATTGGTTTGAATTCCAAATCCATTTAGGATTGTAAGAGAGTCAATTTATGATATTTATATCAGTAGATGTGGTGGGCTGTGGGCTCACTCAAGAATTTTGTATAATATTTTTCAGTTAAATTTGTTTTTTTTTTTAAATTTTTGAGAAACTGGTTTGCTGTGGATTCTCAGAGTTATTCTTGGTAGATTCCATGGGGGTTTCAGGTGGATTCCTGGCCTGTTTAACTTAAACTAACTCTTCTATCTTCTTTTTTGCAAGAACAGGTCATATTTCTCTACTTTTCTTACACCTATGACTTAAATATTCTCCCCTATATTTCAGTTGGCTTTTTGATCTCATGTCTTAGAATATTACTTGGATATGTTTCAATTATAATATATAAGCATATAGTCTGATCTCTTGATTATGGTTTTAATTTTTTGAGAACTATTGGTTGATATTCAAATTCTAGTTCTACAACTTAGCTTTCCTAAGCATAGCTAGTACTTGCCTACTCAGCTCAATCTAGAGTTCTGTTTCCAGAAATATTTTACAGACATTCTACTGTCAAGTAACAACACTGGATAAAAAAAGTAGGCTTTTCTGAATCTTTGTTGCAAGCTATTGATTTTCTCCTTTATTTCTTTGTTTCGAGTGATCTTGGTTCTTCTAGTCAATTCTTATTCTATTTTTGAACAGTTTGCATTATATTGAGAGATATGAGAAACATGTGGATATCGTTGTATATTTAAATCAATTAGCAAAGATTCAACTGAAGCTAACTGGAAAGATCAATGATCTGGAAAAACAGCAAGGAGAGAGTACATCTAAGAATAACACATACTTGAAAAGAATGTAAAGCTGGAAGTTATTAACTTTGCTAGACAGATGGATTAATCGCTATTTCTTGATTGGCTAGTTTCTCAGCAGGAATATTTGATTGGTATGACTTGATAGAGTGAAAGCTTAGATTTGTTTGCATGCGATTGATTGGTTGTATTAAAGAATTATGGGGAATCCATGAAGCAAGGCTTAAGAGTTAGAACACATGAGTCTAGGATTTGGGAAGAGATAAAATAAGCATTGAAGAGCAAGTATCTACTGGAGATTAGCTATAAGAAACCCTCCTTCCTTTGACATAAATACATTGGAAAAACCTTCAGAATTTGACAGAATTTATAGTGCCATCGATAGAGTTTAGTTCTTGAATTGGAGAGTATTGGAAGTTTAACAAGAACAATCTCAAAGCGCAAGCTGAGCTAACTCGTACATTGCCAAAGGAAGAAAAGAAAGAAATCACAGAAGTGAGTGCATAAAGCTTTAAGCAAATAAATCATGGCTTTTAAACTTGGATCATTTGTGATTTGACTCTAAACCAATTGGTGCTGATTCCAATTAACCTTGATTCTGTACATTTTAAATTTGGCTGAGTTAGATCAAGTTTGTTTGATTTCAATCGATTTTCGATAAATTCCAGAGCGATTCAAATTAGAACCAGTGGAGAGTGGCTCCACACTTGATTTCGAGTTTTTAAATTCCCTCACACAAATCTGATGTAGGTCGTGAATTATGTAGAGGAATTAATGATTCAAGTTGAAAATCGGGTTCCTTTGCAAGAGAATGTTGTTCTTTAGTTCAAGAGCTAGAGCCTATAATTGAAGATATATAGCATGGAAGAAGTTAAAATGCCAGTCAAGATTTTAAGGAAGTTGATCAACAATTGTGAATATTTTGTTGAGGAAGGCAATAATGTTATCATGATCAGCCAATAAGAAGGGTTTCAATTTATTCAAATGAACGATTTGAAGACCTATTGATTCTAACAACTGATTGTAGAGTTGATCATTTGAACCTTTCAATTCATAGATAAGGATCTTGGATCTATGAATGAGGATATTCCCGAAACTCACAAAGAAAAAGGGAAGTGACTTGGACAAAAAGAGAAGTGACTCGGACAAATCTTACGAACAAGGAAGCTATAAGTAATGCAACTATGAATCTCATAGAGAGTTCGATCTTGGCTTAGGATGAACGCTGGCGGCATGCTTAACACATGCAAGTCGGACGGGAAGTGGTGTTTCCAGTGGCAGACGGGTGAGTAATGCGTAAGAACCTGCCCTTGCGAGGGGAACAATAGCTGGAAACGGCTGCTAATACCCTGTAGGCTGAGGAGCAAAAGGAGGAATCTGGCCAAGGAGGGGCTCGCGTCGGATTAGCTAGTTGGTGAGGCAATAGCTTGCCAGGGCAATGATCAGTAGCTGGTCTAAGAGGATGATCGGCCACACTGGGACTGAGAACTAGCAAAAAAAAAAAAACATTTTATGATGGATTATGAACATAAATAGGAAGAGATCGAATGAAAATCAAAAAAATTTATACATCGTCTTTCTTTTTGTCAAATTCTTTTTCATTCAGAAGATACTTCTTGTTTCATTGATCCAACAGATGAAGTGCTTAAAATTGATCATTTAACCTGTGAGAAGAATGAGTACATGGCTGAGAAAGAATCAAATGAGAATCAACCTGAAACCATGAAAGTAGGTAAATTGTTAAGTACTCCCTCATCACAAACCTCCGATGTGGTCTTAGATACAAGATAGGTCCAAGGTCAAAGTGCTTTCAGCCCTAACCAAACCCATCACGTTAGAAGTTTCAATCATAGTTGGGAAACTGGGTTGTGACTGGTTCAAGTCACCTGAGTTGAGTCAAAAATTTGGAAAACCCGGACAAGAGTCATGTAGACAAGTTCAAGGTAAAAAATGCAAAAGACTCGGTCATAAAAACGAGTTCAAGGTAAAAAATGATGAGACTCAGCTGTTAATCATCCATGTCGATAAGAGTATGAGGCTTAGTAGTTTTATTGCAGTCATGATAAATTTAGCGTTAAATTTAATCGCTCTTTCCAATTTTTTAGAAAACCATAAAGTGAATTCATTTTTTTTGAAAACATAATTAGAAACTGAGTTGAGTAAAATAGTAAATCCGTATTCTAAAATAGTAAGAAAGCCTCAACTCCTCGTCTCCCTTCTCTTTTTCAATGTATAAACCCTAAATGCATTGATATGTGATTCCTCGATATATATATATATATATATATATATATATATATATATATATTTCTGGTTTTCTAACATTTTTCTGATTTTTTTACCACTTTATACATATTTATTGCATTAAAAAATAAGAACAACAATGTGACTCGCCTTGACCAGGTTTGAGAAGGCCGAGTCACCAAGTTTTATTGAAATACGAGTCTCATCAGGAAACCAGGTTTTGGCCGTTTTCAAGAACACCCCCTCGTCTTCAAAACCTTTCAAACACACCTCCTCATCTATTGAAAGCATGTAAATTAGTCCATCAAATTAACTGTCGTTTGGTTTTAAACATCAATAGTCAGGACTAGATTGCCAAAATTAAAAGTTTGAAGATGAAAATACCCAAAATACCCTTTTAGGGGGTAAATACAATTCATGCCGGGGAAAATTACAAGATTATCTACATGTGTTTCTCTCTCTCTCTCTCTCCATCCGCTTCACAACTCACACCCTTCTCCGACACCCTTCTCCGACAAGCCAAACCAGCATTATGAAGAACGCCTGACCCAGCATGACATCGTACTTCAGAAGATGGGAAAATAGGTGATGAGTAGTGGTGGTCTATCCACAGCAGAGGAGTAGAAGAAGGCTCTTGGACACTAGCGAGCAGCGGTGAAGGTTTAACTGAAATCATTTAAAAACCATTTAGTAATCGTCTAATCGAAATTGTGTAAAACCGTATAGAATTCATTTAACCGAAACCTTTTAAAAATCGTCCAACCGAAATCGTTTATCAAATGGTTCAGATTTTGATTATGAGGCTAATCAGTTAAACGATCTGATTACGATTGCTACCCTCAAGCAGCTAAAACGAACCGAACCAAACCAGTTAACACCCTTACAACGGAAGTGGACCATCCACTGCCGTTAGTATCGTGAAAACCTTTGCTGCCCACGTTGCGACTCCACCTACTACAACCTCTAACAGCCTTGTGACTTCGGCAACTCCTTGTGACGTCCTTGTTAGCGGCAGTAACGGCAAGAACACCAAGCGCTCTTGCGCCTCTTCCACTTCCTCTTTTTCCTCTTCAATCTGTTCCTTCGGAAAAAACATCCACTTGCGCTTCCCCTGTTCTACTAACATGGGTCAAGTTGTTGACAGAGCCCCCAGCGACGTTAATCGCGGTAGCTTGGCCGAATATTGAAAATTTATTTCCTGAAAACTCCATGTTTGGGTGTACGCACGAATTAACATGAGCCTTGTACATATTAGTTTCCGTGCGTGAGGCATCCAATGCTTTAGATTTTGAGAAGGAACAAAAATTTCACTTGATTCTCGAATGGTTGTGCAAAAACAAATGAGATTTAGATGGACTAATTGATCTTTTTGGTGGGCTCTGCAATTGTAACTATAAGAACATGGCTGTTGTTACTGCTGAAATATCTAATGGGAGAAGTAAAAGTTGTTGTGATTAGCCGGATAAACATGGTGAACGCGATGACTGATTGTTCATCAGAGCTTGTTAAAGGATTAAGAAACATTTATTCTTCCAGAATTCAGATTCATAGATGGTCTGAGATTTTCTAAGTTCAATCAGAGAAGATAAGCAACGACGCTTTCTCTAGATAAAAAAGCAACTCCGGTGGGCTCTCTGATTCATGTTGAAATCAATTTCATGCAATCTAAAAGGGTGGGAGGACTTAGGGTAATTTGGTCTCACCCAGTTTTTTTTTAATGTATTAAGGTATAGAGGGTATTTTAGTAAATTTATGTTTTCTGTTAGTTAGGTAACGGCGAGTAAACTCGGTGGACTGACTTATAATTAAAATTTTGAAGATGAGGGGGTGTACATAAAAAGGGGCCATAGTTGAGGGGGTATCCCTATATTTCCACCCCCCCTAATTATTATTCTGAACGTTCAACCCAACCTGATCACTCACACATAGGGCTGCAACAGGGTCAGGTTAGGCTGGGCTTTATAGAATCTTAACCCAACCTTGAGTCCCCTTAGCTGTGCCCAGGCCCGACCTGATCCTGACTCAAGACTTGAAACATCCAACCCTGACCCGCCCTCAGGGTTGGGCTGCGCTGACCCTGATTGGCCCTGATCATGGGGAGGGGGAAGGAAATGCAGACTATAATGGGCCAGGGAGAAAATTATCAATTTTACGTAAAATAACAATATAATAAAATGTATTATTTCACTTATTATCTTCATATATAATATATTATAAAAAAAAAAATATGGGTGACGTTTAAAGTTTATAAAATATATATTATATCAATATATATTTGGGAAAATTATGTCCCCCTCCCCTGTACGTTGCCCTAATTACACATTCCTCCCCTTGATTTTCCCACCTTACATTTTGACCCCTTATGGTTGACGGTGTTAGGGTACTGTTAGTTAATAGTTTGAAAAGACAATATTATCCTTTACTAACAAATTAAAACTGCATTTCCAATTCTACCCTTTTCATCATCTCTAAAATCGATTAGGGCTTTCATTTTCACCCACCTCCAAGCTTCTCCAGCGATAGCCACCTTCAAGCATCTCTGGCAACAGTCACCTCCAAGCATCTCCATCTCCGACAAAAGTTAGTTGCTTCTTCTTTCTTCATTTCATCCTCTCATAGTGTAATACCATATGCTCATTTAGCGAAATAGCTGCCAATCCCACCCCTATGTTTAAAAATTAAGGCAAAATCATGTTCAAACGAATTAGGGTTATTCTTTGTTCATTCTGTCCTCTCATAGTGTAATACCATTTGCTGATTTAGTGAAATAGGTTTCAATCCCACCCCTATGTTTGAAAAATTAGGGCAAAATCATGTTCAAAAGAATTAGGGCTGAATGTATGTAGGTTGTAATCCGAATTAGGGCAGAATGTATGTAGATTGTAATACCATATGCTGATTTAGCAAAATAGAGTTGACTGATCATTGGTATTTCATGTTTTAACAATTGTGCTTTTATATCCATGTAAATTAAACTTGGTTTGGATTAGATTAATAGATTCCCTAAAACCAACTAATCTAGTTTCTTGTTTGCAGATCCAATGTCTACATCCAGTGTGGGATGACAGCAACCATCTTGGATTGAAGTTTAAAAACATGAAGTATTATTGTGGGTTTAGAGCAAAAGTAAAGATATCTGAGTCTAACAGAATCCAGACAAACTTTATTGTGTTTGTACAGTGAAGAATAAACAGGACAAGTGCAGATTTTTCTCCTGGTGTGATCCACATATTGAACAGATAACTAGTGATAGGATGGTGTTGAATGAAGAGATGCAAAGTGTACCAAACCCCAGTTCTCTAGATGTGGTGGAAGAGATGTCCAGTTTGAAACTCAGATTAGGGAAGATGGAGCTTAGACAAGGACAGATGGATGTTAGACTAGGTCGGGGGGAGCTTGTTGGGAAAGTTTTATTTTGCTTTGTTGTTGTAGTTGTTTTAGCCTTTTTTGTTAAAAAATTGTGAAAGATGAGTTGATGAAGTATTGTAACCAAGTACTACTTAGCAATGAAATGAACAACTTTTTTGAAGTGTTGTGTTTGTCATGGTCTGTTCCAATCTTCAAAGTGGCGACATTTCCCATTTTTTAGTTGGTAAAAGGGAATGATAATCTGTAAAGTTGTCCTAGTTCCAAATGGGCAGCATCTCCACTAAAACAGGACAAAAATTGACAACTTGTATGGAACTGATCATATGTGAAGTTGTCCTAGTTCTAAATGGGCAGCATCTCCCCTAAAACAGGACAAAATTTACAACCTGTATGTAAGAATAATATGTAAACATCTAATAAAAACCATATGGGGAGCATCTCCCCTAAAAAAGAATAAAATTTATAACTTGTATGCAAGGATAATATGTAAACATCTAATAAAAACCATATGAGGATCCATAATAAGTCAAATCAAATCAATCACACAACATTACATGTGTTCTACATAATTCCACTATCAAACACTAAAACTTTCAAACATCCCTAAATTGTTCCCATTAACCTTCTTCCACACAATATTAAAACTTAAAAAATGTATGACATTGTTTGAAAATCATATACAACCTGGGTCAATATTACAAAACAAGTTCATAACACTCAAAAAACATCCAAAAAATATCCAAAAAACATCCAAGTCTGCAGCCAACACCATCTGACACTTTTTTCCTTTTAAAGTTTCCAAGCTGCTCAGCTACTTTTTGTTGCTTGTTTTTTTCTTTTTTGCCCATTTAGCTGTCAATTGGGCTCTAATCCTGTCTTGTGGAGTCTCAGCTATATTAATAGTAGAAGCTTGTGATCTAGTTACAATCTGTGACATGCTCACCTCATCTTGTTCATCATTTCTTTTCTTCTGTTTCATAAACACAAAACAAAAATAAAGTTAGAATGATCTTACATGGAAGATTAAAGTTACAACTAAAGTCACAACATAGTTACACTACATATAACAGATTTAAAAAAATAATTGAGGGAATTACCTTTCTGGACCTTGAAGTATGTTACAGTAGAAGAAGATGCCCCCTTCTTGACTGGAGCTCTCTCGCATGTCCTCTTGTTATGTCCAAGTTCTTTACAGTTATCACATCTGACAGTCCTACTTCTCTTTCTAAATCTACAGGAGCTCCCTCACTAGGTTCCTTCCTCCTGTTCTTATGAGGTCTACCTAATAATCTCTTCAGTTTTGGAGGTTGCACTACACCTGCTGGACCTTCTTTACAAATCTTGTATATCTGGGAGGGGATGGATCATATTCTCATGTCACCAAGTACCTCTGCTTACTGTAACATATATCACAGTACTCTTCAACAGTATCTCTCTTGTATGAGATTGCTGCAGCTGCATGCTTACATGGCACCCCAGTAGACTCCCATACTCTACATGTACAACTTCTCTTTTCCAAATTAACCACAAACTTTGTGACAAAGTTTTCTACAACCTCAAATTCATATGGAGAAGATACAAAGACCTTGCAATGCCTGGATTGTTGTTTAATAGTTGCTACTTTGTGCAATACCTTAGGGGGGATTATACTTTCATATGGGCAACCCGTTGGTACCTATTATATAACCTCTCCATCACCTTCATCCTGATGGAGTCAAGTAAACTCAATACTGGCTTGCTCCTCAAAGATCCAATCCAATTGTTAAAACTCTCAATGACATTGTTTGTAATAGAATCATTATTATATCTCAAATAAAATGCATGCTTAGACCGTAATGTATGTGGTTTCTTATTCAACCACTCATAGGCTGCATTGTCAATGGATTTAATGGTATCCATTGCCTTTTGAAATAGCACCAAAGTAGATGCTTCAGAAGCTGCCCAATAATATCTTCTCAATACAGATCTAGGGAACTTTGCCTTGAATTGAAGTTCTGGTATAGATGTCTACTGCAACATCTAATATGAGAATATGGGAAGAGTTCACCAATAGTCTCTGCCAATCCCTACATAAATCAAATGCAAAACATAGAAATTAAGTACCACAACAATTATATCAATTCAAAACTCATAAATTTTCACAAAATAATTATAACATACTAAATCAGACATACCTTCTGGTTATATGACATAAAATTCAATGTGTTGGCATCACTTGCATCCCCTAGAGCATCATGTAAACAATCTAAAAAAAAAACCTCCAACTGTATTTGTTCTCAATTTTCACCACTCCAAATGCAAGTGGAAATATGGAGTTATTCCCATCAATTGCTACAGCTGATAACAACACCCCTCCAAATCTACCCTTAAGGTGGCAGCCATCAAGTCCAACAAATTTTCTACAACCATTCACAAAATCATCTCTACATGCTTTGTAACATACAAAACATCTCTTGAAGACTGGATTAGTAGACATATACACTTGTCTCACCTCATATTGAAGTATGAACATGCTACCAGAATTTGTTTGCACAACCTGCCTTGCATAGCTAGGTAACATTGCATGAGACTCTACATGGTTACCTTCATTCCATTCATGGACAACCTTGCGTGCCCTCCACAGGTTCATGTATGAAACTTGAAGTCCAAATCTTTTTAGCAAAATAGCTGACATGGCTTCTCTAGACATTCCTGGATCAGCCTTGAGCTCTTCATAGAGTTTCTCATCAACCCACTTGTATGAAACATTGATTTCCTTTGCATATCTGACACATGTATGTTGTGGGTTAAGAGTCTTAATCATATATGCCTTACCATCACCATCTGGAGAAGTATGAATTCTTCAACTACAACCATTACCTGCACATCTTGCTGTGACTCTTGACTTCTCATTTTTTTGTTTTAAAAGTTGGAAACCCTCTTGAACCACATATTCATAAAGTAATTTTCTGAAATGATTCACATCATCATACACCAAACCAATCTCTAAAGTTATTCTTTCTCTTTCATCAAAACCATCATCACCTTGAAGTTTGTATCCATGAGACTCGTCAGGATCATAGTCAGACAACTCATCTTTCTCATCCATAACCCTATCCTCACTTGTCTGTCCTTCCACATCAAGCACATCAGCTTCTTCTTCATACTCACTATCACTTCCACTGTTATCACTCACATCAACTCTCTCATCCTCACTTTTATAGACTCATTCATCATCAGTAGCGTCTTGATCAGTTGCATATTCTATTGGTTCACATTCTCCATAACTCTTGCTAGCTGCCCTGGTTCTTGTACCACTAGGTGTCTCCCTATTGGTTGCAATGCCCAAGCTTCTAGTTTTTGCAATGGGTGAAGTGTTACTAGAATTGCCATGGCTTGCAGATGCATCTGATCTGCTACTACTACACACTCTCTCTCTCTCTCTCTAGCAGAGGCATTAGACCAATTGATTTGCCACTGGATCTTGTAGTTGCAGTTGTTCCAGTAGCCTTTCCCATGGCTAAACTTCTAGTATCCCTTTCTTTTGCACCAGCATTAGCATTAGCATTAGAAGCAGCATGGGTTATAATTATACTAGTACCAGTACCAGTACATGTAAATGTACATTTTGAATTGCAACCCACACCACCTGTTATAGGAGTGTGCTACCCTATTTTACCGAGTAACATGACCTCCAACTGGAACATCTGTATCTATTATAGAATAACCTCATTCTCTTCAACATTTTCTTCTATGCTCACTACTGAGTTGCTGTAGCCATTGACTATATAATTTTCATTAACTTCTTCATTCACATCAAGACTAGGGACATGAACATTCACTGAAGCAGATTTTTTACATAGTGAAAACATCTTGTACACTGTGTAATCATCATTCACTTCAATCACTTGTCTATTTGGAGGTATACAATTAGTCTTGAAGTTCACTGAATGACCCATAGGGACTTCTCTAAGCACTGTATTATACATGTCACAGATCATGTCTAGGTAGCCATACCTATCTAGATCAACCTTCTTCTGTGCCCATTTATCTTGCCAATTAAATTAAATATTGCATATTACATCCATTACTAGGGTTGTGCATAAAAAAAAAATAAAAAAAATCAACATTGATGATATGGGTCAACAGTTATTAAAAAACTTGCTAAAAATATTATCCAAATAAATAGCATCCAAGTTTAAAATTAAGAGACTATACACTTAAGGATTTCTGTTAAACAAAATATCAAATAAATCTGATGACAATTCTTGGATTTATAGCATGTAAAACTTGGGTCTATGCCTCAGCCTATTGCATAGTTATTCATATGTATGTATGGATTGACAAACACAATTCATTTTTGACATTTCACTAAACATAATCATGAAACTTTATGTTTCATTTGATTTTACTGAATGAGTGGGCGTGGGGTGGCTGAAGCCCCATTGCTGATCTATTTTCTATTAATTAGTACCACTTCCCCTGCAATATTACTTATACAATAGGTTTGGTTGACTGATTTTGAACCCTGTTCACTCTTAATTTTTTATTTCTCATGACAAGAAATGTGGGATTTTTCCTACTTGTACCAATATCATGGTTAACAAGCTTTGGTTTCAACAGGCCATGCATGGAGCCCCTATTGTATTGCAGAGACTAGCCCATCTCAAATCAATGAATCCTAAGTTCTAGTTGTATTATATCATCAAAAAACAGAGGAAATCTCAATGTATTACATCAACAACAAACCGATGAAAAAATCCCTAAATGGAGTAAAACAGAGGAATTAGGGCGAGCTTGTTGGTGTATGGAAGATGAGGAATTAACTTCCCGTCTCATTCTCCAAACCAACATTACCATGGCTACCTGTGTGTGGAAGAAATTTTACGTCACGAAAGAAGAAGAATGAGTTCGAAAGCGAAAATGGTTGAAGTCAAAGGAGGAAATTAGGGTTTCACACATAACTTCTCCGCGCCTTTCTTCTCTAACCGCAGAACATCAAACTTAGGCAATGGTAGGGGGTATCGTCACTGAAGATTTCACGGCTCAGAGGTTGAAGATGAAGTTTGGAAATGGAAAAGAGGGCAAGTCATTCTCCCTTTCCCTTGTTATTGTGGTTTTTTTTATCAAAAGGGTAAATGGGTCATCTCACAATGGCCAAGGGTTAGTTTGGGTATTATAAAAGATCTAACTATGCCACATCAGCACATAACAAACAAATGCTAATGGCAGGGGAGGAATTAGTAATTTTTTGAAAACTATAGGGGAATCGAATGTATGGTGGGAAAACCAAGGGGAGGAACGTGTAATTAGGGCAAAGTACAGTGGAGGGGACGTAATTTTCCCTATATATTTTAGAGTACAACTTAAAATAGGGTCGGGCTGGGCCAGGCTTAGCCCGAGGCCTCAACCCTGGCCCAACCCGACGCTGACTTAGGGCCAGAAATTTCCAGCCCTGACCCGCCCTTAGGGCCAAATATCTCAGCCCAGACCCTGTTCGGGTTTAGGGCTGGCCAGGGCAGGTTCCGGCCGACAAGGCCAAACTTGCACTCCTATGGCGCCCTACTTACACACACTGTTTCAAAAATCATTTAGCTAGCTTGGATTAGAATTGCCTGCGATTGGTCTTGATTCCAGCGTTCCAGAGTGGCCAATTTTATGATTTTTGGAACCGAATCACTGGGTTTTTGGTCAGAGGGACTAATTCGATCTAGGGTTTTATTTAGGATCGATTCCGATCTATTTCAATTCGATACTGATTCGATCACGATTCCGAGTTTAAAATCTTTTCACACAAGACCACACATCTTTTTGTGATAACACGTTCAAAGCTCCAATCTTACATCTAATGTCCTCCATAAGTTGATCTACACCCATCAAAACTCTTAGCATTAGATGCATTTCATATTCTGGTGCTAACCAGCTTATATTGATATTGTAAATCGGACTTGGGCGGTCCAAGCTGCCCACAAGGGGCTGCTTGGACTAACCCACGTGCAAGGGAGAGAGAGCCGACCATGGATTCAGGTACACCAATCCCACCGCCATAATTGTATCTATATGCTCATCAATCTCTGTAAAACGATAATGGGCTGGGCCCAATTAGTGCGCCCACAAGGGGCTAGCTATGCGAGACCCGAGCTCAGGAGGGGGCGGTCACTCTCGCATAGATAGCCCCTTGTGGGCGCACTAATTGGGCCCAGCCCATTATCGTTTTACATCTCCCACTAGCCCACACAGGGCGCATAAATTTAATTATGCATTCAAGTTTCTCTCATTTCGCGTTATCCTCCATATAGGTAATGGGGCGTGCGACCTGTCAAGATGATACAAGGTAGGAGTACTATATCAAACTTCCATCTAGCCAACACAGTACATCACTCTCAAAAGTCTCAAAATACCCCAAACGATCCACTTACTCCATATCTAACACTCTCGACCCCTTATGATGAGCAGTGTCAATCCTTGGTATGTAATGTACTCATGACTGTGTTGATCACAAATACGACCCGTCGCCCGGGCAATGAGTCACATAACAAAGGTGTAACGTCCGATGGTTTTTCCTGAGCCCTTCATGTCAATCCAAATATCCCCAATAGCTTTCCCAATCGCTTTCCGTTGGACCGCATCATCCATGATCCTAAGAAGAGCGTCAAAGTAGTGTCATTGGGTGTCTTTTTCATGACATTGTCTCAGGTAATAAGGGTACTATGGGATTAATATAATCCACGTGGCTCACACAGTGATGAAGCAGGGATCCATTCGGTCACTCTCACAATCGATCGATATAAGCACATGCAGTATGATATGCATGCTATGGCGTAACTCCCACTAGGGTGGGCATGTCACTCGAAATAAATAAATGCCATACAGATCTTATTTTAGTCGCTACTCTAAGCACCTAACCTGAGTCTCTAGCGCAGTCACCCTCATGGTTTCTGCCTAGAACCTCACATCTGGCTTCTAACAGGCTACTTAGAAGTGTGGTATCTTCCAAGTTGGATCAAGTAAATGTCTCATCTTAGTTCTAACTAAGGCGCCATAGAGCATACATGCTCATGGGTTCATCTCGCTCGCTACACCTCAGCGTCGAGGCTAATCACCTGTGTGAGTAGGTCGATTCTAAGCCTGGTGACATCTTTACAAACAATGAATGTATACCCACAAGATTACTTAAACAAATATATGCTTATCAATAAATGTAAGAGAAATACAGATAAATGTCCATCACAAACAAAGTGTTCCCAAAGCAAATACATATTAGATCATCCTGAGTCCTAAGTTCCTAACGTGAACTAGGAAAACATCTCTGGTAATGGGCTTAGTCAATGGATCAGCCAACATATTGCCAGTGGAGATATGCTGCAGAACAACTTCACCTCGCGCTACCATGTCTTGAATGTAGTGATACCGTATGTCAATATGCTTGGCTCTACCATGGAACTTGGGGTCCTTCGCAAATGCAAGCGCTGCTGTGCTATCAGAGTGTATAAGCACATCGTCATTTGAGTGAGCAGAAACGCTAAGTCTCTGTAAGAACCTCCTGAGCCAAATGGCCTTCTGTACAGCTGCCGAACTTGTGACGTACTCTGACTCCATCATGGACAGGGCGATGCAGGTCTGTTTCTTGCTACTCCAAGTGACAGCCCCGCTTCCTAGGACAAATGCATATCCTAAAGTGGACTTGCGCTCGTCTCTATCACTAGTCCAATCAACATCACTGTAGCCTCTCAGTCTCAAGTTTGAATCACTGAAGGTGAGCGAGAGGTCTGCAGTGCCACATAAGTATCGAAGTATCCTCTTAATTGCCTACCAATGAACTGGCCCTGGGTTACTCTGGTAACGGCTCACCATGCCAACAGCAAAGCAAATATCTGGACACGTGCACATCATTGTATACATCAGACTGCCTACTGCCACTGCATAGGGTATTTTGGACATTTGGTTTCTCTCTTCATCACTCTTAGGGCATTGGTCTAGGCTCAAAGTGCATGCCTTGTCCATTGGAGTGTCAATGGGTTTCGAGTTGCTCATATGGAACCGCTTCAGGACTTTCTTTATGTAAGTCTCTTGAGACAAACTACGAAGTCTCCTAGTGCGATCCCTCACAATCTTCACGCCCAACACAAAATTGGCCTCACCCATGTCCTTCATCTCAAAAGTAGAGGACAACCACTCTTTAGTGGCGACAATCATTCCAATGTCATTCCCAGCCAATAAGATGTCGTCAACATACAATGATAGGATAAGGAACCCCGCCTTGGACCGTTTAACATACACACAGTGGTCCTTCTCAATCATGTCAAAACTCGCAGTGGTAATGGCATGGTGAAATCTAATGTACCACTGCCTGGACGATTGCTTAGGGCCATAGATGGAACGTTTGAGATGACATACTTTACGCTCATGTCCCTTCTTCTCAAAGCCCACAGGCTGAGCCATAAAGATCTCCTCGTCCAGCTCTCCATTGAGAAAAATAGTTTTAACGTCCATTTGCTAGAGCTCCAAATCTAACTTTGCGACAATGGCTAGAATGAGGCGTATTGAGGCCATTCTCACCACAGGGGAGAACGTCTCATCATAGTCTATACCCTCCTTTTGGGTATATCCCTTTGCCACAAGACATGCCTTATACTTGTCAATTGATCCATCTGCCTTTCGCTTACCCTTCAGGACCCACTTGTTCCCGATGGCCTTGCGCCCAGGTGGAAGATCAACTAACTCCCAGACTTGGTTCTTACTTATAGAACTCAACTCATCTTCCATAGCAACTTGCCACATTTCCTTAGCTGGAGAAGAGAGCTCCTCACTCACTGAGGCTGGCTCATCCTCATCCCTCGGGGCACAGACGAGGGCAGCGCCCCCTTTGATCTCAAAATAACATCGGGGAACGTGTCCATGTGCACTCTTACGCGTAGAGGGTTCTTGACCCACGGGTTGTGCGCTTTCATTAAGTAGCGCACTCCCACTGGGCTGATGATCACTCTCATCCTTTCTGACGATCTCTTGATGAGTGTTTAATTCCTCACCCTCGCCAAGAGTAGGTGAGACGCTTTCATCAGTCTCTATCTAAAAAAGATCAAGGTCTCTGCCAGCGTCACTAATGCTAGGGAAATCGGTCTCAAGAAAATCCACATCGCGGGACTCACTCTCTGTCATTCCTCCATCTTGATGTTCACCGTACACTACATAACCTTTTGAGGTATCAGAATATCTTATAAAGATACTCTTTTTAGCTATAGGGCCAAGTTTCCCAAACTTATGGGAGGTACTATGAACATATCCTGCACATCCCCATGGTCGCACATACCCCAAAGTGGGCTTTGCGTCTTTCCATAATTCATAGGGAGTGGAGGAAACTGACTATGATGGCACACGGTTAAGGACGTAGGCAGCGGTCAATATAGCATCCCCCCAGAAGGATATTGGGTGGTTGGCCTGCGCCATCATCTATCGAACCATATCTAAAAGCGTCCTATTCATTCGCTCTGCTACACCATTGTGCTACGGAGTGTGGGGAATAGTCAGCTGCTTGGTGATTCTTTTTTCCTCACACATCTCTTTAAATTGATCGGACAAATACTCGTGTCCTCGGTTAGTGTGCAGAGTTTTTAACCTCTTGCCTTGCTGATTCTCAATCTCTGCTACAAAGCGTTTGAAGCAAGTGACCAACCCCTCCCCCTTTCCTATCCGATCTAGACCTCTAGTGGGAGTCGACCAAGTGAGAGGGGCGCCCAGGGTTTTGCCTTTAAATGAGTATTAGGCTTAAACCCTAGACACACTTTTGATTCTCATATCTTTGAGAAGCCGTTCTCTCCCTCTCTTTCAACTTCTGCGTTTCCTAGGGTTTCCATTGTTGCCTAGGGTTTTGTGGTGTGAAGTTCTCTGTGGAGAAGCCTGTAGAGATCGTGATTTGCTCGTAATTGTAAGCCGCATTCGATCATCCCTTCCGTTGTGATTCCACTTGATTCAGGTAATCCCTAAACCTCTGTGATTAATGGTATGCTAACAATCTCCATGAACATTTCTGATTGATGGACTACTAATGTTTATATTTTATATGGTTTGTATGGTTGTATTAAAAAAAAAATTTGATGGCAGCCATGGTTGCAAAAGGTAACCGTAGGTATCATATTCACAGTGGACTGAACCACTATTGGGTAATTGCCGAAAACCTAATGATCTTCACTTGATCTTGCCTATCTGGATTATAAAGCATAATGCTATTTCACCGGCCTTCTATGGCTTCAGCAGCATCTGTGAGCGATATTACTGAAGTCGCCTTTTGAGCTTTATTTTATTATTATAATTTTTTTTTGGCATATTGGGTTTTCAGTTAAAGGGGTTTTCGGCCTCTATATTTCTTTGTTGGAACATGATATAGTATTTGCCGAGATCATATCCATCTTAATCGAGGGGTTTCAGGTACAGGCGGCCTTGATTTGACCGTATATAAGGTTTGTTGTTTTGTTTTAGTGGCTCTAGAGTCATCGGACTGTATTTTTGTTCTGCGGAAGACGAAGGGCCTTTGGTGGCCTGGTTTTGACCATCGATTATAACCACAAAAAAAAAAAAACCTACTATTTGCATATGGGGCATGGCAGATATTTTTCGGCCACTGTAACATTGACTTGATGATCGCCGGGCTGCAAGAGGGTTTTATCTCTAAACCACCATTGCCATTAAGTTTTGTTGTCGGCAGCATGGTTGCCGGGCCATGGTTGTCGTTCATCAAGATTTTCAAGCCTCCTCTGGTGGTCTATTTTTTTGGCCGAATAAATCGGCAATGGGTCTATAGTTGCAATGACTTTCCCTATTTTCACGATTTTGGGAAGGAGGAGATATTGAATCCGGCTCCTGTCCAGGGAGCTCAGCGCCCAGGGCACTCCCAGGGGGCATCCACACACATTTTGGTGCACGCCTAGGAATGTGTACGTCATAGCACAACGGCTGGATGTTCCCTAGGTGTGCTGGGTTCCCTGGAGAGGAGCTCAATCCTAATTTTTATGCATTTTTAGGACAAATTATAATTTCAATAAACAAAAAACCAACAAAGTACAGAAAATCTTAGAAAATCATAATAAATATTGTAATGCGTTGTATCTGATTAAAAAGGATTTTGATATATTTTCATGTACATACATACCCATTTAAAGAAATTTTTTTGCATAAAAGTGCATTTTCTTGCCGCATATTGGAAATTTTGCCTAGTCAAGGGAAAATATGGATTTTGATGTTAGTATATTGCATCTTTTGACAAAATAAAATGCTTAAAAGCATGGATGGGGGCTTTCTAACCATGTTGACAAATAAAAAAAAAAGACTTTTTACTGCGTTGCCCTTCAAGGGCATTTCACTCACTTTGCATTTGATCTTTTGTTTAAGACTTGGGGGTTTCATCATTTCATCTCAACATCTGCAAAATAATAATGCATCTTTTAATATAAAAATTATATCTATGGAGTTTTTGGTACATACCATGCATTCTGACCCTATAGGGGCATTTAAGTAATTTTGTCATTTCACAATATTTGATTTCCATAAACTCTGTTATCAGATTACTTATGTGTATTTGATATTAAATAATATTGTAGTCACTTTGGACATCTCAACATTATTCTATGCATCTCCTATTTATAGTGTCCTTTTATAGCCAATCTTGTCATTTTGATCAATTCTGCATCTATCATATTTTGGTACCGTCCTATTTTGGTACCGTCCTATTTTGGTACCGTCCTATTTATAGTGTCCTTTTATAGCCAATCTTGTCATTTTATCCCAGTACCGTCCCATTTAGTTAACGGGACCAAACCTAGATCCCAGTCCCGATTACTAGCGGGACGGGATGGTACCGGTTCTTAAACGGTTCTAGGCACTGTAGAAAAAGGGAGAAGAAGTTTAATTGTTTCTAACGAGATGGGTTTTTAGTGTTGTAGAATTTTTTCACTATCATGAAATCTAAGTTGTCTACTGCTTTTTATAATGCAACTTAAATTATGAAATCATAGTTTTACTTCTTCAAACTCCCTAAGATCACATGTAATAAGCTTCTCATTTTTTTTAAATCTAGAGAAGTCCTACAAAATGGAAGAATCCCGTTGTGCAAAAAGGAAGAACTTGGTAGATGTAGTTGGTCGAGGGAGTAGCACTGTAGCAGGTTCTGTGAGGAGAGACTTCAAGCTACGGTTGTTGACCTGTTGTTCCTCTTCGTATTCAAAAGGCAATTAGTGAAACCCTAATGAGTCGTAATTCTTATACCCTTTTTTTTAAAAAAAAAAAGAAAGATCTTATATACTCTTTTCTTTTTAAATGGTACTAGTAGTTTTGGTACCATTCGGTACCTATTTGGTATTTCGGAACTGGTACCATTGGGAATCCCGTCCCATAACCGTCCCATCCCATTTATCATTCAGTACCAAAATCAGATACCAGTACCGTCCCATTTACTAATGGGACGGTCCAGAACCGGGTTTTAGCGGGACGGTATTGGGACGGTTCCCGGTTCCGGTCCCAAATTGACACCCTTAAAGTGAATATAGCAAAGATGAGGGCGGGCCTTGGTGCAACGGCAAAGGTTGCTCCATTGTGACCAAGTGGTCACGGGTTTAAGTCTGGAAACAGCTTCTTTGTGAAAGTAGGGGTAAGGCTGCGTACATTATGATCCTCCCCAGACCCCGCAATAGAGGGAGCCTTGTGCACCGGGTACGCCCTTTTTTTTTTATATTTTAAAAAGTGTATATAGAAAAAAGTTTGATCTAGGAAGACCGGCCATTGATCGTGCGGTTGTTGAGTGGCTATCACCTTCTCAACCTGTAACATGACACTTACCCAGAGACCTGGTGCAGACCAGCCATTGAGTCTTAGAGTTATTTTAGCGCCCCTTCTATAAAAGAGGGGCACCATTTGCGGTTCCTAGACCCTGATCTAAGTGGTGACTCCCTATAGCATCACAACAACCTATCCCTTGCTCACTCCCCCGTTCGGGTGCATTCGGATTTTTCCAATCCATTGTACCTACAGACTCCGCTGGGGATGTCGTACTTCTGATTGACCACTGTTTGTCCTACACTTGTTGTGTTATACGTAGTTGTTTATACATGATATGAATATTATTTTACACTTTTCATGTCGTCACTTTGCACTGCATCTGCACATGCACTAATCGCTTTAGGCTTGTGGTTTAGCCGTTGGACCCCATGTGAAGTCATGAACAATCTGTGGCTAAGTCACACCCCTTGATCCAGTACTTTACAAGTTTAAAATCACCGACGAGGGTGGTCACTAGCGTGTTGTGGAGTATATTTTTACTAACACCAAATTTGCTGATGGAGTGCATTTTCACCACCACCAAATCTGCCGAAGGAGCACATTTTCACTAACAACGAATCCGCCAACGGAGTGCATTTTCACCAACACCGAATTTGCTGATGGAGTGCAATTTCACCAATGACAAATCTCTAGATAGAGTGCATTTTCAATGTTCGTGTTGTCTTCTAGTCTAATCGGCCAAGGAGTGTTGGTGCTAGTTGCACACACCTTGAGCCAAATATGTGTATTTCCATCCCTAGTGAGTCTCTGTGTTGCTTTTGAAACCATCAAACCATCATCCATCATCAGGGTTTTATTAGTCTATTGTATCCATGTATCTCTTGCAAGTGTACCTCCTTGTATATGTCGTCTATCCACGAATGGAGATCCCCATTAGACCGTATCTTCCCCTATGCATTGTAAGCTTTACCTGTTTTTGTTGTAGCTAGTCGTATGATAAATTGTCGTGATTTTCACCATGTCTTAGCTTATTATACACTATACATTCAAGAGCAAGATGTGGGAAGCTTTTGGCTCACCCGAGACAAAATGAAGAGTCACTTCTCTTCCGTACATAGCTTCTGCTCATTAGATTGCAAACATTTTACCAAATCTATATCTTTAGCGCGCCATCAGTTTTTTGTAACCAAACTTATGCTATATAGCCAACCTTAGTTAGATGGAGATTAAAAAGGTACAAGATAGGATTCTTTCATTATATAGCTGTTTATACTTGTGTAATATTTCTTTCCATGTAAAACTCCTTTGTGTAGACCTACCTATATGGGACTCCAATTTTTGTGTATTTATATGGTCTTTGATATGAATGCAAGATATAAAATTTACCAATTGATATTGGGAAATAGAATAATAGTTTGAATAAAAAAACCTACATAGAAGTTCATAAAGATCTCATTCAAATAATAAGACCACCAAATTCTAACAACACAGGTAATTAAAGCCTAATCTCCATGCTCTTTTTTTTTTTTTTTTTTAGTGAATAAAAACTTTATTAGGAAACAAAAGGAAAATATAATAAATCACAAAAGGAAAACAAGCCCACAATCAAAGGGTAGCACAATACAACTTAATTACACCCAAAATGAAACAAAGCTCAATAAACTAAACAATGCCAAAGCAGACACAACCAGAGACAGTCCAGCCTACTGATGGGCGAAATAAAACTGAATAGGAAGATCCCAAGATGATGCAATGTACCTATTCCTCGCAGAGTCCAAGGGCGAGAGAAGGGAAGGACTTTATGATGGATCTCGAACTCTATAGACCTACAAATCTGCTGAATCGTACGAGAAGAATGGGACTACTTTCTTTTATTTCTTTCCTATTAAATATGATAAATAGAAACATAGAAGGCCAACTTTCCAACAGAGTCATTTGGGTTACTGTGGTAGGTTATTGAACTTGCGGTGTCGATACTCACCATATGTCTTAGTTGAAAACTTAGCTGGGTTTTGATCATTCACAAGCAATGGATTGGGTCCAATTACAGCTTCTGTTGGAGGGCAGCAAAATACTGCCCAAGACATGCGCTTTCGGTCCTTGTTCACCACACTCCTATGAAGAACACTCTTGTACTTCCCATTGCTTATTACCTGCCACCATTATATAAAAATGTTATATTATTGCTGAAAATGAGGTTAACTACTCCAATTTTCTTTTCTATAATGGGCACATCTGAATCATTCACCTAATGAAGAAAGCTTAAAATCACTTCTTTATGTATTGTACTCATGCATGGGTCAGGGCAAGAAGCAGTTTCAAGGAAATCTTCCTCACAAGGACTCTCCCTCGTAATCTACATTCCATTCCAGTCTCCTACAAGGATCTGATTTCCTTCTGGAGACACCAACCCTAACTAGACTCTCACTATCATCTCTCCAAGTTATAAATACACGGGTAATCACACAGGTATGGATCGAATTCGCTACTACCAAGTTTTCCGCATTATTGCTCGACCTGTTCGTACCATTGTTGCTTGAGAAACTGACTTAGGCTTCGGAGAATCCCTTTTGAAGCCCCATCCGATCCTCTCTTGTGTCTCTGACTTTGTCTTTGCAGGCAAACCCTGCATGCGCATCAAGCAAAT
The DNA here is from genome assembly GCF_018873765.1 of Telopea speciosissima. Classification (NCBI taxonomy): domain Eukaryota; kingdom Viridiplantae; phylum Streptophyta; class Magnoliopsida; order Proteales; family Proteaceae; genus Telopea; species Telopea speciosissima. Next base: position 53,689,515 of record NC_057920.1, read on the forward strand.
CCAATTTTGTATGGAAACAGATGACATATGTCTAGATCCTCTATGAACCATGCCATAGAGGAACCCCTATAGCAACTACAAAATAGGGTTAAAAACATCACAAGGGGTATTCTGGTACTCATAAGATGTACTAGAATAGTGACCAAAATACAATTCTGATGCTGATTCTTGCATTGTGATTAGTGCATATAGAGAGTTTTCTGCTATTATGTATTTGTAAAGTGGATGCTCAAGTGTGTTCTTCACACTTGGCCTTATGTCTAGGTTTGTTTGTTGTCTTTCCTAAGTTATTTGTCCACGTGTATAGGTAGGAGTTATAGAGGTATAGTCTCACGTTGATTACTCTTTGGCCTATGTTTCTTCACATGAGGGATAACATTAAGGTATTGGGAGTTATAGAGGTGTAGTCTCACATCGTTTAAGTTTAGCCCTTGGTGCCTTGAAAAGCTTTCTCCACCTAATGACTTAAGGTTTTGGGTTGGACTCTCCAACTGTTAGACAAATGCATAATAATAAAGTTGGGGTTGGGGTTTAATCTCTATCTGGTCTCCAATGTGAAAAAGGAGAGAGTTTGGCACATAATCAACGGCAAACCAGTTCCCATCTTTCCACACTTGCAGGCCGGGGACGTCGTTGGGGACAAGTATGGTGATTGCAGACATGTCTGTGTGTGCTTCCACTCCCAAGGCTAATTCAGGTTGTGGGCATGGTGGGTACATGTTTATCTTCATTTCTAGCTCAATCTCGTCAATCCCCAAAGTAGATTTCATAGTCTTCCCCTCCAAACCAAGACCCTCAGATAGCAGCTCCAAGACCTTATCAGTCACCTCCAGCACTTCCTTTGTGTATTCCTCGTTCACTTCCCTGCATCAAATTTCATGGAAATTATACAAATACCAATCATATGTTTCTTGATTAGTTGAGGAGAGGGAGAAAGGCGTCTGCTATTAATTCTACATCATCAAATAGTATGCATGGAAATTTCGTATTATAAAAATATAAAAAAATTAAAAAAGAAAAAGAAAAAAAGAAAAGGGATGAAAAATACTGTCGGGTCGCATAGCCCTTGCATCAGTGTGGGGCCAATGAGGAAACGCGTGGCAGCATCCAATAGGAAGTGTGGGGCAGTCATTTCCCATCCCTTGTGTGTGGGTGCAAGGAAACACGACCCGGCAGCGTTTTTTTTTCTCAAAAAAGTAAAATGATTGCTACACTACTCTTGTATACATTTCTTTATACCTTCCTCAGATAATTATTTGTGGGACGCACATGGCATTTCTCTTACTCTGACAATATGGATCCCATATGAATGATACAATTTTCTAACCCATGGTATGTCATCAGCTCATGGGATCGGATCTTGAAGTCAAGGAAATAATGATAGTTATTTCAAAATCCAATTAATGGTACATGAAAATGATTGTTCATCAGTTCAAAGGTTACAAATGAAGTGGTCCCACCCTAACAAAAAGGTTACAAATGAAGTGGTCCCACCCTAACAACTTTCAACCTAGAGACGTAAACGAATCAAATATGGATCAGATATGAATCGGATGTGATCGGATTTGGATATTTCATGACTGAATACGGATATCCCTAAATGGATGCGGATGCGAATCAAATTCGGATTTTTGACTATTCATTTACATCCCAGACGTGTGTAACCCAAATGTTCCTCCCCCGGAAAATATGATTTCACTCTCAATCCATGTCTCTCAGCTGTTGTAGTCTCATGATTCTCTTTTCCTCATTCCTTAGAACTTGTTGAATCTTCAAAAACCCTCAAGATCATTAGCTATTTAATTTTTTTATTATTAGTTGGATATCTATTCAGATCGGATAATTTTTTTTCTAGCTATTCAAATTTTGTTCCGAATATATATATATCCCTAAACATATACAAATACCCCTAAACGAATACGAATGAAAATCGAATTCTGATTTTCGAATATCCATTTACATACCTATTCCTAGCACAAAAATCACGATGAGTATCGTAACTAATGAATTTACTAAATTTATAGAGAATCTTTCACGGAGTTTATAATAGAAGTGTGATTAGTAGAAACCCAGTTAAGTTTTATTCAAATTTCAAGCATAAATTGGTAGAGTCTGATATCGATTCCTAACCAATTCAATACCGATTCATGGTATGGATCAAGGTTTAAAAAGTAATTAAACATAGAATTTTATTCAAAAAATCAGGAGTAAAACTAGTGGTGTCAATTCCAGCCCCTACAGAGCCCAGTCGAGAAACACCGAGACCGGTCCAGATCGTTTATTAAACATGTTGGGCTCAAACCCGACCTTAGTGCTATAGATCATTCCCGGTGCAGGGGTCTATACTGACGGTCACCCAACCATCCTGACCATTTACCAGCCCGGCACAGCCCAACCTACAAACCCGACCCTTCACAATCTATATATTCATATTTTGATCAATTATTGAATGTAACTATTCTTTCCTAATTTTTTTTATGATTTAATATGTATATTAAGCTTTCTAAAGTCCAAGACAGATTCTGAATAAAATTAAGGATCAGGACAAAAAGTAGAAGATAAATGGTTCAATAACCCATTTCAGGCCTATTTAGCCCAATTATTGAAACCCTGATTAAAGTCGGAAACCGACTGACCGTTTATAAACTGCACAATGCCTGCCATATCCAAGCGAAAAATTATCTCATCCTGTTCCCTGCCCGGTCTAGTTCCCTGCCCGGTCCAGTTCCCCCAATGCTTGTAATACAGAGGGGAGGACCTCACCTGGGCAGAATGTTCGGGCAGGGATAGGGTGGTCATTGCACCCCCTGTATTACAGGCACTGAAGGAACTGGACCGGGGAGGGAACTGGAGGAGATAAAGATCCCAAACGAGACCAACCTATTGACACCCCTAGAAAAAACTAAACCATTCGATCCGGATTGATATCGAAGCGATATCGGCATACCGATTACTATAACCCTAATTATAGTTGCATCGATCCATACCTATAAGCAGGAGGGTTTTGGGGCCATATTGCATAGTTAACCTTTGCAGGAGGCCAAGTATGATGGAAGAAATAATCAACCCACTCCACCTTCTCGTCATTGTTCTTTGTCATCTATGTTCCATAGCCATCAAACTTACCAGCAGAAGGATCATTGGCATATTTCTCTTTCTCTTCCTGTGGCAGAATGAAGAACTCCTCCCCAACCTCTTGTAGCCGATGAATGAGTGATGATGGTAAGCCATGATCGGTGAGAAGAAAGAAGCCCCACTCGCTACATGCCCATGATATCTCTTTCACAAGAATATCGGCCGGTTGTGACATAGAAATGACTGGCACCTTGACTCCTTCAAGAGCTTTGCTGTTCTCCGGCCTCTCATTGGCCGGACGAACAAACTGCACCGGCAGTTCCTTGATCCCTCCAAGTGCCAAAGCTTGAACCCTTGTCACCTCCATGGTTTCTCAAACTACTTGAGTTGAATGAAACAATATATTTTTTTTTGGGTAAGCTTCAATGAAAGAATACTATTTGGGTCTATTTAAACATGATGTGGCACTTGTATGCATTTTCATGGAGACAGAGAACGTTAGGTGCACACACTGTGATCCAAAAAGACAGCTCCAATGTGCGCTGCACTCATTGGCGCACTAGAGAGGATTTTCTTGCTTCAGTATTTGATAGTGCATGGTGCACATTGGATGTAACTCAGCTGATTGGCATATGTAAGTGTGATTATTTTTAAAAAATAATTTTCTTTTCTTCTTCTCTTGGCAATTAGACCATAGATGGAAAATTAAGTTTTTTGACTCGACTCTTTTTTTTTCGACAAGTCAAACCTAGTCAGGGCGAATCGTGTATTTTTTTAAATATATAAACAATAACACTAGAAATATAATACAATGACATAATTAAAAAAAAAAAAAAATTTATTAATGTGACTGTAATACCCATAAAACAATTAAAAGTGTGTCCTTTCTCAAGAAAACTAAAGTTGGGTGAGTTATGATGTCATGGGTTGAGGGATGCGAAGGTAGAAAAACACCCATGTCCCAACTCTCATCACTCTCAATAGGTACAAGTCATGTTTTAATAACCTATCATTATTATTATTATTTTTTTACCAAAAAAAAAATTTATTATTATTATTATACATCTTGGAACTACAAATTCAGTTTTAACAAATTAGACATTAAAGTTACTCATAGTTTGAACTACAAATTCAAATTGAATATCAATTTTTCCTTGGAATGAGGGTTTCAAAAATTTTGACCCAACTCGACTAGTCATTTTTAACTCGGACAAACTCGGACCTAGTTTGATCATTTTTCAACATAATTGAATTAACATGACTCTTGACCAAGTTTTGTTATTTTTTTACTCGATTCAGGTGGTCCGTCCGAATCAAAACCTGATTTTTCAACTACACTCTAGACAATCAAACAATGTATTTTAATAGAGACATAAAATGTGTTTTTTTTTTTTTGGGTTAAATTAGAAAAAAGGTGTTAGTTGCACTCTCCATATAGTACAATTAATGCAGGGGTTGGCTATACATAGTACAATTAATGTGGCGGTTGGATATACATAGTACAATTAATGCAAGTGTTTCCATCAAAAAATAAAAAAATAAAAAAATTAATGCAAGTGTTGGATATGTATATAAGGAGAGAACGCTCTTGGTCAAGTGGTGGTCCTTGTACCAGTACCAGGACCATTGGAAGTGCATGCCCAAGCATCCAATACATTGTACAATTAATGTGGGGTTGGATATACGTAGTACAATTAATGTGGGTGTTGGATATGTATAGGGGTGTCAATGGGCCGGTTTGGGCCGGTTTTGGTTCGGGCTTTTCGATTTCGGTGTGACTTTTATAGAAATCGAAACCAAACCATTAAGAAATATTCGATTTCGGTGCGGTTTCGATTTCGGTGCGGTTTGGTTTCGTGTCGGTTTCGATTTATGATAACGGATTGATTTCGGTTTGGATTCGGTTTGGTACCGATTTTATATAACTAGTAAGGTCCTGTTAGTGCTAATTTTTCTTCTCTTTCTCTTTTAAATACATAAAATATTTCAAATACAATGCATCTTTGTATCCTATGTCCTATGACCTATGGATTCAATTGGTTGGGTAATCACTAACAAAGGATATGAGATAAAGTGAGAAACTATCACAACACATTTAGGGGGCAATGGGGCATTAGGCATCTACTGATTTACTCATTTATAGGATTAGGTCGGTTCGATTTGGGTTCGGGCCTAACGGTTCGGACTACCGGTGCACCGTCGGGCTAGCCCAAACCAAATCAAACCGTTTACCTTTATGAATCCACAAACCAAATCGAACCATTAAGAGTTTAGTCCGATGTGATCCGGGCTCGTTCGGGCTGATTCGGGCCGGTTTCACCGATTCGAATTGGGTATTGACACCCCTAGATATGTATATAAGGAGAGAACGCTCTATGTTTTTTGGTAGGAAGGAGACAATGGTTCCTGCACCAGCACGAGACCATTGGAAGTCCATGCCCAAGCATCGAATACCGATCCCTATCAACTTAAAAAATTGGAAATCTCTGGCTCTGTGCAGGTCATTATTTGAAATACCTATCAACGGCTTGGACGCTGAATCTGGCGGACGTCTCTGCTCTTCTAGAATCTTATGGAGATTGGGAGAATGCGACGTCTCAGCTTTTCCGAAATCTTAGGGACGTCCGTACACTTGGCGGACGCTAAACCTCTCTTTTCGTGATCTCTTTCTTTCTCTCTATATCATCTCTCTTTCTCTTTTGCTTTCACCGTTGGTTTTTGTTCGCTTACTCATATAGGTTTGATTCCTCTCATTTCGCCCATAGTGTTTCGTGTCTTCTGCAACTCTAAAAGTTTACATTCTAATTTGATTTAAATACCCACTGATTTATTCAATTATTTTAAATGGACAACAGGGTTAGGTTTGTTGCTGCTGCTGCTGCTGCTGCTGCTCTCTCTCTCTCTCACCCCTAAGTGGATATGAAGAGCTTATATTCTTGTTTTTGATTGCTAATTTAATTGGTTTTGGATCTACTGCTATTCACAAACATGATAGTAATGTTCAATTATGTGAATTTAATTATACAAAGGGGTTTTTTTAACCCATGCACACTAGAAGTTCAATTTGGATCCTCTACTTCCGCCCTGTCCGTACTTCCCACGTGCAACCGGGACACAGCAAGGTGGTAAAAAGACCACCTTACCCCTGCCCGAGTGCCTTACCTGAGTGGGGGTAAGATGGTCTTTTCTATCTTGCTGTGTCTGGGGCACACGGACGTAAGGGCAGGGCGGATACATAAATAAACCCACCGTACTTTTTAAGAACTCAACATGATAGTGTTTGTTACTTGTTCGGTTCTGTCCAAAGTTGGAACCGAACCAACCTTTTCTGAGTTGGGTGTCTTTGGTAGTGAATTCAAACCCTCCCCTATACCCAATTTTTCACTGCAGCAGCAGTGTTTTCTGCAGTAATGGTGTGAGTTGGCAAGAACAGTTAGAATCAACATCACTCAGAAAATGAGAAAAAAGTTGTTGCTGTAGTGAGGAACCATTCTAAACAGATCCCAGCGAATCTATTTTCGATCAGTAGTGTTCAACACAGAAAAATAAAACCTTCCTTAAAGGAACCTGGTAAAGGAAATTGAATGTATTATTACTTCCCAAATATCTTAGGATGGTAAAGAGTCATTACCATACGTTTCTGTTATGATGTTGAGAATCAATAGCTAGAATCAATTAATCATCAAACTAATCACATCTTGGGTTTTTGAAACTGTTATTTTAATTTTAACTGTGGACTCTGTATTAACTGATTTTAACTGAGTCATATGAGACCATACGTTTGGCTAATTTATTAGCAATTTTTTTGAGAAATTGGCAGGATATTCGTCTTTAAGAGAAGTTCCCTTCCACCATTGATCAAGCCAGATAAAAGTTCTATGACTGAGCCGATTTGAAATTCCTTGAGAGTAACTTCTCAGTTCAGCCAAATTAATTTAGAATCTAAACTTTAAAAATTATAGACAAATATTGAAACAATAACCTAAGATCAAAACCTGTTTTGAGAAATCAAGGTCATTAAGGTCATTCTGTAAACACATACCATGGAAAACATAACAAGTAAAGCTGTTTGTAACCAATCTGGTTACAACTTATGTTATAACCACTCTTTTATGTCCATCACTAGACACCATTGCACTTGCCACATATAGGGATTAAATTGTCATTTTACTTTCAGTGTATAACGGAAAAAAAGGTTATAGTTTCTATTGCATGGTATTAAGGTAATTATGTTGTCACACACATGAAAGAGGAGGAGTGAACTTGATGGAGTCGCCGGTAATAGCCGGAATGCCATTTCTGTACTAGTTGTAAGGAAAACCAACCATTGCTCACATTTTTTACTCAATCTTTTAAATAATTTCAGAAACCAATCAAACTCATCGTATGGCTGAAGAAAGAATAATACCCAAATTTGATTGTTTCTGAAATTTTTCAGCAAATCCTAAAAAATTAAACTCAAAGTTTCGGCCAAACTGCGGTGGGTTCTTTGGTTTAGAGTTCTACCATATATATATATGACAAGATACCAGTACAAAGGGGTCTAAGCGTGACAACTCCCGCACAACACAGCATCCTCATCACTTCACCTTGATTGACTCCTAACCAGCTAATTAGTATTAATACTTTCTAATTTAGAATTAATTTTGTACTATGACAGAAAACTCTAACATAGAATATTCTTTTCACTGATCTTCTTGATGAACCCAAAATTACACCGGCCAATTGTGAGCCGCCACATGTCCCGGCTCAAGTGGGAAGATAATCCCAAGCCCGGCCACCTTACGTGTCACTTGGTTAGCCCGGAAGGCCAAGACCAACAAGGAAGTCCAAGAACCAAGTCCAAGTACTACACACAAGCTACTACCGTCATCGACAAGATATGCATCACCTCATCAGTTGAGGGTACCACCTACCAGAGGCATAGTTCCAGATGGACTCATGTGCCAAGGACCTTATCCAACATACAAAGACGTATGAATGTCTATCTACCAGGAACATCCTCCCTACTGGGACTCTATCTCCCGTAGGAGAGCAACCAACCAAGAGAGGAATCCTACTACCTAGGAACGTCTATCTACTACGAGGACTACTCGTCACCAACTGGGACTCTCCACACCGCCACACTCCACTATAAATACGAAGGTACTCTACCCCCATTAACCCATCTTGAATTCTAACTATTCATCTGTTTGCTCAGAGAGATCTAACTTAGGCATCGAAGAGTCCTAGGCTGGTACCACACTGGTTCTCCTTTGTCACCTAGGTCTTTTTGCAGGTCACGACACTCGTACATACCGCCAGTCAATTTCTTGACGCAATAGATTGGCACTGTCTGTGGGAATGACACTAGCCAACGTATCTACTAGCTCGATTCCTCAACTACTCAATGGCACCATGGGGTAGGAAGACCGCTCCCTCCACCAACAACACTGCGAGGGAGAGGAATGGGTCACCTCCACTAAAGAGCTCTCGTCGTAGAGCCAATGACCATGACTCTCAGGAGAGGGAGTTCCCAGAGAACGACCATGTTGAGGTAGTCGACCTCAACCCCGAAGTAGCTGTGGAGCCAGTACCTGACCCTAATGCACCAACAACTGTGGGTCAGGTCAATGACTTGCAACGACAAATCCTCAATGACCAACGACTCTTTCGAGACTACCTGAGGCAGCGGGCGACGTCCTACTGCCATAGGGCATTGCCACCACTAAGGACAGAGCCCATCCCTCGACAAGAGCCAAACCCTAGGAGGTCATCTCTTAGGGGTGAAAGATCAGAGAGACTCGCAAGGCATGCAAGTCCCACTCACCAGAAGGGAAATCCTTCGCATCATCCTAGGAGAACGGCGGACCTGCCAATACGTTCGGGACATGGGGTGTCACCAACACACAGGTCGGTGGTACCTAGTCCAGAAGGTTCGATCAGAAGGTCAGTATTCCAAGGGCGACTAGGAGGAAGTCACACGCCAAGGTGGAGCCAGACCTACTGAGAAGAAAGTCCTTCGCGTTCACGCCAAGGTTCCTCACGTCATGACCATTCACCATCATGTCAAAACTTACGGTGAGAGGGAACTTCAAGGAGAGGTTGACAGCGAGGTTGCAGCGAACGTCCTGCCAGGCGTGACGGACAATCACGAGAAGAGGAGCTAGACTAAAGACTTTGAGATTTGGACGAGAAGCTGGAAGGGCTAAAGAAGCAGACAAAGGGTGAGACACACTCGGAACCAGGACAACACCCATTCTAAGCAAAGATCATGGCAGCCACACTTCCCTCCCGGTTCAGGCTACCCACCCACCTTCGAACTCTACAGAGGTGCCACAGACCCTAATGACTATATCAACTACTTCAATGGGATGTTGACCCTATATAGGGGATCGGACGTGGTCTCCTGCCGGGCATTCCCTGCATCCCTTAAGGGTGCAGCCACTTCATGGTTTTTCAGGCTATGACCTAGATAGATAAGTTCATTCGCAAAACTCTACGAGCAATTCGTCACCGGCTTCTAGAGTAGCGTCAAGCAGAAGAAGACCACAGTCAATCTGTTGAAAGTGGTACAGAACCCTGGGGAGTCCCACAGGGAGTACGTCATCAGGTTCACCAAGGAATCCTTGAAGGTCCGAGACCTAGACGACCAGACCCAGCATGCAGCCTTGACTGGGGGCATCAGAGACCTGGACTTGATCAAGGACCTGACGCGGCACAAGACCAGGACAATGAAGGAACTTCTGGAGCGGTGCAACGAGTTCGCCAACATGGCCGAGGTACTGCAGACTCGAAAGAAAGTGATCGAGGCCAAGCCACAGAATAACAAAAGATCGGCGCTGGATGACTGCAAAGAAAGTGAGAGATCGAGGACCGAGCGTCGACAGGAGAAGGGTGACCGCTAGTTAGGAAGGACCAACCGTCGCCCAGGGAGGAGTGACCGAGCAAGCAGCCCTGAGTTCACACCCCTGAATACCACCAGGTCCTAGATCCTCATGCAGATCCAAGACCGTGACCTACTCCATTGGCCACAACCCATGCCAGCAGGACCTAAGAAGCGCAACCCCAACAAGTACTGTCTCTTCTACAAGGATATTGGTCATGACACAGAGGACTGCATCAAACTGAAGAGGGAGATAGAGCAACTTGTAAAGGAGGGGAGCTTGAACACATGAACTGTAGCTAACCAATGGGGTGCCATAGCCAATGGTGCTTACAGGTTACTTGAATCAGCTCTTGGAGCCCGTTGTGTGTTTGTGTTCGGTGGCCGTCAGTTGGACTTGGTGTTTGAGAACAAAATTTTAAGAATGCTAATTCACCCCCTCCCTTTCTCAGTAGTGAAGCCTAGTACAAAAATGTCTTCAGCTCACCATCAGTTTTTTGTAACCAAACTTATGCTATCCAGCCAACCTTAGTTTGATGGAGAGTAAAAAGATACAAGATAGGATTCTTTCATTAAATAGTTGTTTATACTTGTGTAATATTTCTGGTCTCCAGTTTTTTTTTATTTTTTTTTTTTTTTTTAATATGGTCTTTGAAATGAATATAAGATATTGAATTTACCAATTGATATTAGGAAATATAATAATAGTCTAAATAAAATCTTATTCAAATATTAAGTCCCACCAAATTCTAACACCACAGGTAATTAAAGCTTAATTTCCATGTTTTTTTTTTTTTTTTTGGGTGAATAGAAATTTTATTAGGACACAAAAGGAAAATAAACCCACAAGCAAAGGCCAGAACAACACATCACGAAAGGAAAACAAGGCCACAATCAAAGGGCAACACAATACAACTCAATTACACACAAAACGAAACAAAGCTCATTACAACTAAACAAGGCCAAACCAGACACAACCAGAGATAGTCCAACCTATTGATGGCTAGCATAAAATTGAATAGAAAGATCCCAATATGATGCAATGTACCTATTCCTCGAAGAGTCGAGGTAAGGGTAAGAGAAGAATGGGATCACTTTCATTTATTTCTCTGCTACCAAATATGATAAATAGAAACATAATTTGGGTCACTGTGGTAGGTTATTGAACTTGCGGTGTCGATACTCACCATATGTCTTAGTTGAAAACTTAGCTGGGTTTTGATCATTCACAAGCAATGGATTGGGTCCAATTACAGCTTCTGTTGGAGGACAGCAAAATGCTGCCCAAGACATGCGCTTTCGGTCCTTGTTCACCACACTCCTATGGAGAACACTCTTGTACTTCCCATTGCTTATTACCTGCCGCCATTATATATAAAATGTTATATTATTGCTGAAAATGAGGTTAACTACTCCAGTTTTCTTTTCTATAATGGGCATTTCTGAATCATCCACCAAATGAAGAAAGCTTAGAATTGCTTCTTCATGTACTGTACTCATGCATGGTCAGGGCAAGAAGCAGTTTCAGGTGGCTTCAATGTGTATACAATTAGGTTGGGATTGGAATAAGATACTTAAAATTTACAAATGGTAGAACCAGACCAGGTCAATATGCATCTTTATTTTCCACAAATGAAATCTCTCCCATCCTTGGGGGAAGAAAGATCAGTTTCCTTTCACTGATGGTAATACGCATAAATATTATCTTCCAATAAGTACGCGACACATGTATAGGATAATTTCCAAGTCACTAGATACGCTAAGTCACCCTATCATATTGGATCTCTCATTTGCCCCGCGGAGGTTTCACACCATATCTGATCTTTCCTTTTATCAGGACTTACCATGCTAATGTCGTCCATCTACAACACCCTCCTATTTGAGCATCTCCCTATCAGAAGACAAACTCTACCACCACACAGTTCAAGGAAATCTTCCGCACAAGGACCCTCCCTTGTAATCTACATTCCATTCCAGTCTCCTACAAGGATCCGACTTTCTTCTGGAGACACCAACCCTAACTGGACTCTCACTATCACCTCTCCAAGCTATAAATACACAGGTAATCACACAGGTATGGATTGAATTTGCTACTACCAAGTTTTCCACATTATTGCTCTACCTGTTCGTACCAATTTTTCTTGAGAAACTGACTTAGGCATCAGAGAGTCCCTCCCGAAATCCCCTCCAATCCTCTCTTGTGTCTCTCACTTTGTCTTTGCAGGCAAACCCTGCACGTGGATCAAGTAGATCTAGTTTTGTACGAAAACATATGGCATATGTCTAGATCCTCCATGAACCATGTCATAGAGGAGTCCCTATAGCAACTAAAACAGGGTTAAAAACATCACGAAGGGTATTTTGGTACTCATAAGATTTACTAGTTAGGGCTGCAACAGGGTCGGGTTGGGCCGGGCTTTATAGAACCCTAGCCCAACCCTAAGTCCCCTTAGCTGGGCCTAGGCTTGACCCGACCCTGACTCAGGGCAAGAAAAATCCAACCTTGACCCGCCCTCAGGGTCAGGCTAGGTTGACCCTGATTGGCCCTAATCATGGGTAGGGGGAAGGAAATGCATGGGTTGGAATGGGCCGGGGAGTAAATTAGCAATTTTACGTAAAATAACACTGTAATAAAATGCATTATATCACTTATTGCCTTCATATATAATATATTATATAACAAAATGTGGGTGATGTTTACAGTTTATAATATATATATTATATCAAGATATAAATATAGTATAACTTAAAACAAGGTCAGGCTGGGCCGGGCTAGACTTAGCCCGAGGCCTCAATCATGACCCGACCTGATCCTAACTCAGGGTCAGAAATTTTCAGCCCTGACCCGCCCTCAGGGCCAAATATCTCAGCCCAAGCCCAGTTCGGGCTCAGGACGGGCCAGGGCATGTTCGGGCCGAGAGGGCCAAACTTGCACCCCTAGTACTAGTATATATAGTCACCACAATACACTTTTGATGCTGATTCTTGCATTCTGATTAGTGCATGTTTAGATTTTTCTGCTATTATGTACATGTAAAGTGGATGCTCAAGTGTGTTCTTCACACTTGGCTTTATGTCTAGGTCCATTTTTTATCTTTCCTAAATTATTTGTTCACGTGTAGAGTTAGGTATATCGAAGCTACTCATGAGGGAGAGCATTATGATGTTGGGAATTATACAGGTATAGTCTCACATCGGTTAAGTTTAGCTAGTCCTTGATGCCTTGAAAAGCTTTCTCCACCTAATGACTCAAAGTTTTGGATTGGACTCTCCAACAGTTAGATAAATGCATAATAATAAAGTGAGGGTTGGGGTTTAACCTCGATCTGGTCTCCAATGTGAAAAAGGAGAGAGTTTGGCACATAATCAACGGCAACCCAGTTCCCATCTTTCCACACTTGCAGGCCGGGGACATCGTTGGGGACAAGTATGGTGATTGCAGACATGTCTGTGTGTGGTTCCACTCCCAAGGCTAATTCAGGTTGTGGGCATGGTGGGTACATGTTTATCTTCATTTCTAGCTCAATCTCGTCACCCCCCAAAATAGATTTCATAGTCTTCCCCTCCAAACCAAGACCCTCAGATAGCAGCTCCAAGACCTTATCAGTTACTTTCAGCACTTCCTTTGTGTATTCCTCGTTCACTTCCCTGCATCAAATTTCATGGAAATTATACAAATACCAATCATATGTTTCTTGATTAATTGAGGAGAGGGAGAAAGGCGACTGCTATTAATTCTACATCATCAAATAGTATGCATGGAAATTTCGTATTATAAAAATATAAAAAAAAGAAAAAAAAAAAAAAGAAAAAAAAGAAAAGGGATGAAAAATACTGTCGGGTCGCATGGCCCTTGCATCAGCATGGGGCCAATGAGGGAATGCGTAGCGGCATCCAACAGGAAGTGTGGGGCAGTCATTTCCCATCCCTTGTGTGTGGGTGCAAGGAAACACGACTCGGCAGTGTTTCTTTTTCTCAAAAAAGTAAAATGATTGCTACACTACTCTTGTATAGATTTCTTTATACCCTCCTCAAATAATTAATTGTGGGATGCACATGACATTTCTCTTACTCTGACAATATGGATCCCATATGAATGATACAATTTTCTAACCCATGGTATGTCATCAGCTCATAGGATCGGATCTTGAAGAAAAGGAAAGGATCTTGAAGAAAAGGAAAAAATGATAGTTATTTCAAAATCCAATTAATGGTACTTGAAAATGATTGTTCATCAGTTCACAGGTTACAAATGAAGTGGTCCCACCCTAACAACTTTCTACCTAGAGACATAAACGAATCAAATATAGATCAGATACGAATCGGATGTGATCGAATTCGGATATTTCATGATAGAATACAGATATCCCTAAACAGATGCGGATGCGAATCGAATTTGGATTTTCGACTATTCGTTTACATCCCAGACTTGTGTAACCCAGAAGTTCCTCCCCAAGAAAATATGATTTCACTCTCAATCCATGTCTCTCAGCTGTCGTAGTCTCATGATTCTCTTTTCCTCATTCCTTAGAACTTGTTGAATCTTCAAAAACCCTCAAGATCATTAGCTATTTAATTTTTTTATTATTAGTTGGATATCTATTCAGATCGGATAATTTTTTTTCTAGCTATTCAAATTTTGTTCCGGAGATATATATCCCTAAACAGATACAAATACCCCTAAACGAATACGAATGAAAATCAAATTCCGATTTTCGAATATCCATTTACATACCTATTCCTACCACAAAAATCACGATGAGTGTCGTAACTAATGAATTTACTAAATTTATAAAGAATCTTTCACGGAGTTTATAATAGAAGTGTGAATAGTAGAAAACCAGTTAAGTTTTATTCAAATTTCAAGCATAAATTGGTAAAGTCTGATATCGATTCCTAACCAATTCAATACCGATTCATGGTATGGATCAAGGTTTAAAAAGTAATTAAACATAGAATTTTATTCAAAAAATCAGGAGTAAAACTAGTGGTGTCAATTCCAGCCCCTACAGAGCCCAATCGAGAAACACCGAGACCGATCCGGACCGTTTATTAAACATGTTGGGATCAAGCCCGACCTTAGTGCTATAGATCATTCCCGGTGCAGGGGTCTATACTGACGGTCACCCAACCATCCTGACCATTTACAAGCCCGGCACAGCCCAACCTACAAACCCGACCCTTCACAATCTATATATTCATATTTTGATCAATTACTGAATGTAACTATTCTTTCCTAATTTTTTTTATGATTTAATATGTATATTAAGCTTTCTAAAGTCCAAGACAAATTCTGAGTAAAATTAAGGATCAGGACAAAAAGTGGTAGATACCATATCCAAGCGGAAAATTATCTCCTCCAGTTCCCCCAGTGCCTTTAATACAGAGGGGGTGGACCTCACCCGAGCAGAGTGTTCGGGTAGAGATAGGGTGATCATTACGCCCCCTAAATTACAGGCACTGAGGAAACTGGGCCGGGAGGGAACTGGAAGAAATAAAGATCCCAAGCGAAGCCAACCTATTGACACCCCTAGAAAAAACTAAATCGTTCGATCCGGATTGATATCGAAGCGATATCGGCATACCGATTACTATAACCCTAATTATAGTTGCATCGATCCATACCTATAAGCAGGAGGGTTTTGGGAACATAGTTAACCTTTGCAGGAGGCCAAGTATGATGGAAGAAATAATCAATCCACTCCACCTTCGCGTCATTGTTCTTTGTCATCTTTGTTCCATAGCCATCAAACTTACCAGCTGAAGGATCATTGGCATATATCTCTTTCTCTTCCTGTGGCAGAATGAAGAACTCCTCCCCAACCTCTTGTAGCCGATGAATGAGTGATGATGGTAAGCCATGATCGGTGAGAAGAAAGAAACCCCACTCGCTACATGCCCATGACATCTCTTTCACAAGAATATCGTCCGGTTGTGACATAGAGATGACTGGCACCTTGACTCCTTCAAGGGCTTTGCTGTTCTCCGGCCTCTCGTTGGCCGGACGAACAAACTGCACCGGCAGTTCCTTGATCCCTCCGAATGCCAAAGCTTGAACCCTTGTCACCGCCATGGTTTCTCAAATTGCTTGAGTTGAATCAAACATTGACATTTGGGTCTATTTAAACACGACGTAGCACTTGTATGCATGTTCATGGAGACACAGAATGTTAGGTGCAACTGTGGTCCAAAGGACATCTCGAACCTTCTGATGTGCGCTGCACTCATTGGCGCACTCGAGAGGATTTTCTTGCCCTCTAAAATGGCTTAATGTATTTTAATAGAGAAATAGAATGTTAGTTGCACTTCCCGCAAAAAACAGTTAATGCGGGGGTTGGTTATATATATATTTTTTTATTCTCCCACTTCCAATTCCCAAACTACTTCTTCATTATGTATCGGTACACGGTTTAAGTATCGTAACAGATACCATGACCCTGATCAATATGTATGTATCGGAACTGATACCATGATCAGTGTCTCATATCGGTGTTAGTGCTCTCTCTCTCTCTCTCTCTCTCCTGAGGATATAACGACCCCGATTCCAATCCAATACCATATGATACCGATTCTGATACTGATTCGATATCGATACAATACCGATATGATGTTGTTTCCCTCAAATTTTACTTTGGTCTCAAGACTGTTGTTGAATGAGGAAACTATTCTACTTTTGCTCCAGGCGAAGATGGATTCTATCAGTGCCTTGGTAATCCAAGGACTTTAAAAACAAAATGTAAAGATTGCAATGCCAAGAACAAGAAAAAGAAGCAATCAAATTAATTTTCTCTCCAGATACATCTTTGGTAAAATGAAGGACTGCAGAGATCTTCAATTTGACTTGAAAGGATGCATCATTGCATCTGATAGTTCAATTGGAGAGTAACCCCAACAGGTTCTTTTAAGGAAAAGAACAGAAACCATTTACAATTACCCTACTCCTAAAATGAAAAATTAAAGATAAATGTAAAGACTAGCTATGTTGATTTGTTGGATCTTTTCTTCATCGCCATCATCACTTATATAGACTTGTTTGAATTTGAATTTGAATTTGAACATCTTTAGGTGGTTACGTAACTGCCCATAACCTCCTTCACCACCTTCCCACTTTGTTGTTCAAATTTAAAAAATGAATCTATTTCATGACAAGTGCAATGCACGGCCTTGAATTATGCATGGTCCTTCGGTCAATGACCGAAAATGGGGTGTAAACAATGCCCCTTGCAACCACTGTGGACGATGCTCATAAAGTCCATTGTGGTTGCATAGAATTTTTGCCCTTATTTGCCTCCAGGGACCTACCGCTTGAAGACTCCAGGGGGCAAGAAGGTAGACCGTACCTGGAACTCAGAACATCTGAAAAGTTTTACCAAGAGAAGCAAACAACTCCATCAAGAGTAGCGAGTAGTGGTAGTGATAAAAAGCAGATGGCAGATGAAGACGACATCAACTGTTTCAAGGTCAATTTGAATTTCATTCAAAATAAAGAGATGTTTCAGGAATACTTGTCTTCTTCTACCACTCAATCGAATCACTGCCACTACATCAAGGGGTCATGCCACCCCAGAGGCTTTATGCCTAAGGCAACGTGCCACCACTGAGGCTTTATGCCTAAGGCAACTTGCCAACACTAAGGCTTCATGCCTAAGGCGTCACGCCACCCCAGAGGCTTTATGCCTAAGTCAACGTGCCACCATTGAGGCTTTATGCCTAAGGCAACATGCCAACCCTGAGGCTTCATGCCTAAGGAGACATGCCACCACTGAGGCTTCAGGCCTAAGGCGTCATGCCACCACTGAGGCTTTATGCCTAAGGCAACATGCCAACACTGAGGCTTTATGCCTAAGGCAACATTCCACCACTGAGGCTTTATGCCTAAGGCAACATGCCACCACTGAGGCTTTATGCCTAAGGCAGTATGCCAACACTGAGGCTTCATGCCTAAGGCGTCATTCCACCACTGAGGCTTCATGCCTAAGGCGTCATGCCACCATTGAGGCTTTATGCCTAAGGCAATATGTCAATACTGAGACTTTATGCCTAAGGCAACATGCCAACACTGAGGCTTTATGCCTAAGACAACATGCCAACACTGAGGCTTCATGCCTAAGGCGTCATGCCACCATTGAGGCTTCATGCCGCAAAAAACAGTTAATGGGGGGGTTGGTTATATATATATTTATATATTTTTATTCTCCCACTTTCAATTCCCAAACTACTTCTTCATTATGTATCGGTACACGGTTTAAGTATCGTAACAGATACCATGACCTTGATCAATATGTATGTATCGGAAATGATACCATGATCAGTGTCTCATATCGGTGTTAGTGCTCTCTCTCTCTCTCTCTCTCTCTCTCTCTCTCTCCTGAGGACATAACGACCCTGATTCCAATCCAATACCATATGATACCGATTCTGATACTGATTCGATATCGATACAATACCGATATGATGTTGTTTCCCTCAAATTTTACTTTGGTCTCAAGACCGTTGTTGAATGAGGAAACTATTCTACTTTTGCTCCAGGCAAAGATGGATTCTATCAGTGCCTTGGTAATCCAAGGACTTTAAAAACAAAATGCAAAGATTGCAATGCGAAGAACAAGAAAAAGAAGCAATCAAATTAATTTTCTCTCCAGATATATCTTTGGTAAAATGAAGGACTGCAGAGATCTTCAATTTGACTTGAAAGGATGCATCATTGCATCTGATAGTTCAATTGGAGAGTAACCCCAACAAGTTCTTTTAAGGAAAAGAACAGAAACCATTTACAATTACCCTACTCCTAAAATGAAAAATAAAAGATAAAAGTAAAGACTTGCTATGTTGATTTGTTGGATCTTTTCTTCATCGCCATCATCACTTATATAGACTTGTTTGAATTTGAATTTGAATTTGAACATCTTTAGGTGGTTACGTAACTGCCCATAACCTCTTTCACCACCTTCCCACTTTGTTGTTCAAATTTAAAAAATGAATTTATTTCACCATGCACGACTTTGAATTATGCATGATCCTTCGGTCAATGACCGAAAATGGGGTGTAAAGAATGCCCCTTGCAACCACTGTGGACGATGCTCATAAAGTCCATTGTGGTTGCATAGAATTTTTGCCCTTATTTGCCTCCAGGGACCTACCGCTTGAAGACTCCAGGGGGCAAGAAGGTAGACCGTACCTGGAACTCAGAACATCTGAAAAGTTTTACCAGTAGAAGCAAACAACTCCATCAAGAGTAGCAGTAGTGGTAGTGATAACAGCAGCAGTAGCAGTAGACGACATCACTGTTTCAAGGTCAATTTGAATTTCATTCAAAATAAAGAGATGTTTCAGGAATACTTGTCTTCTTCTACCACTCAATCGAATCACTGCCACTACATCAAGGGGTCATGCCACCCCAGAGGCTTTATGCCTAAGGCAACGTGCCACCACTGAGGCTTTATGCCTAAGGCAACTTGCCAACACTAAGGCTTCATGCCTAAGGCGTCACGCCACCCCAGAGGCTTTATGCCTAAGTCAACGTGCCACCATTGAGGCTTTATGCCTAAGGCAACATGCCAACCCTGAGGCTTCATGCCTAAGGAGACATGCCACCACTGAGGCTTCAGGCCTAAGGCGTCATGCCACCACTGAGGCTTTATGCCTAAGGCAACATGCCAACACTGAGGCTTTATGCCTAAGGCAACATTCCACCACTGAGGCTTTATGCCTAAGGCAACATGCCACCACTGAGGCTTTATGCCTAAGGCAGTATGCCAACACTGAGGCTTCATGCCTAAGGCGTCATTCCACCACTGAGGCTTCATGCCTAAGGCGTCATGCCACCATTGAGGCTTTATGCCTAAGGCAATATGTCAATACTGAGACTTTATGCCTAAGGCAACATGCCAACACTGAGGCTTTATGCCTAAGACAACATGCCAACACTGAGGCTTCATGCCTAAGGCGTCATGCCACCATTGAGGCTTCATGCCTAAGGCGTCATGCCACCACTAAGGCTTTATGCCTAAGGTAACATGCCACCACTGAGGCTTTATGCCTAAGGCAACATGCCAACATTGAGGCTTCATGCCTAAGGCGTCATGCCACCACTGAGGCTTCATGCCTAAGGCAACATGCCAACACTGAGGCTTTATGCCTAAGGCAACATGTCAACATTGAGGCTTCATGCCTAAGGCGTCATGCCACCACTGAGGCTTCATGCCTAAGGCGTCATGCCACCACTGAGGCTTCATGCCTAAGGTGTCATGCCACCACTGAGGCTTCAGGCCTAAGGCGTCATGCCACCACTGAGGCTTCATGCCTAAGGCGTCATGCCACCACTGAGGCTGTATGCCTAAGGCGTCATGCCAACACTGAGGCTCTACGCCTAAGGCGTTAACCCACCAAGGTCCGAGGATCACCAAGGCACGACGCCACTACCAAAATCCCATGGCTATCAAGGATCAGAGAGCATTAACGCGCAAACAATCACCAGGAGACAATGCAATCAAAGAGAAGCAAAAGCGATCACATAGAAAAGTCATAGTAGTTACAACTCAAGTTCAAAAAAGGAAAAAGGTTGAGACGTCTACAGGATCGGTATGGCCGTAGGGTCAAGGGACCACAGAGTGGTGGGTCACCTCCGACCCAGCAGGAGACATCATATCCACCTCAAGAAGACGCGCAGCAGCACCCCCCTCAGGCAGGGCAGCCTCCACCTCTGACACTAGAACGCTCTCCACCACAGCTACACCCGGAAGCGCCGCAGCAAACTCAGAGAACCCCAAGACAGAGAAGTCATAATCAGGGGTCACCTCCAGGACACAAGCGGCTAAGTCCCGGACCCCTCCCTCATAGGAGGGCTGAAGCTGCGCCTGATACAACGTCTAGAATGCAGAGGACGCCTGGAACTCAGCCACAGCTCGCTCACCTGCAGATGCCAGCTCCGCCTCATGCCTTCCCCTCAATGAATGAAGCTCCTCCTCCAAGGCTAGAACCCTAGCCGAGCTCTCGGCCGTACCAGCCAGAGGTCACATGCGGCTCCTCGGACACCTCCGGGAGCTTCCGGACGCCACCGCGAGCTCCCAGCGCCCTGCGTGCGTCGGCCTCGGCCCACTCACGGGCATCTATCATCCCTGGAGCTCCCTCTCCATGTCATGCGAGTCACGCTGTATCTGCACCTCACGAGAAGTGTAACCCTCCAATCGAAGCACCGCCTCAGCAATACGGTGATGGACCTACAATCAACATGGCAAGCGATAAAATAATCTAAGAATAAATGGAGCAATGAACATGACGAGACAAAAAAGAGATAACTCACCGAAGCCATATCATGGTAGAGAGTCTGGGCCAGACAAGCATCGCTAAGCCTCTGTAAGGCCACCCTCACGGTAGGGAGCCTGCCCCTGTTCACCCACTCCTCGAACGGCGGCGGCCAAGGTCGAGCCCTCCAGTACGCCCAAGGTGATCACCAGGACTCATCCAAAGTGGGAAGATCAGTGACAGTACCACCAGAGGAACTCACACCTTTCCCCTTGGAGAGGGGCAATACAGAAGACCCGGAAGGAGCGACAGAGGGAGGCAGAGGCACAGAGCCCGGGACTCCATCATCATCAAGAGAAGTAGGGGGAAGGAGGACACGCATACCAGAGCTCATCACGTGGGCATGTCCTGAACCACCCTTTCGCTTCGTTCCAACAACCACAGGCGCAGAAGCACCACCAACATCGGTCACTCCAGCAGATGGACCACCTTGAGAAGCGGCCTTCCTCCGCAGATTGCCACAGAGCAAACTGAAGTCCGGACGCGTATCCACTGCATAGACCGCCCAACCAATCAGATGACATATACATTCAAATACCAACATGCCAATCAAGTACAAAAGATAGTGCTTGTACTAGGACTCAGCTTCCAGAGAGACAGGAAGGCCTCCGAGTCCAACTCCTGGACGTGAAACGGATCGCGACCTAGGCACAGCTTGAGGGAGTCACCCTCAAAATCACTCAGCTCAAGCCCCTGATTGACCCTCTTGAGGTCAATAACTTCCCTAACAGTCCGTAGTGGGCATCGGGGGACCGTGGAAAAAAAGAAGCGATCCCTCCAATACTTCACGTGGCTAGTGATCCCCGTGAGAAGCTCCACAGAGGTATAGGGCCCCTTGAGCACGCGGCGAGCAAAGTGATAACATCCATGGTTCCCCTTCTTCAACAGATAAAAGTGGGAGAACAGGGGAACAGTGGCGGCACGCCCCAAGCGGGCGAAGAAGACATAGAAACCCAAGATCACCCTCCAAGAGTTGGGCAACACCTGCCCAAGGGTGAGGTGCCAATGCTCTAACACCAACTCGACAAAGCGAGGGATAGGAAGGCGAAGGCCCTGGAGAAAAAATGAACGGTAGAGACAGATCTCATCCGCACGGTGAGAGAAGGCATACTCGCTAGGCCCAAGAGTACGCAACATGACCTCAGCGGGAATATGGAACTCCTCACGGAGGGAGACCAAGTCAGAAGGTGACAAGATGCTAGCAACAAGGCCCAACCTATTAGCAGGACCGGCGGCTGAGGATGTCGCCCAGAGGATCGACGATCCCTACTGGGACCGGAGACACTAGAAGGTCCCACACCTCCATCAATAGCACTAGGGGAGGGTATAGAGGATGGAGTACCCACAGAAGAAGGCGATCCTGGGGAACGCTCCTCTGAAGATCCAACCCCGACTGAAGCAGGGCCAAGGTCACCCGGGAACGACATGAAGGATAAGAGAGGAATGAACTACTTACTCGAGAAAGCGATCTCCCAGAAGCTAGCAAGAAAAAATGAAATGAAGGCCACCTGCAAAATATAAACAGCAGATCCATCACATACAAGAAGAAGAAAAGTGAAGAAGCGTGAGGGTCCATCACACCCACGCCGCGCCCACCATAGGCGCGGCCTCACACCCACAGGCGGCGGCCACCCAGGCGCGGCAACCAGGCGGCCTCAGCCCCACAAGAGCGGCGACCCCAGCCTTGTGCCAGCAGGCGTGGCTACTCAGGTGCGGCCACCCCAGGATCGGCCACCCAAGCACGGCCACCCCAGGCGCGGCCACCCAGGCGCGGCCACACCCAGGCGCGGCCACCCAGGAGCGGCCACACCCACAAGCGCGACCTCACCGAGGCGCCGCCCTACAAAAAAAAAAAAAAAAAAAAAAGGAAAAGAAAGAAAAGGGATCGAACTTACCTCAGGGGGAAGGCGATCGCACCGAGAGGCAGGCACATGACGACAAGGCCACACCACTAGCACGATCAAGTGAGAGAGACCACCAGAGGCAAAACACTCAAGCCAAGCACCACTCAAGCCCTCCCAGCAAACAAGACACCAAGTGAGCACAAAGACAAACACATGGTGGGCACCAAAAAGAGGACAAAAGGCAAAAAGTGGAATGCAAAGGAAAAGTTAAAGAAGAGCAAAATGGGAGACAAAAGCAAGAGAGAGGAATGAGAAGTGAAAGAAGAGAAAGGGAAGGAGAGGGACATATGTCTACAAAAAACAAAAGATGAAAAAGTGCAAGAGGAAAGGTTTGAACCCCCAACCTCTCCTACCTCATTACTAGATTTACAGGCAAGCCCCGCAAGGAAAGTTTATTCGCAGCGGACCCCTCACTATGTAAAGGCATCTACTCTCGTGGACATCCTATCCTAAGAGAGTGGGGGGCAAATGATACATCCAATATTCATCGGGCCAATCAGCGGTCGCCATGTGTCACAGGGCGACCCGCTCCAGAACCAAGGGGAACGAATCGGGGTCCCAGCACCCGGGCACGGCCAGCACCCAGGTGCGACCTCACCCAGGTGTGGCCACCACTCGGAGCGGCCTCACCTAGGCGCGGCCACACCAAGGTGGCCTCTCACCCAGGCGGGGCCCCACCCACGCGGCCACCACTCAGGTGCGGCCTCACCAAGGCGTGGCCACACCCAGGAGCGGCCTACACCCAGGCACAGCATCGTGGGCACAGACGTGAGGTGGGGGCTACTCACCTAGGACCCGATCGTATCGCTACAGACTCATGTCACCACCAGGACTCTAGGCCACCGCTTAGAAGTCACGTCACCCAGACGGATTCAAGCACCAATGACGTTATCACCACACGCGGGTATCTATCCACCAAGGATCTTGATACCACTAGGACACTCCCTCCTGCGGGGAGATGGTCAATCAGGATAGAGCCCCGTTACCCAGGGCCTCTATCCACTCAACGGCACAATCGCCATCAAACTGGGACTCTCCAAACCGCCATACACTACTATAAAAGGCAAGGTACACAACCCCATCAGGGACATCTAAACTCATACTGAATAATGACTATTCATCTATTTGCGCCAGGAGATCTAACTTTGGCATCGGAGAGCCCTAGGCCGGAACCACACCGGTTCTCTCTGTTGACCCCTTGGTCCACTTGCAGGTGACGGCACACGCAGGACCGCTCGACGATTTCTTGACGCAACAGGACCATTAACCATATATAGGTTGCATCTCTTTTAATGACAATGGTTTTTAATCTCCAAGAGTGATGAACAGATGTGCTCTTTCATCAATTGAAGACCCAAAGAGTCACAAATAGTTTTAACTCTATGCATATCATTCATATTGCTGGTTCATGGAGACCGAAGAGTCTAGGTCTATATGAGAAGAACTATATGTTGTAGCCATGCGATTGAGTTCATCATCCAAGAATGAGGACAAAGAAACACCTTTGAATTACGAAGGTGGATAGAATTTCCAAGCACATCCGTTTTAGTGTCTTCTTTATTTACTACTTTAAAGTATTCTCTTTACTTGTATCTCTCATA
Source organism: Telopea speciosissima (assembly GCF_018873765.1). Classification (NCBI taxonomy): domain Eukaryota; kingdom Viridiplantae; phylum Streptophyta; class Magnoliopsida; order Proteales; family Proteaceae; genus Telopea; species Telopea speciosissima. The sequence continues at coordinate 53,714,264 of NC_057920.1, forward strand.
TATCATTGGCATATGATTACACATGAGGTGGTTTGCCATTTGTCAATTATGTGATATTGTAAAGAGATAGGTTACTATACGTTCTCTTTTCTTCTGTGTCATGTGGTCAGTACATGGCTATCTAGGTTATACTTGAAATGAAGTGGAAAACAATGGTATTCATGGTACTTTCAAAGGTGATTGGAGTCCTATGGTTTGGATTGAGTAAGGGCCTTATTTGTTTTCAGATGCTTGATGGTTTTGTTTGTAGACTATTTAATTATTCACTATTATGTTTTTCATATCTTATATGGTTGGTGTTACATATTTAGGCACATGTTTATGATGTAAGGTGTAAGATACTTCCATAACTGAAATCCAAGTATTGGCAAGTAAAGCCGAGTGACCGTATTTATTGATCAAATCGGTTGTTGATAGAGACAAGTGACATTGTATACATATTGGTCGGATGCTTATTCTGTATTTGTGCATGTATTTATGTACATATAAAAAAAAAGATTGGTATATATATAGACTTGTTTTATAAGGGAGTAAGCCCTTGTGTGTGGGACTCACCCTCCTAGCTCTCTCATGTGTGGGGGTCCCCGGGTTGCTTTTGAATCACATGCGCCCGCCGAGCCGGGCCGTGGCCGAGGCTGAGGTCGAGATCGGGGTCGGGGTGCGGGTGCGGGTGTGTGTGCGGGTTGTGGGTTGTGGTCAAAGATTCTTTCTTTTTATACCAAGTTTGAATTTGAATTTGGTTTAAATTTAAATTCAATGCATCCATGCATTGTACCCAACCTATAGGTACTAGTACCCATACGCATACAAGAGACACCCATTCGGTTAGAAGACACCTATACGTATGGGTGTATGTCCATACACCTATGAATGTTTATTGGCAAACTATTTTTTGATATGCAAGTCATGTTGCATGTTAGTATGGAAGTGTGGGGGTTATATATAGTCTTCCCACAAAGGATATGGGGGTTATTATGAGAATGTGTATATTTATATATTGAGTCTCTTCTTTAAGAGATAAATAAAGCCAAGTAGAATGATTAATCTCTACTTTGAAATTGAATCTAATAGATATGTTTAGATTCAGTTATGTAAATATTTGGAACATTATCTTAGTTCAAAGGTAGCATGTACTAACATGTTTGGTGGATGATTTATGGAATCGATAATATAAGTCTAAGTTATAGGTACCACCATGGTTTATTTTAGGGTTAAATACGCACACCCCCCTAAAATGCACCCAATATTCCTCGTACCCCCCTAAGGTTCTGACCATTCCACGTACCACCCCTGAAAATTCCACGTACCACCCCTACTTTACCCCCTAAAGCCATTTAAGTCCAAAATGCTAAAAAATGACCAAACTACCATTTCTTCTATCTTTTCTAAAATTTGAAAAGACCTAATTGCCCTGACCTATTTGCTAAAATTTGAAAAGACCAAAATGCCCTCATCTTCCCCAAATCATCATCTTCTTTTACATACCCAATATTACCATCACCACCACCACCGCCACTGCCACCCATCATTAACACCATCACCACCGTGAAGCCCCACCTCCAACTCCTCCACCTGTACCAATTCCACCACTGAGTCCCCCTCCCTTACCAATTCTCTTTCAAACCACCAGACAGCTCAAGCTGGCTCTAAATCCCTCCTTTCCATGCTTTCCGATGCATCAGCTATGCCATCAGTTGTTCGATTCGTGGACAGAGACCCAGAGATCTTTTCCATCTTCCTATCCATTCTCAGAACAGGTAATCTTCCATCCAAGGCTAAGGATTTTGATCTTCAAGACTTGGTTTTCGAAGCCCAATTCTATGGTCTCGAGAACGTTCAAGAAGCTAAACATTCAAAATAATTTAGGATCTCCTTTTAGTATGCTAACTTACTAAAAATCTTAGCATATACACCTCTTATGTCATATAAGATAACTGAATGTACTTTAGGATACATCCGCAACATGCAAACCTTCCCCCTCTCACAAAGTTCTACGCTAGCAGGAAGGCAATGTTCTAACTGGTTCTCAACTGTATTGCAATCTGAAAGAGAAAACCCTAAGACGACTAAGGGAAAAGATCCACCACACTCCTAGGAGCGTTTTGAACAAAGCATCTTCGAGAGAATGGCACTTAGGGAGAAACTAGAGGTAAAACCCTTCTAAAAACCTACCTTTTGGTTTCTAGGTTAAGTGTTCTTAGTTGTGTTTGAATGTGTTATTAAGTGCACATTCTACTCTATTTTCGTTCCTATTGAAGGAGAAATTCGAAAACGGAGGGATCGAATTGGAATTGTAACTCCCAAATCATTATAAAAACAAAAAACAAAAAACAAATTTGGGCCATGTTCAACAGATCAAGCTAACCAGATCTAGTAGACCCAGATCAAAAGAGATGAATTAATGACCAAGATCGTGTCACAAAATTCACAACTCATGCTCAAAAGAGACGAGTTAGTGACCAACATCGAACCAGAGCTTGTTTCCAAAAAATTCAAACTTTTACAGTTTTATCCAAAAAAAATCAGAAAAATCAAACCTCCCCCTACCACAAAACGAAGACGAACCAGAGCTTAGTATAGGTGGAGGAGTTGGAGGTGGTGCTGGAGGTGGGCCTTCACGGTGGTGATGGTCTTAATAGTGGGTGGCGGTAGTGGTGGTGGTAGTATTGGGTATGTAAAAGACTATGTTGATTTGGGGAAGATGAGGGCATTTTGGTCTTTTCAAATTTTAACAAAAAGGTCAGGACAATTAGGTCTTTTTAAATTTTAGAAAAGATAGAAGAAAGGGTAGTTTGGTCATTTTTTAGCATTTAATGCCTAGTGTGGACTTAAATGGCTTTAACAAGGTAAAGTAGGGGTGGTACGTGGACTTGTCAGAACCTTAGGGGGGTACGAGGAATATTGGGTGCATTTTAGGGGGGTACGCATATTTAACCCTTTATTTTATGGCTTCGTAAGAAAGTCGGATCTGGAACCATAAAGCTATGAATATAAATGATAGATATATGGTGATGACCAAAGCCAAATTGTGTCACGAAATACAAAGGGCATGGTCAGTAAATAAATAAAGACTAATATGTCTTGGTTACATATATCCGGTGAGGCTAAGGAAGGTAACATTATCTGCTCAGTATAGTCGGGACCAAAATGACTAACACTATTATAGAGCCTCTGACCACTATTGTGGTATACATCTAAAGGAATGAGCTCGGAAGGCCTGTGTCATAGGTCATGTAATGGACACCTAACCTATATGAAGAGGTTTAATCCTGAATTAGGCTCAAAAGGTAAAAACAAAATCACCGGATGATCTGTTTAGTAATACTAAGTGTTTGTTCATTCTGGTTAGATGGAAAAGTAGTACCACCACAATGAAAGGAGGATGAGTTTTAGACTCTTAATTAGCTGAATCCTACGAAATGTGGGGGTGTATTAACTGTGGTGCACACTAGCTGACCTAAATGGATGTAGGAGGTGTGGTCGCCTACTGATGAGAGTTTTATAGACAAACTCTTTAAACATCCATGAGTCCAAGATAAGGGATAAGGCCTGTTTTTAAATTAAAAAAAATCCATATTTAAAAGCGATTGGTTGCTAAGGTCAACCGGTAGGATATGGCTGGTGAGTTAGTCGACTACGCCAATGAGGAAAGGTTCATGAAGTCTGACTTCATCTGTACTCTGTAACGTAGTTCATCAGACCTAGTGTAGGTTCAAGTCCTAAAAACACATGCAACAATGTGTCGTATTGTGTCTAATATGCTCACAAGACTCATTCATGTTTTATTGATATTTTGAATCTTGTGAGGGATTGTTGGAATTTTAATTTGTCTTTAAAATTAAAGATTCAAAATATTTAGAGGATTATGTCGGTTTCCTAATAGGCATCAATAAGCACCTAACTAACCAATAGATGTGACTATTGGACTACTTGTTTGAATGGTCAACAAACAAGTATTTTGGGAAAAGGCATGATGTTAGGGCATGTCTCTTGGAGATACCCGTAGTGGTGTATCTTCCTCTCCTATATATAGAGAGGCGGTGTTGCTTATTTCTCTAAGTTTTTATGTGAAGACAATCTCACTATTTCTGGTTTTTTGACAGCATTAAAATCATTTTTCTAAACCTTCTAGTGAGCCTAGCCTTGCTCTCCCTTATAACCGAAGTCTTTGTGCATTAGACCAAGGTTTGGTGGTTGTTTTATCTTGGAGGTAAAAAATAAGGAACCCCGGTTGCACTGATACAGGGGGCATTTCAGACCTTAAGGAGAGTGTCTTCATTGATGTGACTCAACCACAATTGCTAGTTCGTGATTGGTTCATGGCTATCAACAACATCGCAGTCTTATTTTCTCAAACCGGGTACTTGTCACTAACAAATAACCATCGGTCTTGTTAAGATACTACACCATGCATCATCATCCAGCGCCAGTACTTTGTGAAAAGATGCTTTACATATTGGGCTTTGTTTCCCATATAATAGGTATTTAACAAGGTTGAATTAATCATGTTATGAATGGAGAAAGATATTGTTCAACTCAAAGGAAGAATTCGGGTAATAGAAGATATAGAGACTGAGTATTTTGATAATTTATTTATGAGATCCTTCTTTGAGTTATCTAATTTTCCTTCTACCATCTCAGCATCTCTTTTTTATCTGAATAGTCGGTGTAGTTATCAACATGAGAAGTTTGTTGACTCATCAGAAGAACATATCAATTACTTTTTTCAAAATAATTTAGATTTTTGTTAAACCACAATTTTTCTTATGCACAAAGTGGAAAGACTTGAAATTAGAATGGTCTGACGATTTGTGTACAATGGGTTTGAAGGGTCATTCAACATTTCAAGGTCAAAAACTACAAAAGTAGGCAGGTAAGTGTAATATATTGCATCTAATATACCAAGATCTTGATTTTTTGTTCATGGTGTAGGTGAAAACGGTACCTAATCGAAAGTTTTTTGATCCGATACAAAGAATCGAACCTCATGCAGATTAAGGTATTCAATGATTCATAGCACTTGAAAATCGACCCCATAGAAGTAGGAATCAATCTCCACTCAACACTTTGATGAAAAAGAACATAACAAAATCCTCCATCGAACAATGGAAATCACTAACTTTTGGACAGAGAGAGAGAGAAATGTCAACGATTTTTGGGAGAACCGTTTGTTGTATGTAAGTTGTCATTGTTGGCAACCAAGTGCAGAATAGTGATAAGGTGGCCAGCTCTAAGGTGATGCAGTAGTTTAGAGTGTTCACAGGCTTCAAAGATGGTTGTGTATGTGTTCGGGCATGTCTTTCAATGTTCAGGGGTATTTTGGTCCATCTACAATGCTCTGGGGTGATTAGGTAATTTACACAGTTGATAGTACAATGGCAGTACTGGTTACCTTTTGAAGCTCTCTTTCTTTCATTGTTAGAAGAGAGAGAAAATAAAGGTAGGCTCTACAATCTGTGGACCCCAATGTGCCTCATGGCATAAATGAGGTGGCTACCAAGTGAAAGTGTCACCAAAAGGTTTGATGTAAAATAGCAAAGCAAACCCCTGGGGGTCAGCTCAGTTGGCAAAAGACCAACTCCTCAAATAAGAGGTCATGAGTTCAAACCACCTTGGGGCCTATCCTCATCCCCTATCCCGCCCCCCTCCTATTAAAGCTAAGGATGTCAATTTGGGATCGGAACCGGGAACTGTCCCAATACTGTCCTGCTAAAACCCGGTACCAGACCGTCCCATTAGTAAATAGGACGGTATTGGTATCTGATTTTGGTACAAAATGATAAATGGGACGGGACGGTTCTGGGACGGGATTCCCAACAGTACTAGTAGTGAAATACCAATTGGGTACCGGATGGTACCGGAACTACTAGTACTGTTTAAAAAGAAAGAGTATATAAGATCTTTTTTTTTTTTTTGAAAAAAATAGGGTATAAGAATTACGACTCATTAGGGTTTCACTAATTGCCTTTTGAATACGAAAAGGAATAACAGATCAATAGCCGCAGCTTGAAGTCTCTCCTCACAGAACCTACTACAGTGCTACAGTGCTACTCCCTCCTCCCTTGACCAACTACATCTACCAGTTTCTTCCTTTTTACACTTCGTACTTCGTACCATACTACCATGTGATATGTGTAATAAATAGAGTTTTGTTTGGGAAAATCAAAGAGGAAACACAACGGGATTCTTCCATTCCTATTGTTTTACTTTTGTGAGCTTTATCCTATCTATCCTTTTTTTATATATAAATTTGTCCTATTTATCTCCATTATTTGATTAGAATAAAGAAATGGGAAGGGGAAAGCTACCATGATCTTGCTTCCGATTTTATTTAGAAAAATCAAAGAGGAAACAAAACGGGATTCTTCCATTCCTATTGTTAATGTTTTTTTAATTTTATCCTATCTATCCTCTATTATTTGATTAGAATAAAGAAAAGGAAAGGGGAAAGCTGCCATGATTGTGATTTTTCTAGTAATAACAAGTGCACAATGTGTTAGACTTTTTTTCAAAGAGTAGATTAATTGATTTTATGAAACTAATTGTTTGATTTGCAAAACTCTATACCTCATGGTATAATTTTTGTGTCATAATGAATTTGATGCATTATTGTGCTACATAATTGATCTGTTTAGTTGTGTTTTAAAAAGTTTCTCTTTCCTTTCATATGTTATCTTACGGTGAAGTGGTGAACTGTAGTTTTCTTTGGAGAAGTCATACACATGGTTTCTTTAAGTAATGTTAATATTTATTTATTAAAGTTTGAGTTTAAAACAGATTTTTATATTGTGCTTGATTTTAACTTAATATTAATTTTCTTTTAGGTGCCTATTTAGGGTATTATTATTTTCATTGTGCAAAATGGTGGATGCTGAAATTACTTCGACACCCAAATGATCTAACAAAGGTGGTGCCACTGTCAAGTCTTCTTCCCCTAAAGCTAAGAAGACTAGGAAGAGAACTTTGGCCTGTTGGAATCCTAATTGGTTCAAGGAGTTGAACAAAAAAAAATTTAATGATAATAGGCCTAGGGTAGAATGCATGAAGTGTGGGACTATTTTACTTGCTGATACTACAAAAAATGGAACTCTGGTCTTAATAAGAACATGAGATGTTGCCCTAAGCATGACAATGAAGATGTAGCCCAGATGCTTATGACAACATCTGGAGGGAAGGTGACCATGAGGGATAGGCATATTGATCCAACAATTGTACGGGAGATAGTGATGACATTGATAGTGAAGAATGAATTACCTCTCAAATTTATAGAGTATGACAATTTTAGAAAATTAATGTTGTATATTTGGCCAGAGTACAAACCTATATCTAGGAACACTCAAATGTCAGATATTCATAAATTATGGAAAAGGAAGAACGAAAAGACCAAGGAGTTAATCCTAAGTTCTCTAGGAAGGGTTTCTTTGACTACTGATCTTTGGACTTCCATCACTAATGATGGTTACATTGTCCTCACAGCTCATTATATTGATAGATTATGGGTTTTGCAAAAGAAGATGCTCAGATTTACTATCTTGCCACCTCCGAATGCTGGTGCTCATATTAGTGAAGCAATTGGGAAGATGTTGATGGAATTGGGGATCGAAATGAAACTATTTTCTTTTACAGTAGATAATGCTAGTTCTAATGATTTGTTTGTGAAATTTTTAAAGAGTAAATTAAATGCAAAAAATATTTTTTTGTGCAAAGATGACTTTTTCCATGTTAAATGTTGTGCACATGTGTTGAACCTAATTATACAAGATCGAATCAACTTAATAGATAGTTCTATACAAAAGGTTCGAGATAGTGTAAAATTTGTGAAAAGTTCTCAATCAAGAAAGATAAGGTTTATGGACAGTTGCAAGCAATTGAGAATCGCATCTAACAAGGCCTTGAATGCAGATGTGATTACCCAATGGAATTCCACCTACCATATGCTTGAGGATGTAATCTTTTATCGTGCAACCTTTGAAAATTTAGGTGAGTTGGACAATTACATGTGTTGTCCTGATGCTAATGAATGAATGAAAATTCAAAAGATCACCAAGTTTTTGAAGCCATTCGATGAAATCACAAATTTGCTCTCTGGTATAAAATATCCCACTTCCAACTTATATTTTCCTACTATGGTGAAAATTTATATTACCTTGCAAAAAAATATTGTAAATGATAGAAACTTTACATGAGAGATGGTGGATGCAATGAAGAAGAAATTTAATAAATGTTGGAGTGAATATGCTCTGATTTTATCAATTGCAGTGGTTCTTGATCTCAGATACAAGTTGACTATAGTGGAATGGACATATTCTAGGATTTGTGGGAGTAAAGAGGTAGTTGAAGAGGTTGTTTCACGTCTCAAGACAGCATTGTACCGAATTTTTGAAGCATACAAGAGCATGTCAAATGTTGAAGATCATATAAGTAATGTTGCTGAAGAGGAAGATGACTATATGGAGGTACATATAAATTCTATTTTTTATTAAACCACTCTTGTAATTATGTTCTATTAATCTATGTAGATTTTATGTTGCATATGCATTTCTTGATTGGATTTTACCATTTTGTAGGACTTCTCTAGATTTAAAAAAAATGAAGGTAATTACTGGTTCAGACAAGTCTGACCTGAATCAATATTTAGAGGAGTCACCAAAGGCTAATTCCAAGGAATTTGATATTTTAACATATTGGAAGGGATGTGAGCAACAATTTCCTAATCTTGCTCGGATGGCACGTGATATTCTGGCAATTCCTATCTTCACTGTTGCATCCAAGTTGGCTTTTAGCCTAGGCGGTAGGGTGATCGATAAATACCGAAGTAAACTACTACCCAAAATTGTTGAAGCCTTAATTTGCATGCGAGATTGGTTGTTTAATGTGGATTTTGGAGATAATCTTTATTTTTTTTTCTTTCACTTACAATAATTTGTTTTGTACTAATAGGGTATTCATTTCTTTGTATATAGTCGATCCCTATGCTGATGTCGATGATTTGGTTGATGCATTGAGCAATGTACTTACAATTGCTACTCCAACTGAACGATGTACGACTACCTCCCAGGTTGATGTGTGAATGTGTGATGGATAATATGTAGGTATGATATTCAACTTGAGGGTACTATTTATTCAACTTCTAGTTCAATTGGATTTAGAGTCGTGTATGATACATATGTCTCTCATTAGATGAGTTAGCATATCTGCATTTATTTACAGTAGTGCAACTTTGGGCTACAATCAATTCTATAACAAATTAAAGTTCCTAATTGTATTTTTTTTTTTGTAGGCTACATTGATAGTGCTCGCTTTATTATTATTTATGTCGTGGTTGCATCCTACATGGCCATCCTGTTTAAGGAGAAAAAGTGTGGACTGGCCTTTGATAGTAGTTTCATGAAGATGTCATTTTTTATGTTCTTGTGTCTAAGTTTTATGACAGTAGTTTGATTTATTTAGGAGTCTTTTCTCTTATGTAAGTTTCAAGTGATTGATCTTTAGTTCTATTTTTATAAACTTGTTTGGTGATGACATTAAAACTATATTTGGGTGTAGTTTCATGAAGATGTCATTTTTTATGTTCTTTAAGTTTTATGACAGTAGTTTGATTTATTTAGGAGTCTTTTCTCTTATGCAGGTTTCAAGTGATTGATCTTTAATTCTATTTTTATAAACTTGTTTGGTGATGACATTAAAACTATATTTGGGTTTGTTTATTTGATTATCATTAACTCTTAGTTATAGTCTTGAGAAGTTTATTACATGTGATCTTAGGGAGTTTGAAGAAGTAAAACTATGATTTCATAATTTAAGTTGCTTTATAAAAAGCAGTAGACAACTTAGATTTCATGATAGTGAAAAAATTCCATAACACTAATAAACCCGCCTCGTTAGGAACAATTAAACTTCTTCTCGCTTTTTCTACAGTGCCTAGAACCGTTTAGGAACCGGTACTGTCCCGCCCTGCTAGTAATCGGGACTGGGATCTAGGTTTGGTGCCGTTAACTAAATGGGATGGTACTGGGATTGGCACTTTTGGTACCGGTACCGGTATCATCCCGTCCCAATTGACACCCTTAGCTACAATCAGTTCTATAACAAATTAAAGTTTGTAAATGTTTTGTTTTTTACTAGCTACATTGATAGTGCTCGCTTTATTATTATTTATATCATGGTTGCAGCCTACATGGCCATCCTGCCTGAGGAGAAAAAATGTTGATTGGCCTTTGATAGTAGTTTCATGAAGATGTCATTTTTTATATTCTTGTGTTTAAGTTTTATGATAGTAGTTTGATTTTTTAAGGAGTCTTTTCTCTTATGGAGGTTTCAAGTGATTGGTCTTTAATTCTATTTTTATAAACTAGTTTGGTGATGACATTAAAACTATATTTGGTTTTGTTTATTTGATTATCATTAACTCTTAGTTATAAACTTGAGAAGCTTATTACATGTGATCTTAGGGAATTTGAAGAAGTAAAACTATGATTTCATAATTTAAGTTGCTTTATAAAAAATAGTAGACAACTTAGATTTCATGATAGTGAAAAAATTCCATAACACTAATAAACCCGTTTGGTTAGGAACAATTAAACTTCTTCTCCCTTTTTCTACAGTGCCTAAAATCATTTAGGATCCGATACTGTCCCGCCTCGCTAGTAATTGGGATTGGGATCTAAGTTTGGTCTCGTTAACTAAATGGGATGGTACTAAGATTGACACTTTTGGTACCGATACCGTCCCCCCAAATACGGGGAAGCGTCCCAATTGACACCCTTAATTAAAGCTCTCCAATTCCCCAAAAAAATAGCATAACAAAGCTTGAGTCTATTTTATGGGGCAGTTCTCTAAAGTGTTGCAAATACTCTCTCATACTTACTACGTAACCAAAAATTGAGGCTCTTTTTAAATCGAGTTTTTTTTTTTTGTCGATAAATTCAAATTGAGTTTCTGGGAGTGAATTCTCTGCAATGCATTGAAAAAATGCTTGCATTACTGAGATCGACGAGCGGATCCAGGTAAGATGGAGGTTCAAAAGTTAATTTTTTAGGAAGCATTTGGTTGCGTAAATCTCAAGAACTTGATTTCGTAGAATCATGATCCTGATATTATAAAACCGTTTGGTAAACTTGGAACATGATTCTCGGAAATCAGCTTAATTCTTCGTTATAACGTAAAATTGATTCGTTGGAGGAATTCACCTCAAAACAAAACGATCTCGCGAAAGAACACGGCCTAAAAGGAGAGGGGAAAGGGCACTGAAGCTCACCACCGATCGTTGCATTGGCGTGAAATCCACCGATCGAAGGTATCTGCTCTCTCTGCTCTCTGCTCTTTGCTCTATGCTCTCTCTCTCTCTCTCTTTCACTCTGTCCCTCTTTGCTCTCTCTCACTCCCCATCGTTCTGTCTCTTCTCTCACTCTGTCTCTCTGTGGTGGAAGCAGTGGGTCCAAGAGTCCAGCCATAATCTTCAGTTTGAGGGAGATACGGAGGGAAGAGAAGGGGCTGCATTGCCCTAATTTTGATGTTGTTCGTTGTTCTTATTGTTAATTATTGTTTGCATTCGCAGAGATAGAGACAAAGCTTTCGATTTGTGGGTTATAGTTTTAGGCAGATTCACTGATTGAAGCACGAGATGCTCGATCCAAGTCTCTCAAATGGCCAAGGTATGGTTCTCTCTGCTATCTGCTCTCTCTCTCTCTCTTTCGCTCTTGCTCTGGGTTTGTGTTGAAGAAGTCGGCCAGTTCTGCAGTTTATTTTGTTGTTGGCATTGGTTTTAGTTTGATGTGTTAAAATGTCTTCTTTGATGATGCTATTGAGGATCTAAAATTGGAAATGATGCTTTGTTCATCGGATGATTCACTGTAATTGTTATGTATGTCTCGAATTCTTGGACCCATTTCGAAAAATGACCCGCTCCGACGTTTTTTGGTGGCAACCCGAATGGAACTTTTTCTGAGATCTATGATGGTCGGCCCAAGCCCGGAGCCCATCACTGATCTCGTTGGGGATGCGGGGGCGTGGTACGGTTCGACCCAACCTGATGGATCGACCCGGATCCAATGGAGGAGTATTTATGTTCCTTACCCGCTTTATTGTAAAACATAGTAAGATTTGGGGTTTTTCGTTCTAGGGTTTCTGAGAGAGAGCAGCAACACCAATTTGGGTGTTCTTGAGAGTTCCATTGTAATCTTATCTCCGATTTGCATGGTGAATCATCTTCATCTTTGCCCGTGGATGTAGCACACCATACTGGTGTGTGAACCACGTTATATCTCTGTGTTCTTTTTGCTTTGTGCTTGTTTTTTTTCGTCATTTTGTTGGTGTTTGCTATAACAGTAATCAATACTTCTTCCTTCATTCTGTAATTTTTTTTATTTGATTTTTTTCTGGGTTTTGGGATAAATTAGAGAGAGGGCAAGGTTCCTGTTTGAATTCTTCTTTCATTTTCATAAATAGATGTTGAGAATTACTGATTATCATGATAGGGATGAAGTTATCTCTACGGTTCCGGCTTAGATAGACTTTTTTTTTCTGGGTTTTGGGTGAAACTAGATTCTGATTGTTTATATTCCTAATATTCTTCTTATATATGCCAATTTTTTTCAAATTATTTTCAGTGACCAAACTAAAATATATCCTGCAGCACAATTTCCACTACGACCCTACCAAAATGTACTGTAGGCCAAACTTCTTAGACATCAGCTTATAAATTCTTCTCAGTTGTAGTTTCCTCACTTCTTTAATGAGTTCTACTCCATCTACTGTTTCTGTATTTTATTTTTATTTTTTTGGTTGCAGGGGGAGTGGGGGGTAAGGCTTTTCAATCAATGGTATATATTGGAATGAAAAAGAAGAAGATGATACTGGTATATATTGTAATGGAAAAGAAGAAGAGCATGCTTCAAAAAGAAAACAAAAATCACTCAAACAGAACATCCAGATCGAGCTATTGAAACCAACCTGAAAAAACCCAAACAGAAAACAACTTCTGGGAATTTATTTAGCAATTGATCCACATATCTTCTCTCACACATTCACTTTTGGAATTCTCTTGAATGCCTTGTCACAATACCCATTTCTTAATAACTATTGTGACAAAAAGATGTTTTCATATACTCATTACAGTATAAGTTGATTACAGAATATACCTGATGTATTTGTAGGTGGTTATGGGACTGTTGAAGAACTACTTGAAGTGATAACATGGGCTCAATTAGGCATACATGATAAGCCAGTAATTTTCTTTTAGAAATCTTTGTTTCTTGTGTTCATTCAAAACTAAAATATTCATCTCTGTTTAACATTTTTCCTCCACATTTTTTGATAACTTGGGCTCAAACGACTTAATATATGTTGCTTCCCTTTTATTGGAAATATTTGTTTTCTTTTTATGTTCTTACTCTTACTGCAATATGCTTTGGGTATAAATAAATAAAGGAAGGAAGGAAGCAGACGGCAGTGTTGTAGCTTTCACTTTTAAATCATGTAGTTGTGTCATGAAATTTTGATACAAATTTTATTATTCAAGATGGAAGACAACACTAAACAAGTGTTCCAGCAAAAATGAAAGCAAGATAAGGAGATTGCTGTAGAAAAATCACATGATTAAGTTTATTTTAGTAGAAACAAGCCTTGGATTAAGTTACATATGTGTTGGGCCTTTGGTCCAAGGAGTTTTCATTGTAATAGACCGCTAAGGGTAGGAGCTATGACTACGGGATTAGTCAAGTAGAATTAGTTTAGTTTAAATATGGAATGGAATCAATTGTTACTATTTCCTATATATTACTTGGTTCATAAATTACACTACAGTGAATTATACCTGATTGTATGTATCGGATTCTAAAACTTTAGGACTATGTCTTCCCAACATCATGAATGTCAAAGTTTTGTGGCAAGGTCTCGTGGTTATTTGTAAATTCCAAGCTCTACTTGATGGGTCTTTAGCTCAAATTGGTAGAGCACTTGGAACATGAGCATGTTCCAGGGATGGTGGTTCGAATCCATCAAGGCCCTTTTTATTCAACTGTTCATAACATAGTTAGTTATGACAATAATCTAGACAATTTCAAGTGGTGTTTTCCATTATCTTTGTCTCTTGCACACATCAATTTCTTTCTTTAGGATATATGGATCACAAAATGATGTCATTGATGCTGTTCAAAAGCTTAACTTCAATTAGAAGTAAGAATTAAGTGATTCTGATAGACTCTGTTCATATTTATTTTTATTTATGTTGGATTGGAAGGTAATGGCACAATTACATAAGTATTGGGGTAGTGTTAATAGCAAGGTAATGGCAATTAGTTTGTATGGGAGGAGAGAATTAGTCTATAAAAATTCTTTTTCTTGCATATGTTGGGCTGGAAAAAGAGTTAACAAATGACAGAACACATGGGAAGCAAACAGTTTTTAAATTGGATTCTAGATGAATCCAATTGACAGACTTAGAATAATCAAACAGTTTTTTAGGAAAAATCACGTCACAGAATCAGGGTAACCAAACAGTTATTAAGGAGGATTCACATTTCAGAATCAGGGTAACCAAACATTTAAATTTCAAAGTTACGAATCCAAAGAAACTTATTTCATAGAATTTGATCCAGAATCAGAATCAAGTTCTTTAGATTTATGCAACCAAATGCTTCTTAATGACCGAAATTTATGTTCATTTTGAAAAAGTAGAGATTCCAAAACAAGAAATCTAAGTGGAGTTCATAAAGAAGAATTAGTGGGCTGCCCACGTTAAATCCGAGAGTTAAGGCTTTAAGGGCCGAAATGCAAGACGTTTGTATTAACTTTCCAAGAGATTCCATTTCTGGAATTCTGATTTGGTATTCGAATCTACTCTCTGTGCGTGGTCTCTTATGCTTCCTCAAGCTCCGCATTGTATCGTGCTCCCACGTGTCACGCATGCACCAAGAGCCAGCTCGAGATTCCAAGTCTGCCCCATGATTCGGTTATGCTATATACCTATTTGTTTAAAGTCAGATCCAAAGGCCAAGAATTGTTCTGAACTAATACTTTAGAAGTCAGAAAGTTTTCCGACACTTTTAAGTCTCTAACCTCTTGCCATGTGAAGTTCAAGGGCCCGTGCGCATCATGCGCTCTTCAAGATTCTTTTTACATGATTCTCATTGGTTCACACATTTATGACTCAAAAGCGGTCTGACATCATGTCTGGCGCAAATCTAATTTAATGCCCATCAGATTTACAAGTCAAACAATCGGTCTTGTTGGATTAGAGATATATAGCTAGCCGTTTTAAAGAGACCCACTGTCCTTGTCGGTAAGTCAAACAAATGGGGCGTTTTGTGACTTTTGCCCCACCCAGCTTTCGGAGGAATTTTTTTCTCCTACAATTTTGACACCCTCTAGTTCTTTTACAATCCATCACATGGGAGTTGAAATGACCACTTATCCGTTGTTTGGACACATTTCCCAAAGTAGTGGGTAAGTGGTCATTTCATTTCCATGTGAAGGATTGTAGGGAATTGGAGGGTGTCAGAATTATAGGTGATAATGATTTGCTTTCGGTGTGTCATCTTTCTATCTAGGGGTGTAAATGAATAGTTGAAATCCGTTTTTATATTCGTGTTCATATCCGTTTAGCACTATCTGAATCCGTCCGAAAGCTACACGAATGCGGATACGGATAGGCTATAGTTATCCGAAAAAGCTATATTTACATGTAAACGGATAAAATATCCGATCCGTATTCGTGTCCGTATCCGTTTAGCACTATCTGAATCCGTCCAATAACTAATCAGATGCGGATACAGATATACCACTATCCGAGCCAAATCCGATCCGTTTACAGCCCTATTTCTATCTGATCAATCAAACCCCATCACTAGGGCTGCAACAGGCTCAGGTTGGGCCGGGCTTTATAGAATCCTAGCCCAACCCTAAGTCTCCTTAGTTCGGCCCAGGCTTGACCCGACTCTGACTCGGGGCCAAAAAAATCCAACTCTGACCCGTCCTCAGGGTCGGGCCGGGTTGACCATAATTGGCCCTGATCATGGGGAGGGGAAGGAAATGCATGGTCAGTAATGGGTCGGGGAGAAAATTACCAATTCCAAGTAAAACAACACTGTAAAAAATGTATTATATATCACTTATTGTCTTCATATATGATATATTATATAATAAAATGTGGGTGACGTTTAAAGTTTATAATATATATATATATATATATTATATCAATATTTATTTTTAGTATAACTTAAAACAGGGTCGAGTTGGGTTGGGCTAGGCTTAGCCCGAGGCCTCAACCCTAGCCCGACCCGATCCTGACTCAGGGCCAAAAATTTCCAGCCCTGACCCACCCTCAGGGCCAAATATCTCAACCCAGGCCCTGTTCGGGCTCAGGCCGGGCCAGGGCGGTTCGGGCCGACAGGGCCAAACTTGCACCCCTACCCACCACAATACAAGTACACCCCAAACACAGCCCCTTCAAATTTAAAACGGCCACCTATATGTTCTCTCTCTTTCTCTCTCTCACTCTCATTTTTCTTGTCTGTGTCAAACAATCGGTCTTAGTTGGATTCTTTAACGGTCTTCTTCATCAAAGTGTTGAGTGGATATTGATTCCTATTTCGATGGGATCGATTTTCAAGTGTTGTGAATCATTGGAGGTGTTTTTGATTGCGGCACTTAAGAGATAACCCTACCGTTATTGAGATGTTTGATTTGAATACCTTATATTGCGTGAGGTTCAATTATTTGTATTGGATCAGAAAAGTTTCGATTAAGTACCATTTTTTTTTCTACTAATGATCAGCAAAGTATGTATTAAGAATGAATGAAAATAAAGTTACAAACTAAAGCAGGAAGTTTCTGCATTACAAAAGAGACTCAAAAGACCTGATCTCTTTGAGCTTTCAGAAGCCTAACCAAACCTATATAGAGGCCTTCCTAAAGCCTCCCAGTTTATTGCATTGACAATGAAACCCGGGATTGAATTCTATGTTTGTGTAGACTTTGATTTTGCAACCAAGTTTGCAAGAGAGTCAGCCGGAGCATTTCCTTCTCTGAAGCAATGAGTGATGCGCCATTGGATAGTGTCAAGAAACTTTTTAGCCATCCCCGATTCCTGAGTAAACCTCCAAGGAATTTTTCCTGCGAGAATAGAGAACACCACAGCAGCTGAATCGCTCTCCACCCAAAGATTGTTTGCTTCTAGAGACTGAGCTTCTTTGATGCCAATGAAAAAGGCAGAAAATTTAGCCGAGTAATTTGTTCCGACTCTCCGGTAGAATGCAAAAGCTTTGATCACTGCTCCTAGATGGTTACGGATGATACCACCTGCCCCTGTAGAGCCTAGATTGCCAAGAGATGAACCATCTATGTTGAGCTTCCACCAACCAAGGGGAGGTTGCCTCAATTTTACTTCCACTATTCGCCTGTTTGGAGGATTTGCAATTGTAATTCTCAGGGATCTTGCAAGCACCAGTTCATGAACTGATTTGATGTGAATTCCTGAAATATTAGAGCATTCTGACACAGCCGTAAGGCATATCTTCACCACTTGGGCAGCAGAATTTTTCTTGTTGTCATATCTCCATTTGTTTCTCTCTAACCAAATCTGTTGGCATGTGATTGTTATGAGGATCTTCCAAACACTAGGCAATAGAACAACTCTTGATTTTCTACGCCACCATGAGAAAAATAATTCCATTGATGGAAACCCACTCCAAGTTTCATTAAAAAAAGATAGGATCTCTATCCAAATTTGCCTAGAGAAATTGCAGCCTAGAAAAATATGCAGCCCAGATTCACTATTTGAATGACATACATCGCATCTTGAAACCATAGGGACTGATTGGCGGGTGACTTTATCATCAGTTGGGAGGGCTTTGTGCATCATACGCCATCCAAAGAGAGAACAACGAGGGTGGAGACCCTGCTGCCAAATCGCCCACGACCAAGAAGGAGACGTTGCTTTTGTCCAGTGTTGGTGCGAGCCCACATGCATTCATCACATCTATTTGTTTGAATTATTCTCAAATTCTGAACTTTTGAAATCACCTCATTGATAATACGTGACTGAACTTAGGGGAAATTCCACCCATCTACATCTAAAAAATCCGAAACTTTGGCTGTTAAGTGACTTGGAATCTGATGTGGGAGAAATAAATCCTTAATGGACTGATCCCCAATCCATTTATCATACCAGAAATTTATTTTAGAGCCATCTCCTACCACCCATCTTTCACCTGATTTAACGAAGTCCCAAATTTTACGTAATCCAGGTAAAATTGATGAAGATCCTTCCATGAATGAATCTTGCTAGATCTGATTTTGCAGCTCTAATAAGCCAGGCTAATTTTGCAATTTGAGCGAAGTTGACATCTCTCAATCGGCGAATACCCAGCCCTCCTTCACTCTTTAGCTTGTAGAGACTGTCCCAATGAACTGTAATGGCTTTTGCTTCATCTGCTTCTCCTGACCATATGAAGGTGCGAATCCATCGTTCCATGTGCTCTATGGTGGAAGCAAGCCAGAGATTAATAGAAAAGTTATGAATTGGAATGCTATACATGACCGATCTCACTAATTCTACCCTACCTGCCATTGAAAGAAGACGTCCCTTCTAGGCTGATAGTCTTTTTTTGAAGTGATCCATCAGAGGTGCCACTATCTCTTTTTTCACTCTTCCCTTTAGAAGACCGACCACTAGGTAACGAGTGGGGAAAGAGCAAATAGGGATTGTAAGAGCTGATTGTAACCGCTGCATGTGAGTGCTAGAAATTTTTTCCATAAAGGCCTTACTCTTCGAGAGGTTAATTTGTTGACCTGAGTAGTCTCCATAGTCATCTAAGAACTTTAAAACTTTTTTACCCCCCCACAATTCTGCTCTCATAAAAATAAAGAGATCATCAGCATACAATAGGTGGGATGGAGTAGGTACCTGGCGAGGACTGGGTAGCGTTTTTAGGCACCCCGAATTGCAAAGTGCAGTGAGCCCTCGATAGAGCACTTCCTCTACAATGATGAACAGCATTGGAGATAGTGGATCTCCTTGTTTCAGCCCTCTCTCCATACCAAAGAATCCCATTGGACCTCCATTGATCAGCACAGAAATCCTGGAAGATAACATGATCTGGTGTAGCCATAAGATCCAAAGAGCAGAGAACCCGAATTTTTTAAGCACATCGAACAGAAAACTCCATTCCATAGTATCGAAAGCCTTTTGAATGTCAAGCTTAAGACCTAGACCACCACCCCTGCATCTTCTCGACATTATATTCGTTAACTCAGATGCCACTCCAATATTTTCAAAAATGACCTTACCTTGTTGAAAAGCTCCCTGCTCAGGAGAAATAATTTTATGAAGTAGAGTGGACAGCCGGGTTGCCAATATTTTTGGAATCAACTTAAAAAAGAAATTTCCTACACAAATTGGTCAGAATTGGCCCACTTTATTTGCATTGTCCACCTTAGGAACCAGGCTTAGGAAATTATTATTAATCCCTTTAGTGATCACCCCTTCTTTGAAAAAATTATGGATACCTCTGCAAATATCACTGCTTATTATATTCCAGCATACTCTATAGAAAGTGCCAGGGAACCCATCTGGGTCTGGAGCACTGGAAGGGTCAAGATCGAAAACAGCAGCTTTAATCTCTTCACTGGAGGGAATCTTTGCTAGCATTGCATTATCATCCGCTGTGATCAAAGTAGGAATAACTTCGAGCAATTCTGTCTTTTTGGAAGACGTTCCTCTTTTAAAAAAATTTCAAAATAGGAGACAAAGTGAGTGCCAATTTCATCCGCACTTGAGAGAGTTGAACCATCCTCCTTTATGATTTTACTTATAGTGCTTCTAGCTCTTCTAATTTTGGTGGAGAGATGAAAGTACTTTGTGCACGTATCCCCTAATTTTATCCATTTATCTCTTGATTTTTCACACCATAATTTTTCTTAAAGGATCACTGCAGAATCATACTCCTTGCGCGCCTTGGATTCTTTGTCAAAGAGAGCCTCCGAGAAACCTTCAATTTCCATCTGGTTTTGAATTGACTGTAGCTCAAAATGAGTTCTAGCGACCTCATTATCTACCTGCGAAAACATCTCCCTTGCCCAGATTTTCAGAGGACCCTTCAGACGTTTAAGCTTTGTAACCACAACGTACAGAGGAGAGCCCCTAACCGGAATCTCCCAAGAAGTTTGAATAAACTGTTTGAAGCTCTCATGGTCTGCCCAAAACCGCTGGAAACGAAAGGGAACGTTTGGTGGGTGAGGCACCTCTTTACTACAGACCAGAATTGGAGCATGATCCTCTAGACAGAACCTGCTAAGCACTGTTAGAATAATGCTGCCACCACACGTCATTACATAAGCTGCGATCTAAGGTGGCACGTACATTCCCTACTCTTCGGTTGTTGGACCATGTAAATCTATTGCCTGTAGATGGAATGATGGAAAGAGCTGTCGATCCAATCATGGCCGCAAACTCCTCTGCCGAGCCAAGATTGAATCTTCCAAGGCCTCGCTTGTTTTTTGCAAATAGGTAGGCGTTAAAGTCTCCCAACACTAACCAGGGGCATGTAACTCTTGCTAGAGAGACCAGGTCACACCAAAGATTGCGTCTGATAGCTCTAAAACAGTTGGCATGGACTACTGTAATTATACTCTTGACTCCATGGACATCAATCTGTAGTGAAATGTGTTGATCCGAATCCATTATCACCTTAGGACGTGGAAGTCCCATCCTCCAAAGAAACCACAAATTTGGTACTCCTGCTTCCCGCTTGTTGGTTATGATCTTTGGAGACATTCCAATGGTAGATAGAAAACCCAACGGACATTTATCGGATTCAATTTTAGGTTCCGCTGCATAGAGAAAATCTAGAGAGTAATCTTTCATTACTCCTCTTAAGTGCGCTCTCGCTCGAATATTACCCACTCCCCTGATGTTCCAAAATAGACATTTCATGGGAATAAGATTTAGAGCTGGGGCGACGCCTCACGAGCGTCCGAATTGATATCTTCTTGTAAAGCCTGATCTACCAAGTTTATATCAGCCAAGCCACGATGCCGTGAGCCAGATATGATATTGGATTTCAGAATGTGCTTTTCATGAGCTCTCTTGCGCTTACCCACATTGATAAAAGGTGCTTCATCTTCATTATATTCTACATTATTTAGCACTGGTTCTTCATGGACAACTATGGCTAATCGACCACCATCACGACAAGATACTAAAATAGGAGATTCCACTCGCCCAATGGATCTTTCCTTATCTTTTTCCACAACACCTTCCACCTCACCTTCCACGTCAACTTCCTCCTCACCTTCCTTGTCCGAATCCTCCTCTGCTTCTAACTCACCCACAAGAGAGAAGTGTTGAGAAAGGAGAGTTGAAGACGTTGGACTCCTTATCACAAAATCAGCACACCTTGGAATCTCGGGACTCTCAAGTGAAGGAGAGAGTGAATTGCTGACCCTGGAAACCGAGATTTGAGGAGACTCAAAATTCCCATGCAGCCCGTGAGCTTCTCCTGAAAACTCAGAATTTTGAACTGCCCCTCTTTGAAGAAAAGAGTTTGACCTGTCCACGACATTATCCAGTTGTTGCTGCCCTACGCCGGCGACTTCTTCCGACGCCATTCCTTCTGAGCTCGAGCTACTTGCCGTGGAGAATCCGCAGTATCATCACCATGTTTAGAAACTCCCTCAGGCGGATCAAGAGCTGGACAAGACTTAGGTTTATGGCCAAAACCTCAGCAAGTTAGACACCGTATAGGCAGCTCTTCAAAGACCACCTGTTGTTTGAATACGAACATCTCCGGCGACCGCTCCTGTTCTCGCTCCACAAACACTTCCTCCACCCTGGGAATGGTTTCATCGATATCAGCATACACCCTTGCATAATGGCCATAGTGCGATGCCTTGGTGCGCCAATCAATGGCTATTGGCCGACCCACTGCTTTGGCCATCGATAGAAGTATGGCCTCATGCCAATATTCTTAAGGCAAGTTTGGGAATCGAATCCACGTCAACCTGTGGGAGATGGATTGCTCCTCAACTCTAAATTCCTTTTGCCACTGCTGAAATCGCAAGAGTTGATTGCCTATACGAAAGGGACCTCTTCTCCAGACTAAAGTCATATCATCAACATTATCGAAGCGAAAGATGACAAACCCTTTCCCAATCGATCTCAGGGAGACCCCCTCTCGCAGTGGCCAGTTCTGTGAGGCCTCACGTAACTTGGCTATTGTTGTAAACCTGAAGTTTACCCTCCCCAGAAGAGAGTATTGCAACTTGTTCAGTTGTTCCAAATAAGCCGCTTGGGGGATTTTTTATATCCTCGTCAGGTTCCCATCCCTTACAGGTGAAGGCAGATTATCAATCTCAGGTAGCTTGGGTTTCACCACCGCAGCATACGATAAAGGTTTCTCTACCTATCGAGCCTCTGTCTCTTCTGCTGGGAAGCCCAGAAACCTTCCCAAATCCTCCACCGAAGGACCTCCTTCTCTTCTTGTCGCATGACCCTCGCTCATCG
Organism: Telopea speciosissima; assembly: GCF_018873765.1. Taxonomy (NCBI): domain Eukaryota; kingdom Viridiplantae; phylum Streptophyta; class Magnoliopsida; order Proteales; family Proteaceae; genus Telopea; species Telopea speciosissima. The sequence continues at coordinate 53,736,765 of NC_057920.1, forward strand.
CCTCACCCCGTCGATGAATTTGACATAGTTAAAACACATCAGAAGGTTCTATCAAATTAAGTACCATTTTCACTTACATCATGAACATTAAATCAAGATCTTGGTATATTAGATGCAATATATTACACTTATCTTCCTGCTAACGTAGGTTTTGACCTTGAAATGTTTAATGACCCTTCAAACCCATTGTTCACAAATCGTCAGACCATTCTAATTTCAAGTCTTTCCACTTTGTGCATAAAAAAGATTATGGTTTAACGAAAATCTAAAATATTTTGGCATAAGATGAGAATGTGTCAATATGATCCTTTATTCACCCCTCTCCCCCTCTTCAAAAAAAACCAAGAAAAAAAGTAATTGATATGTTCTTCAGATGAGTCAGCAAACTTCTCATGTTGATAACTACACTGACTATATAGATAAAAAAGAGATGCCGAGATGGTAGAAGGAAAATTAGATAACTCAAAGAAGGACCTCATAAATAAATTATCAAAATACTCAGTCTCTATATCTTCTTTAGCCGAATTCTTCCTTTGAGTTGAACAATATCTTTCTCCATCCATAACATGATTAATTCAACCTTATTAAATACCTAGTATATGAGAAACAAAGCCCAATATGCAAAGCATCTCTTCACAAAGTACTGGTGCTGGATGATGATGCATGGTATAGTATCTCAACAAGACCGATGATTATTAGAAGGTTATATGTTTACAAAAAGGAAGCCTAAATATAGAAACCTTTGTTTAGGTAGAACTAAATATAGAAGCCTTACCATTAAGAAGAGAGAATTTTCAGAAAAGAAAAAACTGGGCAGTGGACAGAGAAGCCTTAACTTTAATTAAGAAGAGAACACGTACAATCATTATTCTAATCATTATGTTTTACAAGCATAGTGCCTACTTGGACACTTTCATTAGATTTTTGTTTAGAAATTTTTTATTCCTAATTAATTGTTCTATTAGACCGATTCCATTAATGAACTCAAGAGATTTCATTTATTGCTTTATCACCATACCATACTTGGATTCATTGAGATACACCCATTCTATTTCAAAAAGGTTGTAATTTGGATAAATCATATTGATAGGATTTAGTATGGGAAGGATTCTATTGATATTGTAATATGGGACAGATCCCATTGATTGATTGGCCTACCTTAATGGGAGGTTGGTAGTATATCATTTAACGGAGACTAGGTCCCCCCCTTGTACACACGTACTATACTCGATCACCCCTTTTGAAAAGTGCATTGAGAAAATACTAAGGGGAGAAACTCTAGTCTTCCATTATCGATTCTTGTCATTGTTCGTTAGTGTTCATCGTTTTGCAGACGGGTTGATGGCTGGATCAAGTATTGCTGGAGGATCAATGTCGACAATAAACGGTATGTTGTCGATCCCCTCTTTTATTAAGATGATTCATTTATGTATTGGCTAGATCATGTATGTAGGATTATTATTGTTAAAGTTCCTACAACAATGGCATCAAAGCCAGTGTTTGTCGATATGTTCTTGAATCGCAATTCTTTGTATTGATAGTGGTTCAATACGGTTAAATTATTTAGAGGTTTTCTTATAATTAAGAATCCACTACTTGAATTGCAATTTTGTTATTTAACAAAAAAAAAAAAAAAAAACCAAAGGGCAGCCGAGGCCACCATTATTGGCAGCCAAGGCTGCCATTATCGAACAATAGGCAATCCTCAAAAGGGCATGCAGCCGGTGGCAGGAAGACTACCATGATCGGCAGTGGCCGCCCAACCCTCCGGTGGCTGGCAGATTTTTTATTTTAAAAACAAACAAAAAACAAGAAAAAGAAAAGATTGGGCAGCCAAGGTTGCCATTACCGTGAATGTATAAGAAGCCAAGGCTTATTATATGGTGACAGCATTATTACAAAAAAAAAAAATTAGAAAGATTGGGCAGCCTAGGCAGCCATTAATCGGCAGCCAAGGCTGCCATGATCGTGAAACCTGAGATCGTAAAAAAACAAAAAGTGTGGGGCAGCGGCCTAAAGGGGATTTATTTTTTGGGCTCTGGTTGCCGGAATATTGTTCTCCAACGTGAGGCGGGTCTTCGCTGGGGTTGGCGAGGCCGCATGCGTCGGATAGAGGTTGAAGACGGGGATTTTCCCATCATTATGACATTTATTTTGGACTTTAAAGTCCATTAATATTAAAAAAGAAAAAAGAAAGAAAGTGTGATACCCACACCCGAGATTCTAATTAATTATTAATTTCTTCCTCGTGACGTGTAGATACTGCTGCCTTATATGCCGGTGAACTGTTCTCAATGATGGTCAAGCTCAGTTACAAGATCATCGATCAGTTCACAGGTTTATCGGTCGAAGAAAGGTTCCTCAATCGAGATTGGGGAAGATTCGTCGATGGTGACTTCGTCGACTATCCTCCTAGTACGAGCCCTAGGAGCGAAGAGTACCGAAAGAATTTTCCTGTGTTGTCACATTTAGACACTTCGCTCAGTGATGAGCTTAGCATTGTGGTTGGAAAACTTTTCGGAATCACGAAGGGCACGCTGTGACGGTCGAGGGGTAAGTTACTAACTTTGAGTGTGCTTGTGCATCCTCCTCTCTATGACCTTGAGGTGCGGGCCTAAGTCCCAAGGCCTGCTTGTGTGTTCCTACCCTTTCAGCTGCAACGGATTTACGAACGGATCCACTGTTGGTGATTCCCTCCAATAATCCATTCGTGTTGATTGGTCTGTTGAGTGTTTCTTTCGTGTGGGGCCCACGTACCCATGTTCCGGATTCGATAACCATGCTCCCGGACATGGTGGGACCTACCCTTAACCTCCTCTATGTTGTTGGGCCATGGTTGTGGGCCCACAAGGCTCAAAATCTGTTTTAATGTGTTTCTTGTATCTTGAAGGCCCAAGCCAAATAGGCCTTAAGTGGCTATTTTCTATAAATAGAACCTAAGCCATTCATTGGCCATTTACTATCTACACCAACCCAAGACCAAGCATTCAAGAGGAGAAGAGGAAGAGGAGAAGGGAAGATAGAGAGGGAAGGAGGACGGAACTTGCCACTTGGAGGGCATTCAATATTGTAAGTTTAACCTCCTCACACACTCCCTCACTCTCTCCACATCTCCTAGACATTTGGGAGCTCTCCCTTGAACTGAACCTGACCTAGGGTTCCTTGTTGGAAGCCAAACTTATGGTGTGTTTTCTTCTCAACCCATTAGAGTTAGTACTCATCAATTGAGGACCACCTTGAGCTTGTAAGAGGTTACTTGAGCAACCCAACTAGCTGACCTAAGATTCCTTGACCTAATCCCTCACAGGTATGCTTTGGAAGGATTTTAATCCTTAAACCCTAAGACCAAGCTTAGGCTAGGTCCACTTGACATTGTTGGGTCTTATATTGACCCTCTCCAAGCCTTAATACCATATTACATTTTAGGTTTTGGGTTGGATGCTGAGCAACATAAGGAATTCGTATGCTAGTTCGAACAGACTCACGAATGGACCTAGGCATCGGGCCTCCATTTGAAAATTGGTTCAGCCTTTAATGGTTTGAAAACTGAACTTTGGCCTAAACGGATTCACCAACGGACCCAGGATCCTGCTTCCGTTCAAAAATCCGTTCAGCCCATTTTCACTCTTTACTCTCGGGTCTTTATTTCCTGAGAATGGATTCACAAACGGATCCACTGGGAGTGCCTCCGTTCGAGGTCTTTTGTACTGTCATGAATGGCAGCTTATGGGGACTCTTTGTGGGACCCACCTACACTCTTCTAACACTTGTCTCACGCATCCTTAGACAATCTAATTTGTTCGGGGACGTGTATCTGGCAACCTCATCTGAACACCCGAATATTACGCGAATCTTTTGTGAGTGGGTTTTGGGTGATTGTTTGGGTTTGCTTATTATAAAATATACACTTATCATCAATAAGCATATTGCATATTTGCATTGTTTATTTGATTATGAATCGATACGAATGTGGTTATGTGTTTTGTTTCATTATTGTATCGGGTTACGGTGCCGGGTGTGCCGGTACCGGAACCTCAAAAATTGTTTGTCATTTTGGCTTGTATGTGCCATGTCATGCTGGTACTCGGATGCTAGATGGAAAGGGACGCTGATGTACTCGGACTCTCGAGATGATAGGATTTGCATATAGTATACCTGTGGCTAGGTTTCATTTCCCTTATGCTACGACTCTTACCAATAGGGGTTTAGGGGTTGGGTGATCAGGGCTCCTTGCCTATGGGGGAGAGAGGCCAGCTTAAGGATGACTCCTGATCATCGAGGTCTGCCACTGGGTGGTTTTGGTGGCTTCGATCGGCCTAGGCCCCCAGGTGACAATTGAAGTTTTACTATGACGATAATATAAGTGACTCATAGTGACTCCTAAGTTATCATAGTAGCATATACCTGGACTTAGATTGTGTGCTAGGTGGAAAATCTATTAACATCTACATTCATCATGGACTATGTGTGATCTGTGTGTATGTGCATTTCCCATCCCCTCACTGGCTCAGTAGAGCTAACCCCTTGTGTACACCTTCTTTTAGACTTTGATGTAGATGATGGTTATTTGGTTGGTCTCGAGGTCCAGTCTGTTGACTACAAAGGTATTGGCATCGAGGAGCCAGAAGTTGTGTCAGAGGAACACGACGATGGATATCCTTACGACGATTGTGCCTACAAGTCGTGCTGATACTGGGGATTTGTTCCCTCTTTTGATTCTTTTGGGGCTTTGTGCCCGCTCTTAACCCTTGTCTGTATTACATTATATTTTTTGAGTAGTTATATGATGATCAGTCGGATAACTGTTAAAACTGTGATGTATCACTTAGTCGATTGAATATACTGTAACTACTGTACTAACGCTTTCGCTTTAATCTGATCTTGGAATGTAATATTCCCTTTTTCCCGCACTCTGATATTATTGTGTAATCTAATATTGGATTTAGACTGTGGTTGAGACACTGTATCTGTGATCCTAATAGTGGTAGGACGACGCGTGTCACACTTTATTCTTTGTTGGAATGGGGGCGTGACAAATTCAACTAGTCCAATACTAATTCTTAGAACTATGGCCCCCTAATACGCTAATTGTATCAAATTTCATTGGATATTGACAATACATGTGGGTAGGTGAACCCTACTCATAGGGTGGAGAAAAATATTCTTTAACAATCGAAGTATAAACCCTTAATTTTTGTCATTGCTAGTAATTAACAAGATCTCAATAAGTATTTCTCTATAGTAGAATCTATGGTCTCAACAATGGAACCCCGTGCTATTCCGTCACCACAATAGATTGAAACTCAAATCAGGACCATATATACATTCAGTTTAATTGGGATCTCAATTTGGTCCTTCACCGGCTCACCCCATTCATTTGAGTTCCTATAGTTCAAAATCAAGCTAGATGCTTTGCTTACCATTGGAATTGGGGAATTAACCAAATTAAACACCGGTGTAAAACAAGAATGGAAAACAAAAAACACTTTTTACATTTGAGAATGTGTTCTTAATACAAAATGTATTCAAAGAATACATACCAAACAGAGCCTAAGTTTGCCTAACCATTATGCATAACCTAGCTTCTGAAGTAAACTTACTCATGAAATTTTATTTAGAAGAGAGAAAATAAGAACGTAGAGATAAAGATAACACAGAAAATTAGATAAACTTTGACTTTATAGACAAAGTATAAATAAATGATTTGAATTCCTTATAAAAAAAAAAAAAAACAATTTTTTGAATTAATATATGAGATTTGACCGAAGGAGTTGAGAAACTAATCTATCCATTATATCCAACGGCAGATCATGGGACTCTTCCCTACCTTTTACAACAATGGAAGGAATAAGAGGTTTATCATCAAGGGGATTGGTAGGCTTCACATAAATTCCAATTGAGTAGAGATAGGAAATATCTGAAGTTCCATAAAATCCTCCAAAGCAGCATCGCTTAATTCCCATCTCAATGCAGAAGTGCTTGCCATCCTCTTTCCCAAACGGTCCAAGCTTTCTTCGGTTGGTTTCAAAAATGAGAACTCAATATATTAAAACCAATGGGAAATTTGGGTAAATATTTGTAATAACCACTAATACCGGTAAGAAACTCGAAGGGATAATCTATCTCAACCTGCAAATACAAATTAACCAAAACAACAAATTACGAATCATTAACGATTGGCCGCCTTTCACTTCTATTGATGAATCTATTATGGGAGAATATTCTCTGTGTCGCAGTGCAGGCTGCGCCCAAGCACATGGGCCTGCCACTCAGGGGGCAGGGTGGTCAGTGCCCACCCCCATGCGCCTGAGGGCAGCCTGTGCTGCAGCACAGAGAACAGCACCCCATCTATTATGTATGGAATCAGAAGATCGATCGAACGGGAAATTAAGATTTGTGTTTTGATGTGTTGACTCAACGTTGTGAAAGTATGTCCATTACCGCCATGTTTATTGGATAGTTGCAATTTCCCATCCAGATTGATGTATGCAGTCTGTATGGATCTTATACATGAATTGTCGTAGGATATGAAGATCTGGGTTAGATTGCTTCGGTCTTTCTCATCCCACCGATTGCCGCGTTCCTCTCCTCCGAGAGGATGACCCACCTTCACCATCATCTCATCCATTTCCTTTTTTGGCTCTATAGAGAATTAATATTAGCAGTTGTAGCACTCTGACTTACATAACAAAAAAAGAAGAATTCTACCAAAAACAAAAAACAAAAGAAGAAGAAATAAAACAGCTTGGTTTTATAGATAAAGCCATGAGAGTTATTAGGGTTATTAGGAGGTACCCGACCTTTTTTCTTGGTAGAGAAATTATATATATGAACCTAACAATCAAAGTCAAGCATTTCAAGAATTACAGAAACACTACAAAAGTACAATTACAATTTTCTTGCATTTTTTATTTTTCAACACTTCAATCAATACTTATAAAACCACCTAAAGACTCAATTAGAACATAAAACAAAGATCATTTTCCAAAGAACAGATCAGGTTACAGTAAAATTATTCCTAACCACAAGGAAGGAAGGAGGAGAGAGAGAGAGAGAGAGAGAGAGAGAGAGAGAGAGAGAGGTACTAGCTGAAATAGTACATTTATCAGTTTTATTTTTTATTTACAACAATGATCACTTTCTACTTATTCCTCACTTCCATGAGCACTTCACTACATTACAGATTCCACACAATACCTCCCAACTACAAGTTAATAGAGATAGTATTGAGTATTTAACAACAATTGCCTAGCGCAGTTTGTGAGCTGGCTCACCAGGAGGTCTCGAGTTTGAGTCTCTTGGCTGTTACCTTCCCCCTCCCCAGTCCCCCCCCCCCCTCCACCAAAGAAAAATATATAGTATTGAGGATTTAGATTGTGGGCCGCTCCGAAGGGCTTGAGGCCCATGCAGGGATTGGGGGTGGTAGTCTAATGTAAGGTTGACTCACGAATGGCCTAACCCCAGGTAGGATCTCATGTATAACCAAATCAGACTAATATTGCAGCAATTGCACCACAAAACAATAACCCATTCTTGAATTAGGATTAAATTTGGAGATTTGCATGAATAAATAAACTCAGATCGAACACAGATCACCTCCAAACTCCTGCCTAAGTAGGATTATTTGATTGTTGATTAGATCCTTAAGAGATGGGCAGCAAGGATGGACAAATAGATGCTATTAAGGTAGCAGAAAATTCCTTCCACCAAATATAATCATAGGAACTATTTGAGTAGTCTTCAATTAGAATTTTCAATAGTAAATTTGTTAAGTACTTGACCGATACGTCAAAAGCTCCGAAGATGATGGAACGCGTTAAATTAAGTCATTTAACTTGTCCCATATTAGGCTGGTCCAATCTAGCTCCCATACACTAGAGTGGGTCCCATTAGACACAACTAAATAATCAGTTAACCAGCACAAATTGATGGATGGTTTCAATAATTGAAAATACTTAGCCTTTCAATACATCTATCACACACAGATTGATTGGAAATAAAAGAAGATCGAAGGTAGAAGAATATGGATGAATAGGATTGAGTCTCTCACTCTCTCTCCTTTGATCCTCTCACCCTCTCATAGCGTAAGTATCCCACCCCTCAACTGAATCTCTCAGCCATTAGAGAGGTCAAATCTTCGGGAAATAAAATAAAATCCTAATAACAATTTAATTAACAAACAATTAAATTAAAGAATCCTAAAAATAGACACTACCCATTACATAAAACAACACTCGGCATTCTGTAACCCAACTTAAACCTAAACCATGGGTTAACCACTTCCCTCATATCTCTCTATGATTCTTCCGAAGGGTTTTCAGATTTTTTTCCTTTGCAAGAGCAGGACCACAAAGAGGAACAGAACAATCCAAGAACGTTGCAGATAAATACATCCCCAATATGTGATACTGTTAGGTGCCGACCACACAGAGTCTTTGCGCTAGTTATACCCAACTAAACAAATCCTTTGTTTCATCAATTCAGAAGCAATAGATCGAGAAGGATAGATGAAAATCTAGTGAAAAAAAAAATGGGAAATGAAGAAAAGAACAGTACCAAGAATCCGAAACTGATGGAGATGATAACAGTGGAAGCAATGGAGATTGCAGCAATGTCGAGATTCCTCAAGTGTCCTGCAAAATGCTTGACTTATTAGAGTCATAGCGTACAAGGCTACACGACTTAAAATAGCAAGACCGGTGATCTACCATATCCGCTTCAATTCCACCCATATCCTTTGGATCACAGAATCGCTTCCCTCTACTAATAGAGGGATTTGTGAGATAAAATCCGCACAGGATCGCAAATAGACTGATCAAGAACACATTCAAACAGTGACAGAATCGATCTAGGGAGCGTACCTTCCTTGGGATCCATGGAGACGACGAAGAACGCAGCAGAATAGATCTTTTGTCTCCCTTGAAGCAAGGATCTTCTCCTCTAAACTCCCCTTTAGCACTGGCTCAATAGTAGAACCTTCAAGTGGCTGTTCCTCCAGAGTGACGACGCAATATTGTGAATGAACAGGGTTTAGAGGAGGGACCTAGCTTCCCTTTTATACAGGTTCCCATCAGATCTTCCCATTAAAGATCTAACGGTGATATGTGAGCCTATACTAGCCAGTCCATATTAGATCCCCAAGATATTGTGTATCTACCCTATTAGACCAACCCATAGAAATGGCAACTGCCACAATTAATAGAGCCCACCCAAAAAGGTAAGAATATCAAAAATATTCTAACATTCTCCCACTTGGGCTATATTAATTGTAACCAAAGTTAGAAAACCAAAAATTTTTGTTTTCGTTCAAAACAGTTCAAAAACATTTTTGAAAACCTGCGCGCGCCTTTATGTTGGTCTAGAAATAACTCTAAAAGGATCAATCCACTCACATAGAGTCTCAAACACCGGATCATGGTGGTAACTGCATCTTTTAAGCGACACAGGACCATCCATAGTCTCGAATGCCCTTACCTCTACTGAAATGGATGCAATATGGTAGTGTAGCAACTGAATGGCACTTTATAGATAATCTTTATGTGTCATCTATTTGTCAGTCCGATTCTCTTTACTTAAGTGTCGCAAGGACACAAAAGAGAAAACTTTATGGTTCCAACGAACCTGTATGTCTTACATGTAGTAACCCGAGTTTTAATTTATGTGATATAAGACATACCTTTAAGGCCAATAACTAAGTGCCCTGGCCTTTGCTTAAGGTTATCACATACCTTAAGACTTTAAAACTTAAATATATATATCATGTCAATGATTAAAACACCCATGTGTTCAAAAGAAACTGTATGTAATGACAACTGATATATATAAGCCAAAATTTACCACACGGTAAACAATTCACAAATGAAAAGAAATTTCATTTTATAATGGAGCAAAGAAATAACTCCCACTAACCAAGTGCATCTCATGATGCACCTGAGCCCATGTTTGTGACATGTCTTACAAAACGCAAGGACGAAGACCTTTGGTTAGGGAATCTGTAACCATATCATCTGCACCAATATGCTCCACTTCATTGTCACCTTTCTTTACTGTCTCCTTTATGGTCAAATACTTGACCTTCATGTGCTCAGACCCTCTGAGTCATTTATTGTTGTTTTATAAACAACACAGCAGAGCTATCATCACAGTATATTTGGATGGGTCTATTCACGAAATCTAAAATGGTTAACTGCTTTATGAGATTCCTGAGTCAAATAACCTAAGTAGCAGCCCCATGGCACGCTACAAACTTTAACTATATAATCGAAGTGGTCACCAATGTTTATTTTGTACTATTCCATGACACTGCCCTTCCTGCCATCAGAAAACATAACTAGATGTGAACCTCCTATCATCCTCATAGCCAGCAAGATCAAAAATTGTATGACCCACTAGCTTGAGTCCAGGATCGTGTCTTTATGTTGCATATAATCTTTTGTCCCCTTCAAGTACCTCAATGCTTTTTTGGCAGTAACCCAGTGGCTAGGACTAGGATCTTACTGATATCTGCCAAGAAGGCCCGTCACAAAGGCAATATCTGGTCTGATACAAACCTGAGCATACATGATACTACCTAGTGCGCTAGCATAAGGCACCTTCTTTATTTCATCCTTCTCAGTTTCATTTTCTGGGCATTGTGTTGAGCTCAGTTTATCACCCTTGAGAACAGGAACGTTCCCAGGTTTGCAATCCAGCATACTGAAACTCTCCTGAATACAATCAACATAAGTCCTCTGAGAAAAACTTAGTAAACGGCGAGAACAATCCCTATGGATCTCAATGCCAAGGATAAAAGAAATCTCACCAAGGTCCTTCATGTCAAATTCCCTAAATAATAGTTACTTTGTATTACGTAACATTCTTAGGTCACTACTAGTAAGCAGGATGTCATCCACATAAAATATGAGAAAACAGAATTTGCTCCCACTGACCTTGTGATATATATACGGATCCACTTTGTTTTCCACCAAATGGAATGAAGTCACGACACTGTCGAACTTCAAATACCTCTACTTGGAAGCTTGTTGAGACCGCAAATAGACTTCTTGAGTCTACACAAGATGGTCTGAACTATCCACCGTAAAAACCCTCAGGTTAAACCATATAGACCTCCTCATCAAGGTTTCCATTCAGAAATGCAGTCTTCACGTCCATCTAGTGCAACTCCATATCAAAATGAGCTGCCAATGCCACGATCACCCTGAAAGAATCCTTCGAAGAGACTGGAGATAAAATCCCGTTATAGTCTACTTCCTCTCTCTAAGTGAATCCCTTGGCTACCAGTCTGGCTTTAAACCTCTCAATCTTACTTTCGGAATCCTTTTTGGTCTTGTTCACCCAATGGGCTTACAACCTTTAGGTAAATCAACAAGCTCCCAAACACCATTATGTTTCATCGATTGCACCTCATCTCTCATCGCATCTAACCACAAATCCAACTGAGGACTAGAAAACAATGCCTGAATAAGTAACTGGATCAACCACACAGCCTCTGCCGTAGTCATGTTCTCCTGAATAGACCTCATAGATAGTGTGGTATAGCTGAATTTCTCTCCCTGATGGATTTTCGTAATGGTGCTACCACTGTCTCACCCTGAATCTGAGGAATCTCAGTTGGAACTGCATTAATGATATGATCCTCAGTCGCATCCTGATGGAGAGGAATCTCATCAGGTGCTACATGAATGACAGGGACCGTATCAATATCAGACTCCTGAACTCTAGCAGGTGTAACCAATTGTAGTATGCCCCACATCCGACTGAATAGGTAGAAGAACAGGTACTGATGTACTAATCATATCACTATCTTGAACAGTCTGAGAACAATCATTCTTTTCGGCCATATCAAATTCCAGAAGCTTCATTGTCTATGGCTCCATAATCCTAGTGCCTCCACAGGGATTATAAAATTTATATCCCTTCAAATGATCTAGGTAGTTAACATAATAGCAACGAGTAGTCCTGGGATCCAACTTGTTCAAAGTCAGATAATTTAGTTTTGCTTCTGTAGGGCATCCCCAAACTCTAAGATGGTTTAACTGGGTTTAGTGGCTACATGGTTAAGGATATAAAATATAGTTTTCAAAGCCTCTCCCATAAGAACTTAAGTAAATTTGCCCTACTAATCATACTCCTCACCAGTTCCGTAAGGGAGTGGTGCAGTTATGCCTTTCGGCGACACCATTTTGGTCAGGACTTCGTAGCATAGTAAACTGACTAACTATCCCAGAGTCTTACTAGGTATTTGGCAAACAAGCCCTTAAGCTGTCCAACATCTCCATGTCTGCCATAATACTCACCCCCACGATCGGATCTAATAATTTTAATAACTTTCCCAGCTGTTTCTCAACTTAAGTCCTAAAAAACTTGATATAGTCAAGAGATTCAGACTTATCTTTAATTAAGAATAGATAGCCATATCGGGAATAGTCATCTGTAAAAGTGATAAAAAATTTTAACACAGTGTGGCTAAATAGGGGCCACTAATGCCAGTTTGATTGACCTCCAATAGGTCAAAACTACGGACTGCAGTTTTCTTCTTTATTTTTGGTCATCTTTCTCTTACAACAGTCTACACAAATTTCTAGATCATTTTTGAGAGTAGGTAGGATGTCAGACTTTATTGGCCTTTCCACTCTAGCCTTAGAAAATTGACCTAATCTCTTGTGCCACACTGTGAATGACCGTTCTTTAAGTAAGGATCTTTTGAAAACAACGTTTTCATTGGGAGACAAACACAATCTATACAATCCATTGGACATAATGCAGAAACCAAAATGGTAACCACCAATGTCCAACACTGAAACCGAAATTAAATTTTTCCTGAAGGATGGTACATAAAAGGTGTTCTTTAAAGTCAAATTAAAACTAGAAACTAGTAATAAATGATGTCTACCACAAACTTTACATCAACATATCCATTGTTCCCTATGACAAGCCTTGATTCATCCTGATTTGGCCTTCTTCAGTTTATGAATCCCTTGTATGGTAAAGCCAAAGAATCATTACCTGATGGCTTGGATTATGATAACCAAGTCTTCTATTTGTTACAGTCCTTCTTTATGTGACCCTTCTTCTTGCAAAAGAAGCAGCGATCACACTCTTTCTTGGATCCCAAATTGTTAATCCGATCGAACTCTTTATTGGCAGACTTTTGAGTATGGTTTTTAGACTTTTACTCTTATGGGATTTGGAAGTAAGAAGGGAAGTGATGGGTTTATCTTTCTTTAGTTTCTCTTCCTCATATATAACCCTAGAAATAAGGTCATTAATACTCCAGACTCCATCCAGGAAAAAATAGTAGGTTTGATTGATGTTAAATTCAGAAGGTAGGGTACCAGGAAGAGGAATGTTCAATGCCTTGAATTTAGTACAGTATTCAACCATTCTAATAATGTAATCCCTAACACCCCCAGAACCATCATATCCCTTATTAAATAGCCCTAGCAGAAATCTTCCACTGTTAGCATTCGATGAAACTTTGTATCTGATGAAAATTGCATCCAGCAATTCCCTAGCAGTACATTTATTAGGCAGATCACTTTATGATGTTCTTTATAGATAGTTTAGCTAAGTGATTACTCTTTTCCCATGCAGCATGCACGGATTTTTCATCTTCAGTACTATCAGTTATTAAGTTTACTGGCCTATCCATTACCAGGGACGTATGTACATCTACCATTTCCATGGCAAACATAATATCCTCTTGCCACTTCTTAAAATTTAATTCAGTAAGAATCTCAATGGTAACCATATTATTGTTGACAGAAAAAATGACAAAAATCAAACAATGTATATTATTGGCACAATGTGAGTAATGTGTGACTTTGGAAACCATACAAGTGCACATTTTAGAGAGTTCACAAGCATCACCATGTAAACACCTTTGGGCAGAATTCATGATATGCAGTTATAATACCCCCCCACACATCAGCGGCCATGAGAATATATTCTAATCCTCGATAATCTACCACCTTTGGGTGTATAGACTTCTTGGGTTAGTCAATCCTCAACCATATGCTGCATGTGTGACCCTCTAAGAACCAATACACAATCACCACCTTTGGGTGTATAATTATGCATTAGAACCAGAGAAATCCCTTTACCATATAAGACCGATATTCCATGAACCCAACCAAGAGTGCCACTTTGGCGGTCACCACTCAATTAGATCCACAAAACTCTCTCATATAGGGATATACTTTATGTTACTCACAAACCATAATGTATGTAATTTTAGACTGGATGACAAGGGGCTAAATTGTGAAAAAATTGCAACACATGCCAATCACATCGTTCGAAAAGGTTTGGGATTGCAAAAGCAATCAAACTTAATTAACCAAAATTGCTAGATTACATAAAACAAACATTCTAACAATGTAGAACATGCAGAAATTGCAGAATCATAGTAGAAAATTCCAGAATTAACAAAAAGATTCCAGAAATCATGCAAAAGAGTGGAAAAGTAACAAAAAAATCACTATTTTGTAATTTTCACAAATCCTGAGGCATAAAAAATACCCAAATTACCTATCAAAATGTAGGGAATTCCGAGACGAATCCAACGGTACCTGAAATGCCCCAAACGGAGCTCCCACGCTCCCTCATGCGTCGGTCAAAGTTTACGCGTGCAAACCATGCGCAGTCAAAGATTCCAAAATCAAAACAGAATCAAATCAAGTTCAAGTCCGGTCCAACCACGGTTCAGGTCGGTCCGGTCCATAACCGTCCACCCACGTGAGCCGGACCGGTCAACGCGCCCAGGTCACCGAGTTGACCTGATGGGTTACCAAAACGGGCCCGTGGGTCGACCCGGATGGGTCACCTGGTCGGGCAGTATGGGTCAGGGTCTCGGGCCTCGGGTTGACCCAAATGGGTCATGGTCTCGGGTCACGGGTTTGACCAGAATGGGTCACTGGTCCAGGATCGCCGGTCTTACCCAAATGGGTCGGTCTCTGTTGACTGGGTTGACCCACGGGTCAAGTCAAAAACAATTTTGTTTTTTTTTTTTTAACCAGCCGAGCTAGTGATCTCACCCGCCGGAGTTTGCCGGCGCATGAGGGCACGTCCGGCGGGCTCCAACGGTGAACCACCCATCAAAATGCTCGGAATTCCAAGACCTTTAACCCCATATAATTTATTTCGATTTTCACCGGCCAAAAAATCCGACAGAGGCCGAAAACCGTACGGATTCGACAGGGAACCCCATAAAAAAATTTTTGGCAGATCGATTCAAAACAACAATGAGCAGAAGCCACAAATCAATCCATATAGGTTCATTAATCCAGTCTATAACCGCTCTGATACCACATGTGAGATAAAATCCGTACAGGATCGCAAATAGACTGATCAAGAACACATTCAAACAGTGATAGAATCGATCTAGGGAGCGTACCTTCTTTAGGATCCATGGAGACGATGAAGAACGCAGCAGAATAGATCTTTTGTCTCCCTTGAAGCAAGGATCTTCTC
This sequence comes from Telopea speciosissima, assembly GCF_018873765.1. Lineage (NCBI taxonomy): Eukaryota > Viridiplantae > Streptophyta > Magnoliopsida > Proteales > Proteaceae > Telopea > Telopea speciosissima. Next base: position 53,752,233 of record NC_057920.1, read on the forward strand.
CTCTAAACCCCCCTTTAGCACTGGCTCAATGGTAGAACCTTCAAGTCGCCGTTCCTCCAGAGTGACGACACAATATTGTGAATGAACAGGGTTTAGAGGAGGGACCTAGCTTCCCTTTTATATAGGCTCCCATCAAATCTTCCCATTAAAGATCTAATGGTGATCTGTGAGCCTACACTAGCCAGTCTATATTAGATCCCCAAGATATTGTGTATCTACCTTATTAGACCAACCCATAGAAATGGCAACTACCACAATTAATAGAGCCCACCCAAAAAGGTAAGAATATCAAAAATATTCTAACAGGATCTCCTCTTCCCTCATCTCTCTTTATGGTGGCTGCGGGTTTTCCTGCCTCCGCCTCTCGTTTAATAGGTAAAGTTTAGTGTTGGAACTAATCCTATTGTGAAAATGAAACATTTGTTGCCAGGTGGGTGGAACAGGTCTTACAAAGGAACACAAAGGTGCTCTATCCATGATTGAAGATGATTCAATTGTAACTTTAGCCTGAGCTTATTCCTCTCTATCTCTCTGTATCTTAATCACAATTTCATTGGCAAAGATAATAAGGAAATTTGAAGAAGGATCTCTGGAACTCGAAAACCAAAAATGTATAAAGGGGGTAAAATTTTCTTTATTAATATGATTTCAGTATACAATGTGATTCATACACAACCATTACCATCAGATCTCACATTTAATGCCAAGCTACCAGTAAATTATTATCTCCCAATAATGAGTACAAATATAAAAATGAATCAACTCAAATGGATCATCTCCATCCATCCGGAAGATCAACCTCAAAATAAGTAAAGAAAAAAAGTTAAATAAAATACAAAATAAATCTTGTGAGGAAATGAATGATGATGGAGTCTTAGATCAACAAGGCAATAGCATAGGTGCCGATAAGGGCAAAACCCACAACTGCAACTCTGTTGAGTGAACCATGAGCTCCTGGACTCTTTGTAGGTAAACCAGAAGAAATCTACAGAGGAAACCAGTCAATGGTGTCAGAGCGAGGGAACTGGTAGCTTCAATGGTGCTTCGGTTGGTGTCTCCAAACGTCGTTGTGGCCCTATCTCCTCTCTGGCAACAACGAACAAAGTAGTGAAGGTAGCAGCTCCCTCTCGTTCAATCGTAACCTCTCTGGCAACAACAGTTGAGGGAAGGTGCTTCGGTTGGTGTCTCCAAACGGAGTGAGGGAGAGAGATGTTCGTAGAATTCTCGAAACGCTTACCCTCGACGTCTTCGGCAAGATGGGGGCGACCGAGTGAGGGAGAGACTGGTTCGCGTGAATGAGGGCAGTAGGATTGGTTAGGTTGGGTTGTTTAATCAGGTTAACCCATGGTTTAGGTTTAGGTTGGGTTACACCAACCCGGGTTAGTCTAGGATTCGGTGTAACCAGGGTTAGTTAGGATTTAAAAGTTGGCATTTAAATACACACAGTTAGATTTGGTTGTGCCACGTGTTGCACTCTCAGGGGGAATAAAAAAAAAATTACAGATTGGGAAATGGAGAGGAGAAAAATCCCTCTTGAGACATTATAGGATTTGTCACATCAGCAGTCCCAGACTCTCCGGGAAAAGTGGCGATCCTCTGAAGTTTCAATTGGAGACTTGAGGTCAGTGTTATTCCTCACTCCTTCAACTAACAAGTAGAGTAGGGGTGTCAACCGGTCGGGTCTAACCGGGCCTCATGGGCCTTAAAGCCTGCACTATGACTGCTCGTTTAAGTATTCGGGCAGGGTCGGGCTAGTGTAATCGGGCCTTAACCGAGTTTTAACCAAGCTGTGGCCATGTTTAACTCTAAACGGATCTTAATCGGGCTGTGGATATGTTTAATCTTGTTAAGCTTCTTTTTTTTTTTGTTGCTAAATGTTAGGCTTGGTTTCACACCCAACAAAGATACACAGAAGCGTGTTTGTGAGCTGTGCGTAGGAAGTAGTAGGCCTTGCTAATTCAAACTAAGACTTGAAATCTATGTCTATTATCAATCTTCTTACACCTCCATTCTCATCACCCTCCATCATAATATCTATGTACTTATAATCAACTGCACGCCTTTACCAAAAAAAAAAATAATCACCTGCACACCCAGAAAGATATTATTAAGAAGTAAGAACCCCCATTTAATTAGTGACAATTTGATTAACACCACAAAAAAATCCCAATCAAATCAAATAAAATTTTGCAACCCCTGTTAACTCAAGTAATACCAATTCCAACTAAATGGGTTGACTTCACAAATCCTTGTTTTTCCATTAAACCCCATTCAAAGTCATACTCTACTAGTCAATCCCTAGCAATGCATTCGGATGGCACCCCTATTCACAAGGTTTCAAAACCAACAAATAGGTCGGGCTAGGCTCAGTCGGTTTAGGTCGAGGTAGCATTCGATTGGTCTGGTCAGGCGGCCAATGGGCTAGAACCCCACATCGGGACTGCCCGGTTACTAAATAGGCCAGGCTGGGCCAGGCTTTAGCCGGGAGGGCTCTGTCGGTTCTACCGGGCCGGGCTTGGAATTGACATCTCTAACTAGGGGATAGGAGAACTCTCCTCCCCCCCCCCCGATACAAGATGTCAGTAGAGGTGAATTTACAAATTCTACCCCTCCATTTTAAGGAGGAAGATCAAAAGATAGTAATGTGGATGCCCCTATCGAAGGCCTTTGCTCTCATAGGGTTTGTCCTTGAGATACATTAAGGTCTTCTTCGTTGCTTGTATATTTTTTCTGTTTGAGTTTTCTTCCTTGACACTATGCCTAGTAAAGTATAACGCTTCACTATTTACCACATGGTAGTACATGAGAGAACCAGACATTCAGCTTAAAATGAGTATAGGAAGTAACTAAAATTACAAAATATGCTACTTTTTATTGGGAAAAAGAACTCTACTTGGTTGCATGTGTAGTGTATATTCCACGCAACCAAACTGTGAATCGTCGGATTAGAATCAACTAATAATAACCCTTTGCTGCAATTTAGGTAACAAAAAAAATACTCAATTTAGTTAAATACGATTTTGAATATTGCTTGAATAATGGTTGTGCAAGTTAACGATTGTGTTAATAAGGTTTACCAAAAATAAAATGATTCACAATTAAGGCATATTCTCCCTCTTATTCTATCTTTCTTTTCTCTTCTCCACGTTTCTTGCTTTGTTTTGAGTAGTTTTTGCAAGAAATCTTTATCTTTATTCTCAAGGACCTTTCCCTCTCTTCCTTCTGTACCTCATACCATGGTAGAGTCATTCCATTGCTGCTGAACCCAAATGCATAACTTGGGACTTCGCATGCATCGGAATAAGAGTGAACTGTAGTCCGGTTAATCACCTTCAACTTCTTCTTCAACCAATTGAAGAGGTGATGAATCATACAGGAACTACATCACATGTGTTACAAGAAAGGAGAGAGGACTGAAGAGGCGCATATCATTTGAAATCAATTTTGCATGTAATCCTACTGCTTGATGATCTTCCATGAATGAAATTATTTAATTAATCCTACAAAACATTGCTCAACCCATTTGGAAGCAGAGCTTCTGTCCTCTTGCATGCCCAAATAAGCTCACTACATCACCAACATTTTGTACACAGCCTGTGCATCCACTAATCACCTCAAGAAACTCAAAGAGGATAAGAATGGAATAAGATCACTGAAGGGTTGGATTTTATATTGTATTCAAGGTCAAGTCACAAGCAATTGTAAAATAAACATTATTCCTATTCATATAGTTTAATATTGGTGGCCTCTCTGTCAAAGTAGGGGTAAGGCTACGTACATTATGATCCTCCACAGACACTGCAGTGGCAAGAGCCTCATGCACTGGATACGTCTTTTTTATATAGTTTAAATATGTCAATGTATTGTTTCTTGTGGAAGCAGATATTGAAACTTCATCAATGTAATAAGGAATCACACATAGATAATGGCTTAACATGCTTGTTGTAATACACGTATAATATGCATATAAGTACATTTAAAAATATAATCCATACGTATAAGATAGACACAGAGAGACGCTAGTGTACACTACACAATCAATCTGACAAGGTTTGAAACATGAGCATTGGGCAAACGTAGTTTTTTTAAACATTAGATATCTCAACAGTAATTCATCCAAAAAATTACTCAGAAAGAGACAGAAAGGGTTACTATGATTTGAATTAATCTCTGAAATTTGACAAAAAGGGCAGTTCGGAATTTCGGATATTACATATGGGTCATGTGGTATCCTTGTGCAGAGCCAGACTGGTAGGCTTAATATAAACTCCAATTGAGTAGAGGTTGGACGAGTCCGAAATCCATGAAATCTTGCAAAGCATTGGTTGGTTCTCATCTGAATGCAGAATCTATTACCATGCGGTTCCCCAAAAGGTCCAATGCAACAGGGTCGGGTTGGGCCGGGTTTTATAGAACCCTAGCCCAACCCTAAGTCCCCTTAGCTGGGCCCAAGCCCGACCCGACCCTGACTCAGGGCCAGAAAAATCCAACCCTGACCCGCCCTCAGGGTTGGGTCAGGCCGACCCTAATTGGCCCTGATCATGGGGAGGGGGAAAGAAATGCATGGGTTGGAATGGGCTAGGAAGAACTTATTAATTTTACATAAAATAACAATATAATAAATTATATTATAACACTTATTGTCTTCATATATAGTATATTATATAAAAAATTGTGGGTGAAATTTTAAGTTCATAATGTATAAATTATATCAATATATATTTTATAGTATAACTTAAATCAGGGTCGGGCCGGGCCAGGCCAAGCTTAGCTCGAGGCCTCAACCCTAACCCGACCCGACCCTAACTCAGGGCCAGAAGTTTCTAGCCCTGACCCGCCCTCAGGGCCAAATATCTCAGCCCAGACCCTGTTTGGGCTCAGGGCGGGCCAAGGTGGGTTTGGGCCGACAGGGCCAAACTTGCACCCCTGGTCCAAACGTTCTTCTATTGGTTTCAATTATCAAACACTTCAATGCTAAAACACCTTTTGTGTAATACCAGTAATAACCACTAATACCAGTAATAAACTCAGAGGGATAATCTATATCAATCTGCAAATTCAACAGAAACAAATAATATTGGTGTGTCAGTTCTCTTGTATATATAAGAACAAGGAAATTAAAGATTTGGGTTACTTTGTTAACTAACCGTTTTGAATATTTCTCCATACTCGCCATGTTTATTGGATAGTTGCAGTTTCCCATTTAGAATTGTAAGCAGTTTATATGGACCTTATCCAATTACTCTCCTGGGATATGAAGATCTGAGTTAGCTGATTTCTTTCCTCTTATTAGGGATGTAAACGATACCAATCGGATGTGATAGGATACGGATATTTCCTGCTCGGATATGGATGGGAATGAAATTCCGATTTTCAACTATCCATTTACATCTCTGACTTGTGAAACCCAGACCTTCCTCCCCCCAATGGATACGGTTCACTCTCAATCTATGTTTGCTGCAAATCTTCTCCAAACCCCATCTCTTTCCCTTCATGCGGCTTTTGCTGCAAATCTTCTCCAAACCCAAATCTCGCACAGCAGCTAAAAATTTCTCACACAGCAGCTAAGCTGTGTGTACCTAAAAAATTTCTCGCACAGCAGCTAAGCTCAGATCCTTTGAGACTAGGGGTGTCAATCGGTCGGTTCGGTTCAGTTTTTTCGATTTCGGTGTGGCTTTTAGGCAAATCGAAACCGAACCAATAAGGACTTTTCGGTTTTGGCTCGTTTTCGGTTTCGATGCTGTTTGGTTTCGTGTCGGTTTCGGTTTATGATAATGGGTTGATAGCGGTTTGGATTCGGTTCGATACCGGTTTTTTTAAAACACGTTAGGTTCGGTTTGTGCCTATTTCCTTCTCTTTCTCTTTTCAACTACATAAAATATTTCATTGGCCCCACACTTAAAAAGGAGATCAATGGAACAAGCATTGTTACAAATCAATTTCCCTATTTTCATAACCTCATACTCATTGATTTGTACCAATTTCCTTGCTCACTAATATTGAAATCAATTCAATTATTCATAACTTTATACTCATTATATTTTTATCGGTTTCATTCGGTTCGGTTTTTGGTTTGTTATCGGTCGGTCCGATGCAGTCCAATTTTCAGCTGGTCCCGTCATACCCCAGTCCAAAACCAATCCAATAAGGATCTGCTCGGTTCAATCTCGGGTTTTTTCGGTTTGTCTTAACGATTCGGGCTAGGTTTTGACACCCTTATCTGAGACTGTGAGACGACGTCAAAACCCTAAATCTCATCATTTCTTGGTGAAAAATGGCGTCAACAAATGCCATCTCCACTGCATCTATGATTCTTTCTCCCAAACAGGTATCCTTTATCTCCTCTTCTTCTCATCTCACTTTCCGCCATCTCCTTTGTTATTGGGTCCATGATTGCTGATGCAATCAATAAGGTCGGCTCTGATGGGGTTTTGTCCATTTAGTCTTCATCATCTTTTGAGACAACTGTTGATGTCAAAGAAGGAATGGAGGTTTGTGTCTCTCATCCTCTCTCTTAGAGCTATTTAATCTTACACTTTTATATGTCTACCTGTTTCATAGTTGTCTGATGATGTTCCTTTTTGTGCTTGGTTTGCAGATTGACCGCGGTTATATCTCCCCTTAATTTGTAACTAACCCAGAGAAAAAGATTGCTAAATTTGATGACGCCAGGGTTTTGGTGATAGATCAGAAAATTTCAGCGATTAAGGACATAGTTCCTCTGTTAGAGAAGACCACACAACTGAGATCACCTTTGCTTATTATTGCCGAAGATGTCACTGGTGAGGGTTTGGCCACTCTAGTTGTGAACAAGTTACGTGGTATTCTCAATGTTGCTGCCATAAAGGTACCTGGTTTTGTTGAGAGGCGAAAGGCTTTGCTTCAAGACATTGCAATTTTGACAGGTACTCCTATTCATTTTGTTGGAATTTTTTCAATAATTGTGTGGACGGTTTTGGGTCATTCTTTGGTTCAATGTTGGCCTGGTTTTTTGGCTAAGGGACATGTATCTTCAAAGAGACATATCCATTTGTATAGGTGCATTCATAACACTTGGATTGGAATCTTTTAATCTAATCCATTGATCCAAGAGACACATCTACACCATGCGGTATCTCCAAGAGACACACCTACACCATGGGGTATCTTCAAGAGACACTTACATATAAGTGCTTGGATTAGAATCTTTTAATCTTATCTACTCATGTCAATGGACACACCCATTTCATGAGGTGTCTTAAAGGGATACATCCACCACTATAAATAGAGGTGAACTGGATAGCCCAAATTATTCAATTTTTGTAGTCTGTCAGGCATTAACAAATTCTCAATTCTATGATAATTTCAAGTGATTACTGTCTCTGCAAATCAGTAATCAATCCAGCCTGTTGTATGTTGGGAGGCAGATTTGCTGCAACCCAGTGCAGTAATAGGGTGCAAGTACTGTCTTAAGGACAGAGGGTTCTCGTTCAACTTAGGCTATCTCTTTGTCCTCTTCTTTTGATATCAGTGTTTTTCTAACAATCTTAAGATAGTATTTGATCAAATGGAGAAGACTACAATAATGAAGATACCTGGGAACGAGATCACCAAACAGGAAAAGTTTGATCACTGCTTTGAAGCTTGCTCATGTCCTGAATGAAGAGAAGCCAAAAGCACCTGCAAACACCACTGAGAAGCTTCAAGTGGAGAGACACTGGTACAAAAGCAGCAGCTCCAGAAGTGGGAACAAGATGACTTCATGTGAAAAGGATACATCTTCAATGGGTTATCAAACACACTTTATAATGTGTATGAACCCAAATTTGTAGACAGTACGTTGAGAGAATTATGGGAGGATCTCGACAAAAAGTACAAGATTGAAGATGTTGGCAACAAGAAGTTTCTTGTAAGTAAACTATTTGATTACAGAATGGTAGGTGATAAATCCATTATTTCACAAATATATGAGTTGCAATATCTCATGAATCAAATCATTTCTGAGGGCTATACTCTTGACGAATCTTTCCAAGTATCTACAATTATATCAAAATTACCTCTTATTTGGAAAGATTGTCGAAAAGAGTTGAAACAAAAGAAAGATGTAATGACTATGCAAGAACTGATAAAGTATATCCAAGTTGAAGAGAATTCTCACAAATTGGATAAACTTGAATTGGAGGAAAAATCTTCAAAGGCTCATGTTATAGAAAATGCATCTTCTAAGGGCAAAAAGAGACAGTTTGATGGAAAATGATCTGTTTTGGAAAAGAATGGTAGTTTTACTAACCCTAAAGCGACTTGCTGGATATGTAGGAAAGCCGATCATTTCAAGAAACAGTGTCTAGTTTATCTCAAGGAGAAGCAACAAAAGGAACAAACCAACATAGTTGACAATGATCATTGGGCTACTATGATATCTGAAGCATTCATAGTTGGTGATGATGAGGAATGGTGGATACATTCCGGTGCAACCAAACATATTGCCAAGAACAAAAATCTGTTTAAAGTTTATGAACCTATAGTAGATGTACAAGATCTCTTTATGGAAAATTCTTCAACTGCTACGGTCATAAGTAAAGGCACAGTGGTTCTAAATCTCACATCCAAAAATAAGCTTACTTTGAATGATGTACTTCATGTTTATGATATTAGGAAGAATTTAATGTATGTAAGCTTGCTTGACAAACATGGATTTAACTTACATACATGGATTTAAAATCCTGTTTGAGTCAGGGAACATCATCGTGTCCAAAGGAGGAATTAATGTTGGAAAAGGTTATGAATCGAATGGCATGTATAAGTTCAATATGATTAATGGAAATTCATCTTCTGCTTATATTGTTTCTACTTTGAGCATGGCATTCTAGACTTGGGCATGTTAATTATAAGAGCATAAGAAATATGGTTAAATTAGATTTATTATCGGAATGCACATCTTCTAGTCAAGACAAATGTTCTGTATGCATCAAGTCTAAAATTACTAGGAAGTCTTTTAAGAAAGTAGAAAAGAATACACAACTCTTAGAATTGGTACATTCTGATTTGTGTGAATTAGAAGGTATTCTAACTAGATGTGGTACAAGATATTTCATCACTTTTATAGATGATTGTTCAAAATATACATATGTATACCTGTTAAGGACTAAGGATGAGGCTTTGGAGAAATTCAAAATCTACAAAGCTGAAGTGGAAAATCAATTAGATCGTAAGATTAAAATCTTACAAATTGATAGAGGAATGAAATATTTCTTTATTGATGTCTTTTGTGAAGTTTATGGAATTATCCATCAAACAACAGCACCTGACAGTCCTCAATAAAATGGTGTAGCAGAAAGAAAAATAGGACTCTAATAGAAATAGTGGATATACTTTTACTTACTTTTGAGTTACCAAAGAATTTATAGGGGGAAGCAGTAATGACTGCTTGTCATATACTTAATCGTATACCCCATAAAAAGACTAATATCACTCCCTATGAATATTAGATGAAGAGAAAACCTTCTCTTGGATATTTCAAAGTATGGGGATGTAGAGTATTAGTAAGATTAACTGATCCTAAAAGACCTAAATTAGGTGAAAAGACAATTGAATGTATTTTCATTGGCTATACCCAACATAACAAGACCTATAGATTTCTAACGATGGAATCTACAGAGACCGTTAGCCAAAATACAATTTTAAAATCTAGAGATGCTGAGTTCTTTGAGGATTCATTCTCTAGGAAACGAAAGAAAGAACATACAAACAAGGAGGATCAAGATACTGTTCAATTAAACTCTGAGAATAATGAGAATGTTGAATCAAGAAGAAGTAAAAGAGTTAGAGTAGAAAAATCTTTTGATCCAAATTTCTATCAATACTTGGTGGAAGGAAATAGAAATGAAGTTATAAATTCTAGTATATATAATGTTGAACATGATCCATTGACCTTTCGAGAAGCCATAAATTCTCAAGATTTTACTTTTTGGCAAGAAACTATAAATGATGAAATAGATTCTATCATGAAAAATAACACATGGGTTTTAACAGATTTACCTCTTGCATTTAAACCTATTGGTTGTAAATGGATTTTTAAGCGAAAACTTAAAGCTGATAGAACCATTAATAAGTTTAAAGCTAGGCTAGTAGCCAAGGGCTTTAAGCAAAAAGAAGGTATTGATTATTTCAAAATATATGCTCCGGTTGTTAGAATTAGTACAATTAGTTTGTTAATTGCTTTAGCATCAATTAATAAACTTCTTATACACCAAATAGATGTTAAAATTACTTTTCTAAATGGAGATTTAGAAGAAGAAGTTTACATGGAACAACCTGAAGGGTTTATTATGAAAGGCCATGAAAATAAAGTTTGTAAACTAGTCAAATCTTTATATGGTCTAAAACAAGCTCTTAAGCAATGGTATGAAAAATTTGACCAAAAGGTTGTAGCAAGTGGATTTAGAATAAATAAATCTGATAAATGTGTTTATTCTAAATTCAAAAATGGACATGGTGTTATAATATGTTTATATATTGATGATATGTTAATCTTTTATACTAATTCAAGTATTGTTTTGGAGACAAAGGCTTTCCTATCTTCATGTTTTGATATGAAAGATATGGTGAAGCAAATGTAATTTTGAGAATCAAAATTGTTTGATCATCTGATTCTATTTTTTTAACACAGTCTCACTATATAAAAAAAATCTTAAAGAAATTCAATCATGAGGATTGTAAATCAGTTGCTACCCCATATGATCATTCTATTAAATTAACTTCTAATGAAGAGAATTGTATATCTCAATTGGAATACTCTAGTATCATTGGCAGCTTAATGTATGCCATGTAGTGCACTCATCCTGATATAGCTTTTGCAGTTGATGTTTTGAGTAGGTTTACTCATAACCCTGGACAAATTCATTGGAATGCGGTTTCTAGAGTACTTAAGTACTTAAAGGGCACAATGAATTATGTATTAAGCTATAAGGAGTTTCCCGTAGTACTAGAAGGATACACAAATGTAAATTAGATTACAGGATCTGATAAATTAAAGTCCACAAGTGGTTGGATATTTATCTTGGGTGGAAGATCAATTTCTTGGGGAACCAAGAAACAAACTGTGATTTCACACTCAACTATGAAGTCTAACTTTATTGCTTTAGCAATGGAAGTAAAGGAAGCAGAATGGCTTAGGGACCTATTAACAGAGATTCCTTTGTGGCCTAAGCCAATGCCTGCTATATCAATATCTTGTGTTAATAAAGCAACATTATCAAGAACTTATAATAAAGTTTACAATGGAAAGTCAAGGCATATCAGTTTAAGACATAGCTATGTAAGGGAACAACTCGTCAAGGGAATTGTGACTATTAGTTATATGAAGTCATAGAAAAATTTGGTTGATCCCTTTACAAAAGGCCTAGGTCGGGATGTGGTATGGATGACTTCCAGGGAGATGGGTTTAAAGCTTTTAAATAAGAGGTAACCTGCAAGTGGAAATCAACTAGACACTAGACTAACATCTAGTCAACTAGTTCAATGGAAAAACACTTGTAGTTATAACCAGTTCTGCACTTAAATAGTAGAGATAGTATCTCTTGTCATCTCAAGGTAGTGCATGTTTGTATGGAGAAACTGAAAGAGGATAGGATCAATCATGTAATGAATCTATGTCCTATAGAAATTGCAAGTCATACATTTGCATTTTATTAGATTCACCTATATAAGTGCAGGAAGTGGGGCCACTTTTACGAGATTCAAAGTTTGTCTCTAAAGCGCTTATGAAAACCTAAAATGAAAGCAGAAGGCCATAAATGTGCGGATATTTTTGAAACTATGTCAAGTAAATCATATGTCTAGTATATTAAATTTGTCGCTATAAATTCTAAGTTCAAGGCCTCGACTACTTTGATTTTGACAAGTCCTAATGTATTTTGACAACATGAAGGTTCAAGTCGAAAAACACCTTTATGTAAGTATAATTTAAAGGTACAGAAAGGTTATTGACTGAGACTCAATTATTTTAAAAAATTGGGAGAAATTGTTGGAATTTTTTCAATAATTGTGTGGACGGTTTTGGGTCATTTTTGGGTTCAATGTTGGCTTAGTTTTTTGGCGGTTTTGGGTCATTCTTTGGTTCAATGTTGGCCTGATTTTTTGGCTAAGGGACATGTTTCTTTAAAGAGATATATCCAAGGGACATGTATCTTCAAAGAGACATATCCACTTGTATAGGTGCATTCATAGCACTTGGATTAGAATCTTTTAATCTAATCCATTGATCCAAGAGACACATCTACACCATGGGGTATCTCCAAGAGACACACCTACACCATGGGGTATCTTCAAGAGACGCTTACGTATAAGTGCTTGGATTAGAATCTTTTAATACTATCCACTCATGTCAATGGACACGCCCATTCCATGAGGTGTCTTGAAGGGATACATCCACCACTATAAATAGAGGTGAAATGGATAGCCCAAATTATTCAATTTTTGTCGTACGATTTCAGTCAGTCTGGCATTAACAAATTCTAAATTCTATGATAGTTTCAAGTGATTACTGTCTCTGTAAATCAGTAATCAGTCTAGCCTGTTTTATCTTCTGAGGCAGATTTGCTGCAACCCAGTGCAGTAATAGGGTGCAATTACTGTCTTAAGGACAGAGCGTTCTCGTTCGACTCAGGCTATCTCTTTGTCCTCTTCTTTTGATATCAATGTGTTTCTAACACATTTTCTATCCTCTTCTTCTTGGATTGCATCTTTTTGGTGCGGATTTATTTTTCTTCTAGGGTATTGTATTTTCATTCCCTCCCCCCAACAAAAAAAGGAAGAAAAAAAATCTTGGCTGGTTTCAAGTTCATCATACATGCTTACTACAAATCTGGTTGTGTCCTGTCTTCTTCCAAACGTTTACTTCCACCAGTTTCTTTTGAATCTCTTGCTATTTTTATATAGTTTTGATGAAGGAAACTTGTGTAGTTTAAATTTCATGAACCTTGTTGTTGATCTTTATATTCTCTTCCTGTAGACAATTACTTGATCTAGCTGCAAATATTAATTTCATGGGATTAAAAACAAAAATCAGGGTCAGGGTCAGGGTCAAGATAGGGTCAAGTAGGGCCAAGCCGACCCAATCAGGGTCAATCAAGGTCGGGTGGGGATAGGAAAAACCCTGGCAGGGTCGGATTGGGTTGATGGTTTCTTTGGTTGAGTTGGGCTTGGGTTTAGGTAAAAGCCCCCAGGGTTGGGTTAGGGTTTAGGGCAGGCCCGGCCCAACCCGACCCATTGACACCCCTACATGGAAGGCAGAAATTCCATCCGAGAAATGCCAGCGTGCTCTCATTGGCTGCAGAGAACTACGCCCCATATTATACTACAATGTCGGTTTACTTACTTTACCAAAAAAAAAAATGCCAGTTTACTTGAGGAAGACTTAGTGGACTAACCACCTAATGTGCCACATGGACAGATGATTTGTTTAATTTGGCAATTAAACAAGTTAACCCGTCTTTGAACTCAGTCCAATCAATAACCAATCAAAAATTATTTTTAGTTTTTAATTCACTTTATTAGAAAAAAAAAGGAAAAAGATAATTATACAGCCGAAAGGAGGGCTGAACTCGGTCTGAAGTAGGGATGTAAACGGATCGGATTCGGCTTGGATTTACTCCTATCCGAATCCGAATCCATTTACCAAATGACATATCTGTATCCGATCCGATATCCGATGCAATTTGAAAAACTAATATCATATCCGAATTTGGGAGTTTATCGAATATCCAGATATTATCCGATCCGATAAACTATCTGATTAATAAACAAATCTGACCTATATCGATTATGGATTTCTGACTCCAATTACCAAAATATCCTTATAAAAGTGTTTATAATAAGAATAATATAGTAATAATATATCATATGTTTTTACAAAAATATTAAACTAATTGCATTTTTTAATCGAATAGTAAATTATCTAGATATTATTCGATCCGAAATGGAATTATCTAAATCCGAATCCGATTATCATTCGTACGGATTCAGATTTTTTTCAGAATTTAAAATTCTAGATTCGAAAACCTCTAAATGGATTCAAACACGGATTTTCGGCTAACCATTTACACCCCTAGTCTCAAGGCACATACCCTTGGAAAAGAAACATGACCTCCAGTCCTCCACCAAGCCTAGGGCCACAAAGTTGCAATCAAAGAAGGGGGAAGAACTCATGCTCACCAGCAGATCAGGGGAGATGGATATCCCAATTGTCGGCCAAGAACATCTTCCTAGAAGACCTGGGTCCCTTAGGAGAGACATCATGGCATTGGTCCTCAACGTCATTGCAAATATCTCTGATAATAGTCGGATTAGAGAGAGTCATGCACATTCTTGAAGACGCTCAAAATTTGTTTCCTTCCAAATGTGGGGGATAATATTACAAAAGGCCAGCTTGGTAATACCACAAATAGAATCCCCATGGAAATATATCCCAATTCACTGAGTTTCAAGCACAACACTACTAAGTAATCTCAAAGGGTAATATCGCCAAAGAACCACCTTCTAAATCTGTTATCCTCTCAAGTAATGTGCAAGGACTACCACACTCCTCGTAGGTAATGAGAAGTTAATTGTTCAGTCATGTTAGAAATGTTGAATTTTATCCCATTTTTATCCTGTTGATGTAACCACTAGCTGATGAAGAGTCTCATTTCTTGTAAAACTCTATCATGCATATACATCTCCAATGAACAACAATTATATACCATATTACCATCGTTAATTTATGTTAATTGATATCATTGCTAGTAAAAAGATCTGGATCAGTGCTTATGGTGCAAGGTCTACGACCTCAACACTGGAACCCAGGTCGATTCCACCACAATAGACTGAAACTCAAATCACAACCATACTGTTTTTTAATTGGGGTAACAAAATATGGGTGCAATCAGGCTAGATTGCCCCAGATTTTTTAAAAACCAAGACCAACGCGGGGTCCAACCAAGCCTTAGTTTAGCTTGGGATATCGCAGCTGAGGCCAAGCTTTATTAGGCTAAAACTAATTCCAACACAGCCAAACCCTTACACGGGTCTAAAAATCTCAACCCTAGCATAGCATAGGGCTGAAAATCCCATCTCAAGTCCTATTGGGTTTTGGAGCGTGCCATAACCTTACTATGGAGTGTAGATCACCTTACTATTCTGCCACTTGGGGGAGAAATTAAAGAGGCACTCAAAATTTGTTTGTATTCAACTAAACCAATTTTACCATAAAGAAAAAAAAAACTGAACCTATGGTTCTACCAAAAAAAAAAAACTGAACCTAAATTTGGTCATGGTTAAGGTTTAAAAAGTTGGAACGGGTAATCAAATCTGCAACTGTTGATTCTGCTTCTAAGGGCCTGCATGATAAAATTTATGTTTCTCTATTTTTCTATGAAATCTGTTTGTTCATACAAGTTCATTTTTTGTTCCTCAAAATGAATCAAGACAAAAAAGTACCTGGAAATAGAAAAAAAAAGAAGCTCCAATTTCGAATTTCTCTATTCTAGAAATAAAGGGGTAGGGGTGTTCGACCTATCTCCACGACTCTCATTTCCGCGAGAGTACTCCACTGCAACCACCTGAAGGGAGTTTTTATAAACAACCTCCATCAATCCGATCTTTGCTCTATGCAATGAATCACTACAAATAAAGGTGTTCAACGACATGCCATTCACCGATGAAAATGAACTGATAGGTTAAGCATCTGCCATGTCTTGCAATCCTTTCTTAGAGACACAACGCCACGTTCTTGAAGAAGATTTAATTTCTTCCCTATGCTCCTTTCACAGTGACTCTCACTCAATGGTAATGAGAATGCTCGATGGATTGGGGAAGGACCAAATCTCCAATTTTATAACCTTAATCACTACCTCCCATTAAGGTAATGTCCAATTAGATTAGATGGGTTTCCTTATTTACAGCTAGACACATATGGAGGGAATCTCTAATTGAATCCAAGATTGACGATAATACAAAATCAAATATTGGGTTTCCATAATGGAACCAACTCAACGGTCATTTGGGACATAAACATAGAAATAAATCCTACAATCTCCCACTTGGACCAAAATGACCAGTTCACAGCAACCCAATCTTTATTTGTGAAAAAACATTAAAAAAAAAATTTATTCGTTTAGACGACTGTACTTGGATTCCAACAAATTTAGAAAACAACACAATGTGGCGACTTTAACAAAACATCCCATCCGTTGGCTGCATTCAATAATACCTTGAATGAATGAAACCATTGATATGAACTATGGCGGTTATGTGTCATTTATGAGTCAACACACTCCCTTCCATAATCACAATATCAACAATTCCATCCAAACCGGTTCTTAAGTAGGAAACAACTAATAAATGGTCCAATCAATAATATGTACGTCACTCATATCGCCATCCAAATCGGTTCTTAAGTAGGAAACAAATAATAAATGGTCCAAACAATAATATCTCACTCATATCGCAATAAGTGTATACACAAAGATAGAGATGAGAAATGCTCAGGAACATCCATAAATATAATCATATCAAATAATAGAGGGTGTCTATAACAAAATGTGACCAATACATCAAACTCTAGTAAGTCCTATGTTAGATACAAGATCTTTAAAGAGCTTAGGCGCCAATGCCTTGGTCAACAGATCTGTAATCATCAGACTTGTCTTTATATGAGATACAGACACCTTCTGTTCTTGAATAGCTTCCTTCACAAAGTTGTACTTTACTCCAATATGCTTAGCTCTGCTAGAATGCTTGTCATTCTTGGAGTAGTGCACAGCGGCGACATTGCCACAGCAAATTCTCAGCGGCTTCATGATGGAGTCGAGAACCGAAAGCCCTGAGATGTAATTCCGCAACCAAATCGCCATTGATGTGGCCTCAAAGCATGCCACGAACTCCACTTCCATGGTGGAAGTGGAGACACAAGTCTGTTTCTTGGACTTCGAAGAGATTGCCCCACCAACTAATAGAAATACATAACCAGATGTAGACTTCCTACTATCGAGGCAACCAGTAAAATCAGAGTCTGAATAACCGATCACTTCTAATTGATCAGTTGCTCTGTAAGTAAGCATGTAGTCTTTCATTCCCTGTAAATAACGCATCACCTTCTTAGCAGCTACCCAGTGATCCATGCCAGGATTGCTGACGTATCTGCCCAACATCTCAACTGCATAGCTGATATCTGGACGAGTACAAGTCATGGCATACATAAGACTTCCCACAGCTGAAGAATAGGGAATGTCTTTCATCCGTTCTCACTCTAGATCATTCTGCGGACACTGGCTCAAACTAAACTTATCACCCTTAATCATGGAAGCAACACTAGGTCTGCAGGTCTTCATATCATATCTCTCAAGAACTTTGTCAATGTAGGCTTTCTATGATAGTCCAAGCAGTCGTCAAGATCTATCTCAAAATATCTCTATGCCGATAATAAAAGATACCAAACCCATATCCTGCATTTCAAAATTCTTAGAGAGAAATATTTTCGTATCTTTTAACAAACTAAGATCATTGCTGGCAAGTAAGATATCATCTACATACAAGACCAAAAATATAAACTTGCTCCCACTGACTTTTCGATATATACACTTGTCAAAAGTGTTCTCTACAAATCCGAAAGACACGATGATGTGGTTGAACTTTAAATACCACTGTCTAGAAGCTTGTTTAAGTTCATAGATTGATATCTTTAATCTGCACACCAGACTTTCCTTTCCTTGTACACTAAACCCTTCTGGTTGGTTCATGTAGACTTCTTCCTCTAAATCCCCGTTTAAGAATGTCGTCTTCACATCCATCTGGTGAAGCTCCATGTCATAATGAGCCACCAATGCTAAAATGATCCTAAGTGAGTCCTTCTTAGAAATAGGGGAGAAGGTCTCATGGTAATCAATGCCTTCCTTATGAGTGAAACCTTTTGCGACTAGTCTGGCTTTATATCATTCAACTTTACCCTTCGAGTCGCACTTGGTCTTATATACCCATTTACAACCAATTGCTTTAGACCCCGAAGGTAGTTCAACAAGCTCCCAAACATCATTGTCACTCATAGATTTCATCTCATCTTTCATGGCATCTACCCATTTGTTAGAATCATCATCATTCATAGCCTGTGAAAAACTTAAAGGGTCATCCTTGATTCCTATATCAAACTCAGACTCCTGAAGATACACTATGTAATCATCCGGAATGGCAGACCTCCTTACTCTCTGAGGTCTACCCTGTACTTCCAACTGAGGAGGAGGTGGAGGTAAATCCACAGTGTTCTCAGTGACAACATCCTCATGGAGTGGCACATCCTCTGTAATTTTTTGTTCCATAGGATCATCATAAATGATGACTTATGGAAGCACAATGCTATCATGTTGTGCAGGAGCTGGGAGTGTAACTCGGAGCTCCTCAAATACCACATTACGTGGTTTATCACTCTCACTAATGTTGTCATCCTCTGAGAATACAATCCTAGTACTATAATTAGGTGCATAAAATCTGAATCCCTTTAACCATTGGCAGTAACCAATAAAGTAACAACTAATGGTCCTAGGGTCAAGTTTTCTTTCATGTGGGTTATACAATCTGGCTTCTGCTGAGCAGCCCCATATGTGTAAGTGTCTCAAACTATGTTTCTTTCCCGTCCATAACTCATAAGGGGTTTTAGGAACTGACTTACTGGGAACCCGATTTGAGATATACACGATTATCTTCAAAGCTTTGCCCCACATAAACTCAGACAGCGATGAATTGCTTATCATACTACGAACCATATCTTTAAAGGAATGATTACGCCTTTCCGTAACTCCATTCTATTCAGGTGTACCAGGAAATGTATATTGGGGAGTAATACCCTTTGATTTGAGGAAATGGGCAAATGGTCCTTCAGCTTGCCCTAGGTCTGTATGTCTACCGTAATACTCACCTCCTCTATCTGACCTCACGGTCTTAATCTTTTTGTTCAACTTGTTTTCGACTTCAGCACAAAATGTCTCAAAGACATTTATGCTTTCAGACTTTTCCTTTAACAAGCAGACGTAACAATACCATGAGTAATCATCGATAAAGATGATAAAATATGTTTCACTAGTAATGTAGGGGTCAAAAGGTCCACAAATATCGGTGTGAATTAATCCCAGAAGTACATCACTCCTTGTGATGGCCACTTTATTCTTTCTAGATTGCTTGCCTTTAATGCAATCTATACAAGTTCTAAAGTTAGTGAAGTCTAATGTAGGTAGCACACCTTCCTTCACTAACCTTTCCATTCTAGGTCTAGTGATATGACCTAAGCGCCTATACCACAGGGTCGCGAAATCATCACTATTGGATTTGCGCTTAGATCCAACATTTACATGCAGGGTAAGCAAAGAATTTTCATAATCGGAGTCCAAATTAAATCTATAAAAACCATCACATAAATATCCAGTAAATACTAGATTATTGGCTTTATAAATTTTAAAAACATTATTCCCAAACATAAAGTCATAACCCTCAGAATCAAGTTTTGATAGAGAAACAAGATTTCTAAAAATGGAGGGGACATAAAGAGTATCAGATAAATCTAGTTGGTATCCGGTATCCATTATGAGTCTGCAAGTGCCGATTGCTCGAACTTCAGATTCCATCCGGTTCCCCATGTAGACAATACTCTCACTAGGACTTGGGCTCCAGGTTGAAAGGAATCCCCTTCTTTTCGAACCAGGCTTGACGTTTCTGACAGTCTTTTCGAAGATGGCCCTCCTTCTTGTAGAAAAAAACATTTCACTTTGCCAGAGTTTTTGTTGTCAGTAGGTGGATTGGTCTTCTGCTTCTTCGGTGCAGCTTTAAAGTTCTTTCCTTTCTTACATTTATGTGACACCATGTTGGCCACTTGACCTCCTGCTTGCTTCAATCTTTGCTCCTCCTGAACCAGCTTACTTTGAAGCGTATTTAGATCCCAGTCATTATCATTCGTGTTGCGATGGATCTTGAATGGTTCAAATTTGTTAGGGAGTGATTGCAGAATCATCTCAATAAGGAATGGTTCATTCATCTTCTGGTTCAGCTTTTCAAGTTCTATAGCTAAATTTGCCATTTCACAGACATGCTATGCCACATCTACCATTTTATTTCATAGACACTAATTTTTCCATAGGAGTGCCTGCAAGTGACTTGTCTGCTGAAGCAAACCGCTTTTCAACATTTGCCAGATAGGTCTTTGCATCGTCAGACTCAGGGATCGATCCTTTAATGGTCTTGCCAATGGTCTTCTTGATGAACAAAAGGCACAGATGGTTCGATCGGGTCCATTTCTCATGAAGAGCTTTCTTAGCTATTGTACTATCATCAGTGAGATTAGCAGGTTTCGCAATGTGGCAGCAATAGTCATGATTAACGGCAGCTAGGTAGTAAATCAACTCCTCATGCCAATCCAGGTAGTTAGAGCCATTGAGGATAGGGACAGTATTAGACACTGTCATAGATGATGCACCCTCTGAAATGGAACAGAATACATGCTTACTATCTGTAATGCTTTGAGTTTTAATAGTACTAGAAAGAGCAACCTATTGCATCATTACAATCTATCCTTCGGGATCAAAAAACTAATACGCTAGTGGTTCACTCAAAAGGTATTGGAAGTCACCCAGAAGACCAAAAAATCTATCTACACAACCAGGCAGTGATGTGTGCCTTTGGACACTCCCATCCCAACCTAACTGTGAGACTAATGATTTATCGTAATGCCCTATAATTTATCTTTAATTTGATGTTATCACAGTAATGTTTGGGGTTAACAGTTATGACCATCGCAATCATGATGAAACGTGTACCTTTGGATACGCCCGTTTAATCCTAATTGCATGACCTAATATCCTAAACTAGTTGCAATATATTTGGGGTAAATTTTCATTTATATTTAAGGCTAACGGTTAGATTCGACATAGTTGAAAAAAATGTGTACCTTTGGATACTCCCACCATCTCAACTATGTGATTGTCTTTAATGCCTAAAAATTCCAAGTTTTATGATGTCATTTCATTAACGATTTTAGGATTAATAATTTTAGGTTCAATCTCTTTGAATTTCATGACTGATCCACTTTGACGGTAATCAAATCACTAGTTTCTCAGTTTTATTCCTAAAATTCCAACATCTTGTCATATATGACGTCAATAAATTATTAATTTTATTGTCCCAAAATTTAGTGCAACTAATGTCATCAATATGTTTTATCTTGAAGTTCTCCTAAAATAATAAACATAGGAGAAGACAGAATTAAAATCGGATTTAAAATGAAGACAGAATCACAGCGGGAAGGATTATGTAATAATTTTGTCACACACAAATTTTCGTCGCTAAAAGTTCTGTTTCTGTCCCTAATAATAAGTTTCTGTTGCTAATAATCATAAATAAATATAAACTAATTTAACGAGAACATGTTTGTTTTTATAAAATGAACAGAAATTGAAAACATGAACAGAAACAAACTTAATTCCATTTATAACATAAATAGAGTAGAAACAGAAACACAAATTCTAAATAAATAGATTCAAACAAACCAGTTTCTATTCAAGAACAGAAACAGAAACATGAACAGAAATTAATTCATAAATTTAAACAAACAGATTCTGTTTATAACATAAATAGTTTCTCATATAAACAAATTGATTTCTGTTTCAGTTTCTGTTCATAAACAGAAATCAGTTTAATAAACTTAAACAAAGATGTTTCTAAAGAGTGGCCGGAATATTCCAATCCCTACCAGAGTTCCTACCTCCGGCGACCAGAATCTGGCCGGGTCATCGGTTGACCCGTCGGGTCAAAATCCAGGGCAAAAAAATGTATCCAGGTTGGGTCGGGTCCGTTCTGAACTGGTTGGTTCGGTCTGGAACTGGTTTGGTTTGGTTTGAATAGGACCGAACCAAACTGGTTCACATGATGGTCTAGTCTTAATGGGCCAAGCACTATGGGCCCTTAACTTTTACTTATTATTGTTATTTTTTTCATAAAAGCACTAAGCCCATTAATGAGCTACAGCCCATAACATTAAAACATAACTTAATAAGTCTTAATGAACCTAAACGTCCATAAACAAATTAAATAATGGCACCCATTATCCCTTTCTTCAACCTTAAGTCAGGAACGCACAAACCAGAACTCGTACAAGTTCTATCCGCGAACAACCAGTGGGCCGATGAGGCCTTTACAGGTGACCGTTGGCTCTCATATTTTCGGCAAACGATGGCAGTACTTCAGTGAACACAAATCCGGTGTCCAAATGTCCAAAAACAAACCACACAAAGTGATTCAAAAATAATCTAACCAAAACCTCACTTTAATGGCTGGTCTCTTTAAAGAAACAAAGTGATCCAGAGCATGAGAGCTATAACCCGTTCTCTGGTACCATATGAAGGGAGTTTTTATAAATAACCTCCATCAATCCGATCTTTACTCTATGCAATGAATCGCTACAAATAAAGGTGTTCAACGACATACCATTCACCGATGAAAATGAACCGATAGCTTGAGCATCTGCCATGTCTTGCAATCCTTTCTTAGAGACACAACGCCCACGTTCTTGAAGAAGATTTAATTTCTTCCCTATGCTCCTTTCACAGTGACTCTCACTCAATGGTAATGAGAATGCTCGATGGATTAGGGAAGGACCAAATCTCCAATTTTATAACCTTAATCACTACCTCCCATTAAGGTAATGTCCAATTAGATTAGATGGGTTTCCTTATTTACAGCCAGACATAAATGGAGGGAATCTCTAATTGAATCCAAGATTGACGATAATACAAAATCAAATATTGGGTTTCCATACTGGAACCATGTCAACAGTCATTTGGGACATAAACATAGAAATAAATCCTACACCACCTCGACAAGCACCATCGCCACCGTCACCACTACCACCACACCGTCATCGCCACTGTCACTGCCACGACCACCACCACCACCTCCTCCTCCTTCACCACCATCTCCACCTCCACCACCGCCTCACCACCACCACTGTCACCGCCTACCCTCTACTACCCTAAACTCTAAACCCCAAACCTGTATTAATACCCCTATAATACCCTACCCCATACCCCATACCCCAAACCCCATACACTAAACACTATACCCTATACCCTAAACCCTAAACCCTATACCCTAACCCTTATTCTATTTGTTATGTTCCTACTGGGTTGTGTACGTTATTAGTGCACACTGCTTTATACGAATCACTTAAAAGGCAAACATAAAACGAATATAACATTGCAACCCTCGACTCTGGCTACTCATGGTCTCATGCCTTGCTTGGCTCACGGGAAGAAATGAAACTTTTGATTCCTGACCACCGGGGCATTGGTCAATCCGAAGGACATAACCAAAAATTCGTAATGACTATAGTGAGATCTGAACGCTCTCTTACTTATGTCACTACCTCTGATTTTCAGCTGATGATACCCCGACCGGAGGTCAATTTTTGAAAACACATTGGCACCTTACAGTTGATCAAACAAGTCATCAATTTTGGGTAAGGGGTATCGATTCTTGATCATCAATTTGTTAAGCTCACGGTGTTCGATGCACATTCTCATACTATTGTCCTTCTTCTTCACAAACAACACTGGTGCTCCCCACGGGGATACACTGGGTCTAATATAACCCTTCTTCAACAAGTATTAAAGTTGTGCTTGCAGTTCTTTCAATTCAGATGGTGCCATCCTGTAGGGAGCCTTAGATACTGGGGCTATACACGGTATCAAGTCAATCATGAATTTTGTATCTCGATCTGGTGGTAACCGTGTGAGATCTTTCAGAAAGACATCCTGGAATTCTTTCACCACACTAATTTCTTCGAGTGGTTTAACCCTTGCCTCAACATCCATCACTGACGCTAAATAGCATTAGCATCCCTCATTCATCAATTTCTGGACTTGCAATGTGGAGATAATCAATTTCTTGAATTTTTTACGTTCGTTGCCCCTAAACTCAAACCTTACACCCTTCCTTGTTTCAAATAGTATCCTCCTCTCCGCATAGATTAGGTTGGCCCCATGCACTGACAACCAATCCATTCCCAGAATCATGTCAAAATCCTTCATATCTAGTTCTATCAAACGGGCTACCATCCCTCTATCATTTACCCGAACATGACAGGGTTCATATATCTAGTTGAATTCGGTGACACTGCCAGTGGGTGTACTAACCCTCAAGCCTTGAGACATTTATCTTGGTTTTACGTTTATCTTCTCAACAAATGATGGGGAGATAAACAAGTGAGAAGCCCCCGAATTGAACAACACATAAGCAGGTTGTGAACATACGGAGATCACACCTGTGATGACATTAAACAACCAATCATAACCATTAAATCTTCATATGTGTACCATGTTAAGGGTTGACTTGCGATACCTGTGATGACATTCGGATCAGCCTGGGCCTCCTCATTAGTGAGTGAGTAGACATGCCCTTGGGTCCGGTTAGCAGTTGGGACAAGATGAGGATGAATCACTATCCGTGTTTGGGGAGCCTTGGGAGGAAGATCAACTGAAGGGCCTCCCCGTCGAGGTTGTGGGCAGTCTCTAATCATGTGCCTGGTTTCATTACAATTATAGCACACCAAAGTCTGTGTACCATAATGAGGTGCTGCAACCATCTTGGGCGCTTGAGTCGCATTAGGTCTATAGTACCGGACTGGGCATGCAGTGGTGTAGGATCCCTCTAGAATTTATTGGGCCCTTTGTAGCTAAATGAACTCATGGGTCTCTTACCAGCTTGTATGGCCCTGTAACTTTCCCTTTGCTGATCCTCAATGATCTTGGCACCTTGAACCACCTTTGCATAGGTGGGGTAGTTGTGTAGCACCACAAAAGTGCTAATGTTGTGCCTGAGCCTTTTCTCGAACTTTCTTGCCTTGACATTGTTAGGCTTTTGGTGCTCTGGAGCAAAGTAGAACAAGTCCTCAAAGGTCTGTTGGTATTCAAGGACCAACTTAGATCCCTGATTCAAGCTCAAGAATTTTGCTTCTTTCTTATTACAAAAGTTTCGTGGGAAGTAGTTCTCTAGGAAGGTCTCTGTAAACTGAGCCCAAGTAGCGTTAGGGTACTTGGTCTAAAAATTCTCCTTAGAGGAACGCCACCAAGCATCGGTGTTGCCTCGAAGTTGAAACACAATCCATCTAATCTTGTCCAAGTTATTGCACTGTAGGACTTCAAAGATCCTTTCAAGGTCCCTGATCTAAGTTGCCGGAAACAAGGAGTCATAGATCACCTTGAAAAAAGTTGGGGACGATGCTTTTGGAATTTCTCAGATAGCTTGGAGGCATCAGCCCAAACTAGCACCACAGCTTGGACTTGTGGAGCAGTAGAAGTAGGGGGAGGAGGTATTGGAACCACTTGTTCTAGAGGAGTACTGGCAGCAACAACAGGTGCTAGTGGAGGAGTTCCTAGTGCAACAACAGCTGCTGGTGCTGGTGGGGGAGGAGCCACTGGCATCGGAGGAGAGGCCGGTTGTCTTTCTCTTGTAATGTCCCTGAGTTAGTTGGTCAAGTTTTGTATAAAGAGACGTTGCTCCTATTGCATGACCCGGATTATATTACTCAGTAATGCGGTGGCATCCGCACTATTGTTAATCAGAGGTGGTACTGGTAAGGCCATGTTAGAGGCATCACTGGCATCGTCTCTGGGAGGAGAGCGATTTCGGTTCTGAGTATTAACCATGGTGAACACCTATTCATGTCCAAGATGTCTCGTATGATTAAAACACAAGATCCAACAAAGCAATAAAGTAGATGATAAATATTAGGTATAAGTACTAAAAGATGGTGCATTAGACAGGGGCAGCATGCAAAAGAGGAACAAGGAACTTAACATGGATGCTTGCTAAGAAACTGGACAAAAAAGGTGCTTAAAACACGAATGGATTTACAGAAGAAATCAGTCTTGTGAATCCGTTCGTGAGTTCGTTCCAAAAATTGGGAAGGGTGGACTTACGGATGGAATCAATCCTGTGGTTTTGCTCATCGTTCTGTCCTCAGAACAAGGTAAAATAAAAAATACCAAACCGAACGGATCATCGGGCGAATTCTCGATCGTGGTTCCATTGGTTAATTTGTTAAGTTCAAAAATCGAATTTACTCAGCCAATACACTCGGCGTATCATTGGACAGAAGCACGATATCTGGTTCCGTTCGATCATCCGTTCGTAAAATTTTCATAAGTTATCCAACCGCAAGTTTTAAAATCACTTTGGCCTTTTGTCTTGGACAGAGCTTGGAGCAAGGAGAGGTAGCAGTGCGTCCATTCGACCTTCCACCCCAAGCTTGGTACTTAGGAGCTTCAACTTGAATGTCCCACACTTCCAAAACCTCTCAGGTATGGTTTCTCCCTTCTTCCTTCATTGTTTTCACTGTTCTTAGGTCTAGGTTTTCATTCATTTCCTTCTTTTCTCTTGTTGTGCTCAGGGGGTATGATTGGGTGATAAATGCATGATTTGTTAGTTCCATTTAGTGTTAATCAAGTGTTCTTCACCCTTAATAGTAACATCATTAACAATCCATACTAGGGTTGGGTGAACCAAGTCCCAAAACCGAAATATGCGACTGTTTTTGGGGAAAAATCAGCAAGGTTGAATGTTTTCTAATTCGTTCTTTAGCCATTGCATACACTTGTTAATTGATTTCATCTAGCATGCCTTCACTTATTTAAACCAACTTCTAGCTCTATGGCATGAAATCAACCCCACCCTTAGGTTAGGTTCTTTCCAAACTCTTCTTGGTTAATTGTAGAATTCTAGCATGTTAAGTCTTAGATTGCCCTAAGGATTTTATTTACATTCAACTATGTCCATTATCCTTACTTAGGTTTGTTAAGGAGTTTAACCCTCTTTTCTGTGTTAATTTTTTTAGGAAAATTTGTTTCGACTCCCTAGTTGCTGTATTTTTTATTTTTTTTTTGGGAACAAGTGACATGTTAGGCATTTAGGCCCTTTGACCTTTGTCATTCCACATGTCCCAACTATTCATTGATGGCTTGAGTTTATTTGGATTGACCTCAGCCTTTTTCATTATTTCTTTGGGTTTTCTTGTGCATAGGCAAAAGGTCACAATGGTTAGAGGACGAAGAAATGCCCCGGTTGTGCCACCTCCACCTCCTCCTTTCAATGAGAATCGATTCATATCCGTAGAGGCTGAGGGAATATTCAATCAATTCCTCCATAGTAGGAAAATCCTCACAGGGAGGGATGTGGTTGTTGATGAGGTAGTTGCCTTCAGGGTAGGGCAAAGATTTTACAGATTGGGGTGGTTCCGTATGCTCACACTCCCCACATTCTACTACCCTAATTTGATCAGAGAATTTTACTCCAACCTAGTCCTCATCCATGAGGGCGAAGTGAGGTGTAGGATCACTTCTTTTGTGAAGGGCGTGCCCATCTCCTTCGATGAGGTGGAGTTGGGAGGGGTCCCAGATGTATCTCCTGATGGGAACAGAGTCTACCATCCTCCAGGAAGGGACCCCAATACATGCCTTCCCAAGACAGCCTACAAGCACTTATATGAGACTCTCACCGATGGCAAGTACTCATATAGGGAGAACATAACCAATTTTGGCCGTTCACAGTAGATTTTAACCTACATTGCCAAGACAAACTTGGTCCCAGTCAAAGGACACAGCACATAGCCTTCTCTTATGGCAGCCTCCATGGCATACTCCCTCTATGAGGGTGAGCAGACATGCCTGCCCTACGCCATCATAAGACACATGGCACAAGCAGTCTCAAAGCCTCAACGTAAGATCACCTTGCCCTATGGGAGGCTACTTAGCCGAGTCTTTCTTCACTTCGGGGTAGACCTTGACAGTGAAGCTGCATCAGAAAGCTTCGAAGAGCCTTTTGGGCACAATGCCCTTGCAAGAATGCACATCTAGTATGATACCTTTAGTGATGGTGAACCGATTCACCCAGAAG
Organism: Telopea speciosissima; assembly: GCF_018873765.1. NCBI lineage: Eukaryota > Viridiplantae > Streptophyta > Magnoliopsida > Proteales > Proteaceae > Telopea > Telopea speciosissima. Next base: position 53,780,175 of record NC_057920.1, read on the forward strand.
CGGAGGATGAGGAGGAAGAAGATGAGGAGGGGTATGTGGAGCCAGTGCAGAACACAGTGAGGGCCTCCAGTTCAGAGAGCATAGATATAAGTGCAGTCCTTGCTGCCATTGGACAGCTGGGTACCAGCATGACCCATCTCAACACCAACATGACGTAGGGGTTTGTTGACATTCGGGACCAGTTTGCTTCTTACGACCATCGCTTCGACAGGATCGAGAAGGACATTCACGACTTCAATGCCTATTTGTATTAATGATGAGGAGGAGGATAGTTATGATGCTATGGAGGATTAGACTCCACAGAATAGTTTTTTTTTTTTGTCTACAGTCTTAGTTCTCTTTGTTTTTTTTTTAGTCTATTTGGTTACTTTGTAATTGTTTTGTCTTTTTTTATGTTCAAGAACTTATTTTCAATCTGTCAGCTGCATTTTGGGTTTTCTTTCCCTTTTGGGGTACTTGAGACGATGTACTCTCCTCCGTGGGAGTGAGAGTGAGTCAGACTCTCATAAGGATTTTTCCCATCTAGGGTTTTAGAAACCCTGGCTTTACAAAACACCAAAAATGCAGAGGGGGCAGCAGGGCTCCATGTTTTTGGCTGCCCCCCCTCTGGACGAATTTTTGGTTCCCCCTCTCTCTCTTGTGATCTCTTCTTTCTCCTTCTTCTTGCTCTCTATTGTTTGAGAGTTAGGGTTTTGGAAACCCAGATCTATGCTTGAAGAACTGAAAAGGATCTAGCATTGGTTTAAAGAACCTTGGCTGGACCATTGGAGGTTCAGATCTGTTTGCTTGGAATGCTCATTGGAGGAAGAACCATTGTCTATTGGAGGAGCAACACTTGAGGCTCATCAGGTTAGCAAATTTATGTTAATTCCTATTGATTTAATTTTTATGATTATTTATGGGATGTGAAAGTAACCCGAATCGATTATTTTCCACTGCGCATTCGGGTATGGGATGGATCCCTCTATCTATGGGACAGAATACAGATGACTTTTCTCTATGACATGGATCCCAATATTTTTATGAGACGTCAAAGAGACAGGTTGGGCATTCGTTTGTCATACCAAACCCTAACTGGGTTCCAATAGGGCACCATGGGTGACCATAAAAAACCCTAAAATTGAAAATAGGATGCCCAAGCCAACCCTAGGGTTCCCTAGGTACAACCCTGGAGATCCCAGGAGTTGGGAACTTGATGCTTACATGTTTGTTGATTTCCTAAGGTGAACCACCATAATCCCATGGACCGTAGCACCGCCTATAGTAGGGTGGCCATTTCTGCTCCCTATTAGACGGAATTGAGGAAATTGATGGGTAGGTAAATTGAGGGGATAAAGATCCATGCTAATGGTAAGAGTAGGAGCAGAATTATTACTGGCCTGCTTCCCTCCTTTACTGTTTGGGAGCTGCGGAAAGAACGAAATAATAGAAGGCATGGAGAAAAAATTCATTCGGTGGGTTCGATTGTAGAAACCATTAGAAGTTGGATTGGTGAGGTTCCTTTCTATTCTACGTGTGCAAAAGCCCTATCCTTGAACGAATCTCTCATTCTTGGCTACTTTGGTATTTCACATCATCCCCCCATTAAGAGGCAGCCTAAACCTGTGTATTGATGTCCCCCCTTTGATATGGTGAAACTTAATATTGATGGCGCCTGCAAAGGGAACCCGGGGGTGGGTGATGGCTGGGGTATTATTAGAGACAAAGAGGGCGTGGTCATTGCTGCTTTTTCAAAGTTTTATGGGGAGTGTACAAACTCCGTTGTCGAACTTAGGGCATTGGGAGATGGTTGCGCCAGGCTAGAAGTGAATGGCTACAATTCAAAGCATTGCCAAGGCAAGGTGTGGGTCTTGGAAGGGTTGGTACTAGTTCCAGGAAACAGTTGAGTTGTTAAGGTTGCCAAGACCACTGATTTCTTTTACGTTCAGAGTAGGTAATAGAGCAACGGACTGGTTGGCGAACTTGGCTTGCGGCTCAGCGATGGACGCAGAATTTCAGGGGGAGGATAATCTACCTCTTGGCCTTCGGCGAATCACACGTGAGGATGCTATTGGTTTGCCGGTTTTAAGGAAATAAATGGTACATGCTGGGTGGGGTAGTGAGTTTCTTTGTTTTGAGTGGTGGAATGTCTATATTGTCTATCTTGGTTGGGGTAAGGCGGGGCGGGCATGTCCCCCCCTTGTATTTATTATTCTTTTAGATGATCTTAATAAAATTTTAGGGGTTGGCCCGGGTCACAGAGAATATTCGGGTTAAAAAGAAAAAAAAGATTAATGTACCTCAGCTTGTCAATTGCTCTATTCTCCTGTTATGTGACAACAAAGGGGCAATTGCTCAAGCTAAAGAGCCTAGGGCTCATCAGAGGAACAAGCATGTGCATCAAAAGTATCACCTCATTAGAGAGATCATTCAGTAGAGCAACATGGACAATGAGTCTAATGTCATGACAGAGGGTTTATCTCCTATCGTGTTTGAGAAACACCTAAAGGGAATGTGTATTAAATTTTGGGGTAATTGGTTTTGATGTACAAGTGAGAGATTATTGGATTTATGTGTCCATCAAACCTAGTTTATTTTATTTGATTTAATTATTATCACATGTTACATAAAATAATGAGGTGTATATGTCCTGAAGTATTCACTTTAAATTGGAGTCATGACTAGGGCTTGGGTTGGGCATCCTTATCATATAGTCGTTGCATTGGGAACACCTAGACATGTTGATGTTAGGATACGAATGTGAGCACACATACGTGTGTGAGTTGGCAAGGAATCTTTTCATGTTAATTCTCTCATGTGTTACTACCAGTTGTTGGTAATGGATAGACACTTGTCACCGAGACCCTATACCCGAGAAGGTCTTGTGACTATGAGATATGAACGTGTACTTTGGTATATCAATGATTAAGGTCCTATGGGCCAAAGGTGATATGCTTGGTGCGTACAAGCATCTTATGAGTGAAAGAGTCGCTCAACAAGGTTTCCGCTGCCCAATTGGTACAATATTTAATCGTCCATTAAAGGAAGAATAAATAAATATTTTACTTTTCCTTTTAGATACTGCTTCTTCCCTAATTTGATGCACACAAGGATAGGAAGTTGGAAATCAAATCAACTAGGAAGAGAAAAAGTGTCAAACTCTCACAAGGAACCAAAAAGGGGGCTCTCTTAAAGCTCCCATATAAAAAGACACCAAGGGGAGGAGCCTTGGTCGAATTTTTATGGCTCCCCCCGTTGGAAAATTTTTTCTCTCTCCTCTCTCCAACTCTCATATCTCATTCTCTTGCTCCCACTTTTGTGCTTGAGAATTATGGATTTGTGAAGCCCTGGATTTTTTGAATCCCGTGGAAATTGAGATTGGTTGTTTTGGCTTGGAGATTCTTTACTACACCAAGAAGGTTCGTGATCGTCCTTCCTTATGTGCTCATTGGAGGAATAATCAGTATCTGGAGGAGGAGCAACATTTGAGGCTTTTCAGGTTAGCAAACCTTACTAACTTTATTATGGTCATGGTTTGTTTTTGGCTTGGTATTCTTGAGATCTGAAAGAACCAGAATCGATCCATTCTGCTACACATTCGGGTATGAGATGGTTTCTTTTTCCCTTAACATAGACCCAGTGAAATCGAAAATCCTTTCCAATCCAATGCTTCCATGTGCACTCTCACTAGCATCCACACTGGTGCAAGGCCTACACGACTGGTGAGCGTTCTCTTGCCCTAAAAATAAATAAGGGTAGTAGGAAACAGGTTCAGCCAGCTCACCTTCCTACCAAACAAATCATTCAAGGATGAACAGGGGTGTCAATTTGGCCCTCGCCAACCCGAGGCCGCCCTGAGCCTGGACAAGGCTTGGGCTAATCTTTTTACTCCGCAAGGTGGGCCTTGGCTAGAATTTTTCAAGCTCGAGGCTGGGCTTGAACTGAGCCTGGCATGGCCCTATCCAACCCTACTCAACCCGACCCATTGTATAATGTATATAAACAAAGGGAAAGAGATCGATGCCTGGGCCTCTAGAGCTTGCACTCACACTCTTGCCAATGATAGCGTGCACACAAGCACTGCCGTGAGCGGGATTTCCATCTTTCTATGGGGGCAACTCGATATTTTTACACGGTTCTATGTCTAAGCGCAGGAGCCACCCGACCACGCGATCAGGTAACGTTCTTTTCTCATAAATAAATTATAAATATCCATACCACCCACACTTTTTAATTTTGTTCTTTTCTCATAAACAAATTATAAATATCCATTCCACCCACACTCTTTAATTTTTTTATCAGTCCACGCCACTCACATTCTTTAGGTTTTTTAATCCACCAACACCACCATCCACCCACTTCTCTCATTGACACATTCCTTTTTTTATTTTTAATTCTTATTAAGATAGAAGAAGTCAACCTATCCTAAATCTAAAGAACCAAGGTCAATTTGGGCCAACCCGATTCTAAAATGACAAAAATTAGGGGTTGACAGGGTCAATTAGAAAGAACCAAACTGGTCCATCCCAGCCCAATCAAGGTCAATTAATTAATGTTAGTTGGGTTGGGCTAAGTCCTACGGGGCTAGACCTGGATCAGTTAAGAGAACTTTTTAAAAAATCGGGCTCAACCAGGCCTACTAATACCCTAGGGATGATGGAGTACTAAGGGTGTTAAATGGTCTGGTTTCAGTTAAACGGCCTGGTTCAGTTTAAACCGTTTAAATAAACGATCAATTTTGAAACCATAACTAAACCATTTATTAAACGGTTTCACGGTTTTAGTTTTAAATGGTTCGGTTTCGGTAAACAGTTTCAACTTGATTTTGGTACATTTATGTACATTTAAGAGAGTTAAACGTAATGATTTGAACCATTTAATTAAACGGTCTTAATTTTAAAACCATAATCAAACCATTTATTAAACGATTCAATTTAATTTCAGTATATAATTTCAGTTTGATTTTGACACCCTCCCCAGGGTTGGCTTTTCATAAAATAAAATATAAAAAAAAAATTGACACCCTCCCCGGGGTTGGCTTTTCATAAAATAACATATAAAAAAACAAAAAAAAACACACGTCGCACAGACCATCTTCCTTGGGATGGATTGTCAAACCCTAGCCCCATGTAGAGCTCACAACCCACATGGACTTCACTGTATGGCTGGGATCCCAAATCTATGTGATCCAACTCGTGCATTTAATAACATAATACATTTATATCACTGTATGGCTTGGGTTTTTAAATGCAAGAAAAATTAAAAGGAAGGAAAATGAGATTTTCAAACCTCTAAAAAACAAAAATGTTGTCATCGTTATCTCACATAATTATTTTAGAACTCTATATTATTCTATATTTGATTATTAAATCTCATTTTATTCTACATCCAAATCCTTTTGGATTTAAAAACTAAAATAAAAATTAGGAAAGAGAGATACACGTCAGAATGCCTTAAGCTAACAGGCAACACCAATGGGGGTGTTGGATGGGGTAAGAGGTCATTTCAAAGAGGGAAAACATAGATAGATACAAGGGGCACTAGTTTGCATTACGCAAGGCATGTGGTCAAAAAAAGTATCATTACTAAATATAATAAAAATATTAAAAAATATATGTTGGGTAATAATTACAAAAATTCTTTATTAGGTTCTGAATTTTCACTTTCCTTCTCTTTAATTTTACATGAATATGATGCGAGTGGGCCGACATAGACTTCTCCATACCAAAATTAGGATAATGTACATCCATCATAGTGTTTCTAGGTGATGGACAAGGAAGTGAAAACAAAAACACTACCAAGAAGGTCAGTCTCAGTCGATATCAATCTCAATCGCCCTGAATCGGGGCTAGATCGGATGGATTTACCCATATCTTTTAAGTTTTTATTATGTTTTATCCATGGATCGTTCGGATCTCTATTTTTTTTTATTTTTTTTTGGTGGAAAAACAAAAACTTTACTAACTGAAGTAAACATAATACTTACAGTCTCAGCTATATCGTCTGATAAGAACTTAGTAATATGCGTATGAAAGATCTATGTTGTTTAATAATACTTCCAGAACGGAGGGATGAAATAAGGTGGGAGATATCAAACAACAAAGTAAAAAGATGATATGGCCATACACATATAGTCGAATCTTTATCTTCTCAAGAGTGTTACACTTCCCAATGCACATACATGGCATTGGGTGGTGCACAACACTTGAGAGGATAAAAATCCACCAGTTTTTTTGTGCGATGCGCCACATAGGTGTACTGGCAGTGCACTGCACTTGGATCAATATCGGATCGGCCAAGGCAGAAAGACAGAAGAGCCCTGGCCAGTTGCAATACTCCCTGGTTGTACCTCTTATCAAGGTTCTCAAAGATATGAATCAAATATTCAACTCTCAATAAATTTAAAAAAAAAAAAATCTGATTTCATTAAACAAATGGGAAGATGATGTGCTTACAACCAAGAACACGACAGAGAACCTAACCAAGTTTCCAAAATATAATAATCAAAACATGGTCTAATATACAGCTAAGAAGTGGAAGAAAAAAAGAACACACAAAAAACATTAAAATTTAACCCAAAAAAAAAAAAAAAAACACCACCAAACTACAGTTGATTTGACTGAATTAAGATGTTGCAAATAAAGAATTAGGGTTCCTCAACGATCCTAGATATGATCACCCCAGAGGCTTGCTCTGAACTCCCCTATCCAAAATCCTGTAATATAGCTCCAATTGAGCTAAGCAGATTCACTCAAATTGACTTAACACAAACACTTATGAACTGCATTACCTTGGGCCAGAGACCTCCTGTGAAGAAATGTAAGAAAGAGATGGATATGAACTACTTGAGTTACTTGTTAAACCTGTATATCCTTGTGGATATGGCCTTATTGCATTGACTCCATTAGATCCTTCTATCATCGATGCCTCGGTGAACCGCCGGCCATAGAACCTCAAGAAGTTCAAGGATTCAAGCCTTGGAATCCCTAAAGAAATTCCACCTTCTAACATAGCTACCACATTAACCATGTTAGGCCTTAACATTGGCTCCTCATGGACACAACACAAAGCCACACGCACAAGCTTCTCCACATCTTCACTTGTCACTCTTCCTTCAAGCCTTGGGTCTGCAAGCTCCAAATAACTCCCTTGTTCATGCATCTCCAATGCATATAATGGAAAATAAACAGGACCCATCATAGATGACACAGTTGATGAGTCACCACTGCTTCCATTTTCATTACTAGTGGTTTGAGTTTGCATAGAAGAATTCTTCCTTCCTCTGATAAGCTCAAGTATTACCATGCCATAACTATAGACATCAGTCTTCTCTGAGATTGATGAACTCGTGAGCCATTCCGGTGCAAGATAACCGCGTGTCCCCCTCATCGTCGTGAAATGGCTAGACTGCTCAGGGCTGAGAAGCTTTGATAGCCCAAAATCTGAGATCTTCACTTGGGAATGATCATGTAAGAGAATGTTCTCAGGTTTGACATCACAATGTATGATCTTCTGCTCACACCCACTGTGCAAGTATGCAAGACCTCTAGCTGTCCCCAATGCAATCTCAAACCTCTCTTTCCATTCTAGTACAGGTCCATTACCGAAGAGTGTTCTGTCCAGTGATCCCCTGTTCATGTACTCATAGACCAGAAGCTGTTCTTGCCTTCCAGCACAGAAGCCCTTTAGCTTAACCAAGTTAATATGGTGGATGTTACCAATTACTGCAATCTCTGTAAAGAATTCCTTCCTCCCTTGAGAACCTACATGGTTTATTTTCTTCACTGCAATAATAGATTTATCAGGAAGAACACCCTTGTAAACAGACCCAAATCCACCTGAACCGATTTGATTCTCAAAATAATTGGTTGCAGCTTCAAGAACTTGGTAATCGAATCTCACAGGTAAACCAGGGATGGATAAGAAGAGCTCATCAAGCTCCAGTGAAGAAGTTGAACTTCGGCGGTCTAGTTTCGAATGTGTTGAAAGCTTACGCTTTCTCCACCAGAGTATACTCAGGAGCAAAATAATCAACAAAAAGAACCCTGTTGAAGGTAAGAGAACCAGAGCAACCACTGGGGTAGCTTTTGAACTTTGTTTTCCAGATGTGTTCCCATCTGGAACCACCAAAGATGATCTAACCATCACCTTAATGTATCCAGATGAATTAACACTGCCAGTTGGGGGTACGAATAAGGAGCCCATTTGATTTTCAAGCAGAAAACAAGAACCAGAGGAATTGGAATAGAAAAATCCCCTACAAGTACAGTTCGAGCAGAGAAGTTGGCAGTAAGAAAAATTCACATACTTAATTGGATCTGAGAAAATATTTTCAAAGTAGCTCAGGCCGTCACCTAGACTGGTGTAAGATAAATTCGTCATCGATGAATTCGATTGAACACTACCAGTGTTATTTCTTGATGAATTAGAATTACAAGGAGCAGCCAAGGAATGAGTTTGATCTGATGGCAAGCAACCTTGTCTGGTATCTTGATTGATGCTGCGAAACCCCGTAGGACATGAACAAACACCTAGCCCTGATCCAGCAGAAGCTGTGCACAACCCCATTGAACCACAGATGTAAGGAATTTGGCAACTATCACTTGGTGTTATGAATTCCTGAGTCCATTTACTAGGAGGAGAGAAGCTTTTGACACTGAATTGTCCTCCAGAATCCAATTTCGCAATTCGGAATTGCGCTGTTGGAGACAAACTCACCTGAATCACAACTATAGATCCACTTTCACCAAGAAGAAAAAGCCCTGTAGCATTTAAGACCATGTAAGAGATCGGAGCAATCGCATTGCAATAAGCAGTTTGTTCCATAGACAGCTTCCAATAGGTTAACCCTTTCCATTGAAGCAATCCATCATAATTTCCAACCAAAAACTGGTAATCCCCAAGTGATAAATCAGAACCAGAGAAAGCACTCAAGGAAGAACCGACCGAGAGTTGTTGCCCCATCACAATAGTATCGGTTGCGTTATCGAAGCTTTGCCAAATAGAATGGTTGGAATGATCGAGTAATACAAGATTGCCGATGTCGGTGAGATGCATCGCTGTAACGGATGAATTTAACGGCGGCGTTGACCATTTTATGGTGGTGGCGCCGCCGCTATCTAGGTCAGTTACAGTGAGACCTTTTGGAGAAAGAGAAATTCCCCCATATCTGGAAATGGGGGAATCACGAGCTGACCATATGACGGTGCCGGAACCCACATGAATAACGCAGAGGTAGTAATTGGATTGCTGACCGGCAGGATTGTAGAAGGCGGCACTAAAGGTTCCATTTTGAGATCTTAAGAAAACGCCGTGGGAATCGACGAATTGGAAGCTTGAAGCAGAGTAGTTTGGGTAGATAAATTCCTGGTAGATTGTCTCGCAATTTGCGAGGATTGTAAAGGATAAGAAGAAAGTGGTGACGGAGAAGAAGATGGAGCCCATGCAGAGGAGAGAAAGATAGCGAGAAAGAGATATAAGCTGAAACCCAGAAAGAAAGCAGAGAACCAGAGAAATAAGGAGGAGGAGAAGAAGAAGAGGAGCTTGGGTTTGGCGAAGGGAGTGAAGGTGGTGGCATGTCTTAGAGATGGATTGTCTTAGATTTCATGGCGTTGACCGATGGAAGCGCCTCTACTAAGTTCACCAACATTTACCGCCATTAGGGATTTTCATGGCTGTTGAGCTTATTCAAATAAAAAAAATTTTAAAAGGCATATTCTGGTTTCTATAACTGCTTCGAAGCTGTGAAAGTGGGTTTCCCTATTTCCTTTTATTGAAAATTGAACTAACAATTTTACCAAAAAAAACAAGAAAATTGAACTTACAGTATAGTGAAAGGGCAGGGAGGCGATTGACTATTACACCATTTGATCAAAAACAAGGTTTTAGTAATCGGAATCCGGATCGTATCGGTCTTGTCCGATACCGATATGATACCGATCTAGATTGGCCCGTATTGATCTAGATCGGACAGTTTTATCCCTAAATTTCAATAAAAATCGATTTTATTGACATTTTACCCTTGTTCAGTACCCTTGGACCAGTATTGTATCGATTGGGAATATGTATCGATCTCTACTGATACTGATATGAATCGACTGATATGACCGATCCAATATCGATTCCTTGAATCATGGATCAAAATGGATAGATGGATATAAATCGGTAAACCATTGGAGGATATAAGTCACACTACCATTGCAACTATGCAATGCACGCGAGTTGGGGGATTATATATGTGAAATCTCTTTCCTCAATCTTTCATCACTTCATAATTGGTGTCTTTTCATATGCCGTCAATTCAGAGACAACAGCAACTCAGCCTTATCCCAGCTAAATGGGGTTGACTACATGGATCCTTTCAAAACAAAGTAGGAAAAACTGAGGTCCTCACGAAGAAGGGAAAGGAAAGTATGAGGAATTAAAAATAAAAATGAAGAAAATGGATAATAGAAGTGAGAAATGAAAAATGAAAGTAAGAGAAAAGAGGACAGCCCAGAAAATCAGGAAAATCTCAACTACATGGTGTCGACAACGTGGATTATTGCCATCAAATCTCCGTAAGAATATAGAAAAGTGAACAATTAAATAAGACAATGAAATATTATGGAAGAGGGATGTCAAGCTGTGTGGTCCCTGGGGCATCCAACAAGGGTAAGATTTTTCATTTCAAACAGGTGAGGTAGTCATTTCGTCATTCTTATGTCTGAGCAGCACAAACACCATGCAGCCTGACAGCCTTCTTTTTATTTATTTTTTTTTCTAATATTATTATTCCAAATGTGTGATTTTTCTTTTTGATATTACAAAGGGGGAGGGGGGGGCAACGGAATAAAAGGGGGGATAATAGTGTGGAACTGAGACCTCAAGGGGCCTAAGTACTACCGCACTAACCCATTCCAGCTGCGCTAGGTAGTTGCCTATATCACAAAAGTATGTTATTTTTCTAATTGCCGTAAAAGTATTTATTTTGTCAGGTGGACAGATGATATGTACATTCCAACCATTTGCTAGAGAAGACATGATTCAAATAGCCACGCACAAAATTTCAGTCTAATTCAATCACATGCCCCCCTCTCCGCTCCCTCTTTTGTATTAACACACATTCTGTGTAGGTCCATGCATGTGTACCATTACTCTAGACATTACTGTGTTAAGTAATTTTAAAAATAATTTAAATTAATAAATAAGAGACAATCTATTAGAAATAGTATGTACTCAATAGACATAAGACTTTGACTGAAGCTTAAATAACAGAAATTAAGAAAAGATAAAATAAATGTAACTTATAGTGACTATATATCTTGAAGGCTTCTCCTATGTAGTAGTCACCACTGGTCACTTGTATCACAACAACCAATTGTTGTAGAGTTGAGTCATATAATGTATACTCTCCTTAAGGTTTCTGAACGCCCCAAAATTTTATAGTCGGCTGGGTTGACCTATGTTCACACCTCCAAGATAAAACAACTCCCAATCACATACGGTGCACTATGAAATGTAATGACACAGGAATGTCCGAACGTAATACTCAATACTCGTTCACAGAAAGAAGAAGAAGAAAATGTGTTCTGCTTCTATTTTAATTGAGGGAAAACAGAAAGTGAAATACAAACAGAACATTTGCAGAGCCGAAATGCAGTAGGAGTAGGGGCATTTGTGTAACTAAGGCTGAAATACAACCAGACCTCCATATTTATAGATAGAGTAGTACCTATACATGTATAGGTGTGTCTGTATACTTAATTGTATACACGTATTAATCTGAATGGGGATGTATTAGATATGTACAGGTTTGTATCAATTTGAATGGGTGTGTATATAAGTATATTGTATTTGTACATCGTACATGTATGAATGTATGCATCTCTTTAAAGGATAAATCCGTGTGGGGATGTGAGAGATGATGTTTGAATTTGAATTTAAAACGTCATACTTCATATTTAATATATGAAGCTAAAACTAACTTCATATAAAAAGAATATTTTGACCAGACCGAAAAAGTGTGTGAAAAGGGCCCTATGTTTTTTGTAAGCTACAAGAATACTTATAAGTTTGACATTCCACTTATTGAAAATTAATGTGAGACTATTCTTACAAAGGTTCGTTACCTACCTTTACAAGTGCTTCTTAAGTCACCAACTCTACAAATACGTCAGACAATTCAAAAAGGGGCAAAAAGAGGGAAAAAGTTTTATGATTTTGAAACTGAAAATAAGATTTTAAATTAAATAAAATCCAACAAAATCGGTTTGTAACCAATGTAGTTATAAAAACGATGATTCTAACCATTTTTTCTTTTTCTTTTTTACCCTCACTCATATTTTTCTCCTACATTTTAATTGGATATTCTTCTTTTTGGTAATTACTTTCTCTCTCTCTCTCCCTCGATGGTTCTTGTTCAGCAGCAAAAGCCAAAAGGCCAAGAAGTTGGATAAGTGTTTTGCATTTTTTGTCAAAATTCGAGGTCAACCATGTTACAAATCATTTAGACAAATTAAATTTTGATAAGTTAGACTAACGGATCTCAAAGTTCTTAGTTGGGCTCATGTTCTCTGTGCCGCAATGCAGGCTGCACCCAAACACATGGGCCTATCACTCAAGGGGGCAGGATGGTCATTGCGCCCACCCCCATGTGTCCGGGCGTAGCCTGCGTCCCCGGCACAGAGAACATTCTTCCTTGTTTTATATCTCCTACAATGGTTTGAAGAATCAGTATCGGATTAGTAACAATGGAGATCGATATTGATTCCTAATCGATCCATATTGGTGGATCAGTACGGAATAAGGGGAAAATGTAAAAAAAAAAAAAATCTGAATTTTTAAGAATACAAGGATAAATCTGTTTGATCCAAACCAATCGGATACCGATTACTAATTCCTTGCTCCTACCTCAACCTTCCCAAACCAAATCCCCACCACAGCCATCGTTTAAAGCCTAAAACAGTTCATCATCAAGACACCTCAAACAATAATATATATAGCTACATATCCCTTTGGAAACACATGTAAACATCAAATCTGAAATGGTGAAAAATTTTAAAACGCAGGTAGTCTATGTAACAATGGAAGGTGGTGTTTTCAAAAATCTAAACTATCTATTTCCTCTTAAAGTTTGGAGAGTATACAATAATATCTAAATTACTGATACACATGCATAGACATACACTAGATGTGTGCCATATTAAAGCGTGTTTTTTTTTTTAGTGAGAAATTATAATTACATATATTAGATAGATGAACTATTACAAAAGGATTGTTTTCCAAGGGTTTTGCACAAAGCCAAAGTAACGGATCATCAAGGTAAAAAAATATATTAAGTTGTAAAATATAAGGAAAACACTGTAAAAGAGCGGGCAAACAAAATGATGGCCAAGTTTGTTAGCAATCAAAGATCGATCGTAGCGGAAGCAAAAATTAAGATCATGATATCGATGGGAGAAGTCATTCTCAAACAATGAAACAATGCAGGGATTGATTATTACCTAAGCCTCACAGATGCAAGACCTCCAATCGATGATAGCCCTTTCGCGATCGTTCCACGCACCACGCAAGCTTTGCGTTCCCACCACGGTCAAGCTATCTCCTCCACAGTTCTAAGAACACAAAAGCTTGGACCACCTCTAGGATCAAACACCAAGAGAGCAAGAGAGCAAAAGAGGGAGAGGATGGTTTCTAGGAGGGAGAGAGAGCTCTGCGTTTTTGGGTTCTTCTGTATCCTTCTTGTGATTTTTCAATTCCACAAATAATATATATTTGTCTCACAAAATCCCCAAAAATGCTAGCTCACATGAGTGTGATATATTGAGTTATTAATTGTGACTCAATTGTCTACCCATCCAATCTTTCTCTAATAGGAAAGATATGCATTGCTAGAGGAATCAAATATTGGGTTGAATATTCAATATTCACCCACCAAGTTTTCTTTTCTAACAATCTCCTCCATCCTATTGTAAGATCCAATCTTACAAGAGGATCATGAAAAGGAAATCATGATCAACCGTTATAGCGTAGATGAATGGAACTAAAAGGAAAGGGGTAGGATCGCAATGGGATACCACTTAGCTTCTAAGAAATATGACATCGAAGATGCTAAGCAGATGTAATAACCTACGCCCAAGGTAAGTAGTTGAAACACGCATTAGTCCCCCACAGAACAATATTGCATGGTTCAATATAAGGAATGTGTACGAGACTGTTAATCCTCAATGAACCGATACACCGATCGAGAGATTCAATTACCTTGATTGGACCAAAGAAAATATTTCAAACAAAATGTTCAAGAATATAGATAACATTTTGTAAGTATATATGTCTAAAAACATTTCGAAAAACTTTTTGAAAACGCCATCGGTACCGGATTTGAATCCAATCCTGTATAGAATACTCTCCTCAACATAATCCCAAGGTATGGGCTGTGGATTCCATGTTGGGCATCTCTTTCGAACACAGTCACACACTGTGAGTCCAGTGCACCGATATATAGTCAAAGGAGACATCAACCGTTGGTACACCAAAACTCACAACACATGAATGCAACGATAAGGACCCCTCAGGTTAAGGGACCAACCGAGAACTACTTAAGAGAATCTCATTTTCTTTATGAACTGACAGTATACCACATGTGAAATTCTCAATGATCCAATCCAATGTACACACCATATGTACACTCACATTTGTGTCTTGGAAAAGCAACCTCCCTAAGCACACACAATGTGACCACCATGCTGGACGGGATGCCCAATCTCATCCCTAGTGGTGAACAGTTTTAGGTATAAATACCGATGGACAATAACTGAGCTCAACAACTGATCATGCTAATCAAAACAAATTTATTAATTTATATAGAAGGAGTTTTGTACATCAGTGCCAGTCACCCATGGACTTCACCCCCATATTCCCAACATGTTTCTCAAAAACACTAGGAGGCAATGCCTTAGTCATAGGGCCAGATAGGTTATCTGCAGTGTTAACCTTAGCTATGGCTATGTCACCACGCTGAATAATCTCATGAATCAAGGGATATTTTCGCTCCACATGCTTGTTCCTCTGATGAGCTCTTGGTTCTTTCGCTTGTGCAATAGCTCCCCTATTGTCACATAACAATTGTATGGGTCGCTCCACTAGCTCAGGCACCACCCCTAGGTCTATTAAGAATTTTTGGAGCCAGACACCTTCCTTGGCTGCTTCACTAGCTGCCAAGTACTCAGCTTCTATTGTGGAATCAGCTGTTGACTTCTGTTTGACACTCCTCCAAATTACTGCACCCCCACCAATCACAAAAATCATCCCGAAGGTAGATTTTCTATCATCCTTGTCAGTTTGGAAATCCGAATCCGTATATCCAACTACTGACAATTGATCACAACCATACACAAGGAAGTAATCGTTGGTCCTCCTTAAGTACTTGAGGATCCCCTTGACAGCTGTCCAGTGCTCCTATCCTGGATTGGATTGATATCGACTCACAATCCCCATGGCATGACAAATATCTGGCCTGGTACACAACATGCCATACATCAAACTTCCTACTGCAGAAACATAAGGAATTCTCTTCATAGCCTTAATTTTCTCAGGAGTTTGAGGACATTGTGACTTGGATAAACCGATTCCATGTCTGAGAGGCACATTACCTCTCTTCGAATCCTGCATGTTAAACCTCTCAAGCACTTTGTCAATGTAGGTGGATTGTGACAATCCCAACATCCTCTTCTTGCGATCTCTCACAAGCTTAATGCCTAGGATGTAACTGGCTTCACCCAGATCTTTTATTGAGAATATTTTGGATAACCACATCTTTACAGATGAAAGTAACTCCACATCATTCCCAATGAGCAATATATCATCCACATATAGGACTAGGAAATAGACGGCACTCCCATAGACTTTCTTATACACACATGGCTCATCAATGTTTTGTTCAAACTCAAAATCCTTGATAGTTTGATCAAAACGGATGTTCCATGACCTGGAAGCTTGTTTTAGTCCATAAATGGACCTCAAAAACCTACATACCTTATTTTCCTCTCCTGGGGAGACAAAACCCTCTGGCTGATTCATGTATATAACCTTATCAAAATAACCGTTAAGGAAAGCAGTCTGTACATCCATCTGCCAGATTTCATAGTCATGGTATGCAGCAATCGACAATAGAATCCGAATAGATTTAATCATCGCTATAGGTGAGAAGGTTTCATCACAGTCAACACCCTCTTTCTGAGTGTATCCCTTCGCCACCAGTCTTGCCTTGAAACGTTCCACCTTTCCATCCACACCTCTCTTCCTCTTGTAGATCCATTTACAGCCTATGGGTTTTACCCCTTCTGGTAGATCTTCAAGAGTCCAGACATAGTTAGAATCCATGGAATCTATTTCACTGCGCATAGCTTCCTACCATTTCACCGAGTCAACATCCTTAAGGGCCTCGGTATAAGTATAAGGATCTGTGTCTGAACAATCAGACACTATATGAAATTCTTCCAACTTTTGATCCTCCTCAGTGAGAAGGTTTAAACGGGTTGGTGGTCTGATAGACCTCCCACTCCTCCTAGGCTCTTGAGGCTGTTGCTCAACTGTGGGTACGTCAACTGGAATCTCTGTTGGTGCAGAGGGTACTTGATCATCAGTTATTTCTTTAATGACCACTAGATCTGATCTTGGTGAGATCATGTCATCCTCAAGAAATGTTGTATGCTTACTAACTATGACTTTCTGATTAATAGGGTCATAGAAGTAGTAACCTATCGTAGTCTTAAGGTATCCCAAGAAATAGCATCTATCTGTTTGGGATTCCAACTTATTTGTCTGTTGTTTCCTTACATGCGCTAAGCAACCCCACACCTTGAGATGTTGAAGACTTGGCTTACGTCGATACCACAACTTAAAAGGTGTTTTGGTCACAGAATGTTCAGAATATAGATGGCAGCTTCCAGTGTGAAACCCCAAAAACTCAATGGCAATTCCAAATAACTCAACATGGACCGAACCATGTCCAACAAGGTTCGGTTCCTCCTTCTGAAGCTCCATTCTGTTGAGGTGTTCCTGAGGCAGTCAACTAGGTTATGATCCCAGCTTCTTTCAGATAGTCCCTGAACTCATCTGATAAGTATTCTCCTACTCGATCAGATCGAAGGTACTTGATGCAATTACCCAACTATTTTTCAACCTCTGCTCGAAATTCCTTAAATTTAACAAAGGTTTTCGACTTGCGGTGCATCAAGTAAATATAACCATAATGAGAGTAGTCATCAGTGAAGGTCACGAAGTATTTGTAACCATACCTCGCTTGAACGTTAATGGGTCCACATACATCTGAGTGTATCAATTCTAATATAACTTTGGCTCTTCTTCCCTTGTTAGAGAAGGATTTCTTGGTCATCTTTCCTTGTAGACACGACTCACAGGTTGGGTAAGGTTCTACCTTCAACGATTCTAAAGACCCATCTTTCACCAACCTGTTTATCCTTTCTACTCCAATATGACCTAACCTCAAGTGCCAAAGATATGTTGAATTATCTTGGGCTGATTTTCTTCTTAAAGAATTATTGAAGATCTCATTAATCTCTAGTACTGGTTTTAAGAGATATAATCCGTTATCCAGTAGGCCAGAAGTAATAAATGAATTATTAAACAGAATAGTTAACTTATTATCAAAAAGGAAAATGTAACCATCCATAACAAGCCTACTAACAGAAACAATGTTCCTCTTGAAATGAGGAACATAAAAAAATCTCTCAAAACTAAAGTACTATTATCAAGAACTAAAGTAAAATCTCCAATGGCCTCAGCAACGGCCTCAGTACCCGTACTCGTTCGCAACCGAACTTCATCCTTACTCAGTCTTCTTGTCAGCTTGAACCCCTGCAACGACTTGCAAATATGGGCGGTAGACCCCGAGTCCACCAACCACGTGTTAGTAGGTTCCTCTGACAAATTTGACTCATAAAGGACCAAGGTTTCAAAAATACCTTCTTCCTATTTCTCCTGCTTCTTTTTCTGAGCAGCCAGGAAAGCACAACATTCCTTCTTCCAATGTTCGTCCTTCTTACAATAGAAATAAGTCCCCTTGCTCTTGTTCTTCTGAATTCCCTTATTGCCAACCTTAGGGTTTTTGCCCTTGTCAGCCTTCTCCTTCTTCTTCTTGCCCTTGGGCTTTGAGGAAGAAGACTTGTCCTCTATAGTTAAGACCTCCACTTTCTGCTTCTTGGATGCAGCTTCCACTTCTTGCAACATGTTGCCCAGCTTAGGGAGTTCTACGGAAAGTTTATTCATGTTGTAATTGACAATAAAGGATCCGTAGATCTCCTGAGGCAAAGAGTAGAAGATAACATCCGTCTTATAATTCAGCTTGAAGGACGTCCCAAGGTTCTCTAGATCTAGGAACAAGTTCCTCATTTTCATGATATGGTCAATAACCGGAGTACCTTGAGCCATCTTCGTGCCATGGAGGAGTGTCACCAGTTGATGATGGGCATGTCGTTCTTCTATCCCATACATCTCCTTCAACTCCTCCATCATGTCCTTGGTCAAGTACAAATCCTTGACCGAATCAGCAATGGTCTTCTCCAGAGAACTCAACACGAGGAGTTTTGCCTTAGAGTTTTTCTGTCAAAATAACTCATAGGCAGGTTCAGAATCAGTTCTCCTCATTAAGGAATTCAGGCTCATCTTCGTCCAGGACAGACATTAGACCTTCTGCAGACAGGAGTACCTTGATGTTCCTCCTCCAGTCAACATAGTTAGGGCCGGTCAAAACATGGTCTTTGATAAGGGCGACATAGTTCATTTAGGTTGACATTTTTAAAATCTACATGATGTACAAAAATTATTAATTAGCATAATCTACAACCATTGAAATAACTGGGGTAAGAACAATCAATGGTCAATCACAACCCAAGCTTCCCTCTAGCTTGTAGGGCATGAATTGGAAACGACCAACCCTCATGCTCCTGGCTTAGCCTATCGGAGTTCATCATTCGCATCTTGGTTCGGTGGACTATTCTGTCCGTCACTTAGACTTCCAATGTATTTACCCACCTGAGTATCATGTCCATTCCTATCGGCTGACACACACTCAAGTTAAGTGTTTACCCTTAATTTCAGAGGGAACTATGGTGTTTGTGGGTTAATGCCTATTATCATAGTGCACATACCACTGACCACATTCTCTACCTATCATATATGAGATGAGTGCAGACAATTTCATCAAATCACCCAAATATTATCTTATCGGCATCTACAAGGGTGGATCAATGAAATTTCTACACTCACCAACTAAGGGAGGCCATGAGAATCCCACCAACCAGGGTTTCCCATATCACACTTGTATTACAATGAGGGAAAACGGGAACGCATATAAATCATAAACGTACATCCAAAGTGTAAAAGCACATCCATCCAATGGAAACAATAAACACATAAACACCAATGGTTATGGGATAGCATCTTTAATCAACATGAGTTCATAACTAAGACAAACTCACTTTGACTAAAAATGGATGGGAGCAATCATAGCCTCATATGTTACTCCCACACATAGCAAAATTAGTGTGATAATGCATATGCAACTAACTATTACGAAAAATTTCAAATGTAATAAATTTGGACACTTCAAGTGAGCAAGTCTTTCCTTCAACCATCTCTCCAACTCGCCCGGCAAGATCCTTGATCAACAATCCCGATCTCATCACGATCTCCAAGAGGTTACAATAAATAATTGAAAAATACAACTCAAAAAAATATTACAACCCTTTCAAATAAAATTACAAGACAGAAACCACCCACCAAATTGACTGCTCGGAAGATAAAGAAGGAAATACATATCAAGTCACATCCATGCCATGCCTACCACACACATCTATCTAATGCATGTAATTTTTAAATCCCATAACCATGGTCCTCATTACACATATGATGCTCAAAAATTAATATTCCAACATTTTATGTGAAAATTGCCAAAAACACATAAAATCATCATTGCCATGGCAATCCAAGTCACTATGATCATGTGCATCCAATGCACCCATCATACAACCATTACCATGACAACTTATGTGATAATGATTATGTGCATCACATGACCATTACCATGACAACCAGTGTCACTATGGTCATATGCATCACATAGCCATTACCATGACAACTTATGTCATAATGGTTATGTCACATGCCCCCACAAAATAATCATATATATGCTTACAATAAAATTATTAAACCATAAAAATATCATAAGCCATTATGCTCATTGGGGAAGACGGTGAATGAATGAATCTTTCCACCCATCTTCTCCAAGAGATCTTCCCAATAAAACAAACTAGAAAATTTTTTTTTTTATTTGAAAACTGCTACATAAAATAGCCAAATAAAAACATAAACAAGGGATGATCACATACATAAAGTGCACAAAGGCACATATGCATCACCACACACAGCGGAGGCTACCAAACCGCGCACGCGGCAGGCAGCCATGGTGCGCGCAAGGGAGGGCAGGCCGTGGCAAAGGGGGAGGTTGGGGTGCATGCGGTGGGGGGCGCAGCAGAAGCCCGCGGCCCCTCCTTCCCATGCATCTCAATCCCTCGAAACTTTTTTTTTTTTTAATAAAAGACTGAATAAAATTAAGAGCACCACATGTATAATGGAGAAGAGAAAACAACCCCATCGATAACGAGGCTCTGATGCCACTATTAGCAATCAAAGATCGATCGCAGTGGAAGAAAAAATTAAGATCATGATATCGATGGGAGAAGTCATTCTCAAACAATGAAACAATGCAGGGATCGATTATTACCTAAGTCTCACAGATGCAAGACCTCCAATCGATGATAGCTCTTTCGCGATCGTTCCACGCACCATGCAAGCTTTGTGTTCCCACCACGATCAAGCTATCTCCTCCACAGTTCCAAGAACACAAAAGCTTGGACCACCTCTAGGATCAAACACCAAGAGAGCAAGAGAGGGAGAGGACGGCTTCTAGGAGGGAGAGAGAGCTCTGCGTTTTTGGGTTCTTCTGTATCCTTCTTGTGTTTTTTCAATTCCACAAATCATATATATTTGTCTCACAAAATCCCCATAAATGCTAGCTCACACGGGTGTGATATATTGAGTTACTAATTGTGATTCAATTGTCTACCCATCCAATCTTTCTCTAATAGGAAAGATATGCATTACTAGAGGAATCAAATATTGGGTTGAATATTCAATAGTCACCCACCAAGTTTCCATTTCTAGCAAAGATTCCTTTGAGGGAGTGAGAAGCATCTGCGGGACATCCTTGTTTGAGGTCCATATCTCAGAAATTGGGAACTGACATTCTTGCTCTTGACTGATTCCCACCAAAACACCAGTTATCTCTGCCTCTGCTGTACTTCGCAAGGTGTCAAAATCTGTAACTATCAACATAATTTTTCCTTAAAACAAAATGCAAAAATTCCATGTGGAGGATACTAGGGCTGGGTAGCAATTCCTATGCAAATTAAGACATAGAAATCATAATAGGGTAATGTAAGATTAGATAAACAGGCATCAAAGATTAAAACAGATTTGGGGAAATCAAAGTCCACAATATCAGGAGAGGGAGGGGAAATGTTCAAATCACACAGCCAATGGGAGACCTGTTTAAGAACCAGAAGAGGATCAAGTTTAACTAGTCCCTGAATAACCTTGTTCTGAATATCCCAAATAAAATAGCAAGTTAATACATCCATTGAGAAAAACCAGCTCAACATAAGTTTGTCAAAGGATCCATTGAACAGGAAGGACACACAGAGATTGATTAGAGAGGATTGAGAGATGCTTTCCACACGCAATCCCAAAGGACCAGTAGCCCAAATCCGTTTAGACCATTCATAGGAGAAGAAGAGGTGCCACATCGACTCTATATCAGAACCACAGAGAGCACACAGTGGCTCAACTGGAATCCACTTCAAGAGGATTGCTTTGACAAGGATTCCTGCATGTAAGACATGCCGAAAAAACATTTTAAACTTAGGATGTAATTTCAATTTCCAAAAGAACTTTCACCATTTAGAAAGGTTAGAGTCATAAATTGGAGAAACATTCTGGTAAAAGAATTTAGCAGCTAATTTGGTAGAGAAGTGACCATCATGTGAAAAAGTGCATCTCCACACATCGTTAGTTCCTGACAATTAAATGGACGAAATAGAATAAACCAAAAAGTTAGGGATAGTAGATTGAAGGAGGTCAATATTCCAACAATTATTCATCAACATGCAATTCACGCGGAGAGAGGGATTGGGGGTACACAATGACTGAGATAGCAAAGATCCTGGATGAGAAGGGATCCAGGGATCATCCCAGAAGAAAATCGAAGACCCAGTGCCAATAAGAATTAGGAGGATGGAAGCAATACTGTTCAAGGACCAGGATCCTCATTCCTTTGAAACCTTGGGATTGAAGAGGGATGAATTATTAAAATACGTACCTAGCTACCATTACCCATAGGGACTCATTGTTATCCGTTAACAGTCTCCAACCCAATTTTAAAAGAAGAGCCTTGTAATGAGTAGAAGCTTTTCTAAGACCTAAGCCTCCAATGAGAGAATAGAAGCAGATCGTGTCCCAACTAATGAGATGCATCTTTCTGGAATTCTGAGGAACCCAGCCAAAAATTAAAGCATGTATTTAATTGAATTAGACTTTGAATTCTTCTAACTTGTTGGACTGTACCTTTTTCCTCTTACTTTCATCTTTCATTTGTCATTTGTCATTTGTCATTTTGCATTTCTCATCTCATTTCCCATCTCTTTTTCCCCCATCTCTTTTTCTCCTATCTCTTCATCCCCCCCCCCCCCTTTTTTATGTAGGCCTTAGTTTTCCTTATGTTGTTTTAATTGGATCCATGTAACTGACCCCATTAAGTTGGGTTAAGCCTGAGTTTGTTGTTGTAGTTGTTGTTGTTGTTGTTGTTGTTGTTGAGACTCTAAAATTCAATACATGACTAATCTAGATCATGTCCTCTCAATCCAATGGTTGAAATGAATACATCATCTATCCACATGGTAGAATAAATATCTTGTGATGTTTGAAAAAAATAGGAAACCCTTCTAACAATAATAATTCGCCTTAAAATTATAAAAGAGAAACTTGTTGTCTTGAAAAGGAATAAATTAACCTACACTTATTTTTTTTCTTTTGGAATGACTTAATCTACACTTCAATACTTCAATATGCTTAGTGGAGTGTTACACTATTCATGGTCAAGTTTGGAGGATCTTATGGAAAAACAAAACACTTCAAAATCCCTAGTGAAGTGTTGTGCTTCACTATCTGTCCGAGGCAATTCAAGGATGGGGCCAAGTGGCAGATAGTGAAGTGCTTCACCATGCAAAGTGATGCTTTGGAGGATCAATAAATAAAAATCATAATTCAAAACTTTAAAAAATTATATATTTTAATTATTTCACATAAGGGAGAATGCTAGCTGGTCACATGTGGTGCATAGCCCCTGCACCTAGACACAGGGTCATCCAAAATGATCGTCGCACCTTCAGGGATTTCCACCTTTGTATGGAGGCGCAACAATCATTTTGCGTAGCCCTATGCCTAGGCACAGAAACCGTGTATTCCACGTGATCAGATAGCGTTCTTTCTCCCATAACATAAAATGAAATCCATGACGAAGTCCACCTCAACAAACTGAGTCTAAATCTGACATGTCATCGCCTAGATTCTGATGGAATAGCAAACAACAAGATTAGATTGATGAACCACTGAAGCATGCCCTAATTGATGCATTCCCCTATGCTGCTAATTCAGAGAAACCTCTCCCTAAAATTATTGAAAAAGAAAAAAATAAATGAAAAAAGACAAACGAAATTAAATATTTGAGGATAATAAAGTTAGAAATATAAAAGGGCTAGTAAAACGAATCCATATCCTCTACTGTCGAACTACCTGGTAGGACCGTACTTTCCAAACACGATGCTGCGTGCAATGACCGCCTTACCCCCACTCGGGCAAGGAGTTTGGGCATGGGTAAGGCGGACATTGTGCACAACACCGTGTCTGGGCAGCACAGTCCTGCCGAGCAGCTCAGCAATAGAGGATCCAAATTGTAGTAAAACCCGTAATGCATAACAGTTTTAAAATTCATTTAATCAAAATTATTGAAAAAGGAAAAATTAAAAAGAGATAAACGAAATATTTGAGGATACATAGTAAAAGGGAGAATGTTCTCTATGCCACACCATGAGCTACGCCCAAGCACATGGGCCTGCCACTCAGGGGTGCAGGGTGGTCATAGCGCCCACCCCCATGAGTCTGGGCGCAGCCTGTGCTACGGCACAGAGAACAGCGCCCCTTAGTAAAATTAGAATGATATAAGGGATAGTAAAATTAACCTGTGTAGTTTTAAAAAAATAGGGAAAAAGATCTCTACTTGGTGGTGTTTCCTCTACCCTCTCACAAGGCACCGTAAGATGACGCCTCTACCCCCTGGGGTAGATACCTAGGTGTGCTCACCCATTGGCTCAGACAATTGTGTAGAGATTGTTGTATCATATAATAGCCACCCAATGACTTCACGACACATGGCACCAGGAGGGAAAATCAATGGGACCCATCGGGTAAGAACTATCCGCCAAAGGCCCATAATGGATCTGTTGGGTAAGAACTATCCATTTGGAGACTCATGGCTAAAAAGATTCAAAAGTCCCCTCATGGAAGCAAATGGAAGCTGGCGTACACATCAGGTCAATCAACCTATCAACACCCACTCTATGCAACCTAAAACATCACCTCTCACTAGAGGCAATCATATTACAGGAGGCCTAAGCACATCAACGGTCACCAAAAAGCAGTAATCCAGTGGAAGAAACCACTCCCCAACTCTCCATCGCATTTATGAGCCTCCAATGATGCCCGTCACGGAAGAGCTTCTACGCATATAGGAGACCTCGATCACCCCAATAAAAAACTCTCCATACAAGACTCTCCACGTCAGAAACAGAGAAACACTCTGCCTCCTCACAATAAGAAGGCTCCTTCATTGGTCACATTCGGACCTCTACATCGACACCACGCCCCAAAGGGATCAAACCCTATAAATGGGAAGGTAACACCCCATAAAAGGGAATCAAACTCTTGAAACTCTAAATTGTTTTATCTATTTGCTAAAGAGACTTAACTTAGGCATCGAAGAGTCCCCCGCCGACATACACATCGGGACTCACCTCCCTTGCCTATTTGCTATTCTGTTCAGGTCCCCACTCTTAGAGGACCCCTTGGAGGTTTCTTGACGCAACAGAAACCATGCGACCAAGTAGAGATCTCTTGCCCAAAAAAAAATAATCATCAAAATTTTAAATATTAAAACGAATAATCCTAAGAATCCCCATTTATGAATGAAAGGTATAATCACAATTAATAAGAAAGAAGTAACAAGCATTGAAGACTTAAAGAAAATTAAAATTATATGTAAACTTATCCTTTTGAGAATATATTAATGGGAAAAGAACTCTGTTGGGTGTGGCCTATGCCAGCACTCTCATGAGTCTATCTCTCTCCTCCCCATATAAAAAAACAGCTCTACCCCCTTATTTTGAGGAGAGAGATAGACACATGGGAGTGCTGGTGTAGGCCACACTCCCGAACAGAAAACTACTTCTCTATATTAATAAAGGAAAATTTTAATCAACACTTCACTATTCTTAGTGAAGTGTTAAGCTTCACTATTAGCCACATGGCAATACATGGATGAAACCATATCTACTAGTGAAGCTTAATGTTTCGCTATTCATATGAAGTCAACCTAAGAGGATCCTATGGGAAACCAACACTTCACTATGCTTGGTGAAATACTACGCTTCACTATCTGCCACATGATATTTCAAGGTTGAGGCTAAGTGGCAAATTTTGAAGCCAAGGAGGACCAATAAATAAACATTATAATAAATAAAAAAATATAATTGCATAAAGCCTGATTTGGTATGATTTTTATTTCAATTTCATGGGGTGATTTTTATTTCAAAAATTGTTTGGTTTGATTTTTGCACCTTATTTCAGTGAAATAGAAATCGAATGGAATAGAAATTCAGCTGAGGGAGGAGCTATTTCAGAATTTCTATTTCATTTGATTTCACTCTTGCTCTTTAATGAGCACATGATTAATTTGATAGGCGAAGTAGTAATTTCATGTTAAAAATAAAACACCACCTTCCTTCTCCTAATGGTCTCACCATTACCATGCCACCACCACCGCCACCACTACTATCCCACCACCACCACCTCCTGCCACTACCACTACCCGGCCACTAACACCGCCCCCCCTTCCCACCTCGCCACTGCCACCACCACCCTTCCCAAAGAAGTATAGAGAATTTATTCCTAGAAATTGAACTATCAATTCTTTAAATATTTCATACTGATACAACCAAAACAATTTCAATTTCTTTACCAAAAATATATTAGTTGACTGTCATGAAATCAGTATGAAATTGTAATAGAAATCATACCAAATCTGGCCTAAGACAAGATCTAGGGGGAGTCCACCTTAGTATAGACTTAACCTGACTTTGGCATGCCATCACCTAGATTCTGATCCAATGGCAAATATATGGCCTGGCCTTAGCTACAAGTTTTATATTGGATGATAATTGTAGATTCAAAATATATTACTGGACTTTGGCTCAATCCCTACTCATTTACATTTGATGTAATTTGGGTATTTTGGATATTCTCGTAGGTGTGTTCAGCCCTAAATGTATACTTGTAATTTTGTTCTTTTCTCATTTATTATAAACAGAATTTGGATGTGATCCATTGGGACACAAGTCATCATTCTTCCATTTTGTTTCACCAACATCCTTATTTATGATCATGGATGTCAAACAAATCCATACCTCATGAATCGTCACACTTTTTTGTTACAGAAGGGAGTTAAAATTGTAGTTCTATTGGAGAAGGGGATGTAATCTATTATTTTGTGTAAAGAAAGAAATAAAAAAGGAAGTGAATTCCTTAGCGTCACTTTCGTTGATACGCATATACAGTGGACCCAATGTAGTGATGTAAAGCCAGTCAGATGTAGGCATCAACCATATGTACACTGAAGTACACAGTGTTGGCCTGGAACAATAAAAACCTCTCATTTCAAATCATGTTTCATAAAATATTCGACATTAAACCATATAAGGTTTTTGAATGATCAAGTCAGATACACATAGAAATGTGTACCCGCATTTGTGTCTAAAATCTCTATTTTCAGAAATACAGAATGTGACAACCATGTCAACAAAGAGCCCAACTCCGTCCCATTAATTGCGAACACTTTAAGGTCATACCTTAAGACACACAATCGCCAATATAATTATAATATGCAAATTAATTAAAATTAAACAATCAATATTTTATTTGATGGATACAATATCCAATAATAGAAAGAACATATTTGAAACCTAAAAAACTCTAAACCACCCCCCCCCCCAAAAAAAAAAAAAACCCTCTAATAGAGCCTTTGGAGGGATGCTTATGTTTTTTTTTTTTTTGGGTAAAAGAAGGATGGTTATGTTCCAAGGATAGCTAATTAATTGTACTAATGCTAATAGCATAGCTAATTCCATTAAGATAATTGGATGCGATAAACCAGAAATATGCGGGCCAATCCCAAGAGGACATGTGTCCCGATCTGAAGAGAAGGCCAGCTCAAGCCCGGTCACGATAGAACCAGTTCGGTAGGCCAAGAGGAATAGAACCCAAGAGTCCACCCCAAAGGCCAATTCTACCATGCATGCCACAGAATCCAACCATGACATCATCGGCAAGATCTACATTATCCTATCACTAAATGATCGGGAGGTATACCAAAGGGAGTACTATTCCCAAAGAGGTACAAACCTAATCAAACTTGACACGAGAAGAGGACGTTTAGGGAACCTCTTCCCTACTAGGACTTTACATCTCACAATGAGCTATTCTGAATACAATTCTACTACGAGATAGATTCTTTTACGAAGGATACTTATCATCAACTGGGACTCTCCACACCGTCATACACAACTATAAATACTCAGGTATCCCAAGCCATTCTTCATCTTGAATTCCAGTAATTCATCTATTGCTGAGAGAGATCTAACTTAGGCATCGGAGAGTCCTAGGCCGGAATCACACCGGTTCTCCCTTGTCCCTGACGTCTTTTTGCAGGTTGCGGCACCCGAAGGACCTACCAGAGATTTCCTGACGCAACACGATGTTACTCTCTTTCTAATTTTGTATGAGTAAATTACTCAGACCTCCCATGTACTATACCTTAATTATAGTCTGCATCCATGAGTTCACAACAATTACACTTATTCCCATTCTGAACAATTAAATTACTCAAACCTCCCCTAGACTTTACCCTATTTCCAATCAACTCCACTGTACTTTCAACAATTATAAGAAAAGTGATTGACAGTTAGGGAAGAGGAGTGTAATTGTTATAAACTGAGGGATGCAGACTGTAATTAAGGTATAGTACAAGAAAGGTCTGAGTAATTTACTCTTTTTTTTTTTTTTTTGGTTATTTTGGAGGGGGTTGGAAAATAGCTCTCCTAGCTTCAATCTTCTTGTTGAATCTCCTTGGTCTTACGCCTAAGGCAGAAACCATTGTCCTACATGAGCTGAACAGCATCCCTTATTAAGTATACGCCGCCGGTGTGTGGTTTCTCAAGAATTAGATGTATGGGTAAGGAAAAGATTCAATCATGGTGGGTTGATCCATATTGTCCACGGTTTAAAAAATTGGGAATTGGATCGGTGAATCAATCGAGTCAGATAAGAATTGGTCATGAGAATCCCAATTCTGATATCGCCGATTCATGCCAATGAACCCAAAATCGGTGTGTATTCAGATTTGAAAACTGATTCTTAGGTTTTTTGGATCGATTTTGACCAATTCCGATTAGATTCGGCAAAGACCGATTCAATCCTCAATTACATGTTTTAAAATGTTTACATATAATACGTCTCTGTCTAATCAATAGAGTTGTCGTGTGGAGATTCAAAATGTGATATATTTATAAGGGAAAAAGAACTTTCTCCGAGAGTGTACAGTTTGCACCTAGACACATTTGATAATAGGATTCATTTTGTGATTTCAATATTAATTATCTTCTCAGTGACTATCTATCGATTTCAATATTAATTATCTTCTTTTACAATTAATGATGAATAATTATATAATTTGTAACAATGATTTCGCTACAAACTCTATTTATCCATTAGTTATCTTTCACTTTTTTCCCTTGCAATTTATTCTTCTTTGTTCGGATTACAACATGAACATATCTTACGTGTGGTTGTTTACTTGTTTTGACTCGAGGAAGGTGAATTAAAGTTTTTTTTATCAAATCTTTCCTCAGTACAAATTATAAATGTAAGATTTCATTGTGGTTCAAACCTGAAAACAAACCAAATTAAACCGGTATTAATCTGATATTAAAAATAAAAATAAACCAAAACCACACTGGACCGAATCAAAACCAGCCGAAAACCAAAGTTTCTTAATGGTTTGATTTGGTCTAACTCATTCTGAGACCGAAACTTATTCAGCCCGACTAAAACCGAGCCAAACCGACCGTTTGACATCCCCAATCCATAGTCCATACACATGCAAGAGCCACACTCCCAGACAGAGAACACTTCCCCTATTTATAAACAAAAGAAATTGGTTTCCTTCTTATCGACTCATCCAATGATAACTGCACATGATAAAAATAAACCTCTCATAAAAAATTCCTTCTACATTTCTCAATTGTGGGATTTTTGGTTTTTATGTTTTACGTTTGGTGGTTTGTTCTTGTGTTTTTTTATAATAATAATAATAATAATAGAAGAAAAGTTCTCTGCGTGGGATTGTACCGTCCATGCCTAGACACAAAAAGGGTGAAAAGACCACCCCACCCCTATGATGCCAACGTGTGTGCTCTCATTGCCCCTATGCATGCAGGGGTCGCGCTCAACCCATAGAGAACACCGACTACTACTACTAATAATAATAATAGGGAAAGGTTTTCATGTACGGTTGTTTTTTGTACACGGATGACGATGCATAAATAGGGGGAATTTTGGTCATTTCACCCCCATTTGTCCTCATCTAATGTGTTGTGCGCAATCGTGAATGATGCACAGCCGTACACAACCTTTTTCCATAATAATAATAATAATAATTGGAGAAAAGGTAATTTCATGTGCTCTTATGTTCACAGGATCTACGTGACCAGGAAACGTTCCTTTCCCTTAATAATAATTGGAGAAATGGTTCTCTAGGCCAAGACATACAGTGCACCACCTCACATTTTATTTTTTATTGTTTTTTCTCTCTCCTTCAATAAGTGAATAAAAAATAATTATGTGAAAGAGTGGAGAGTACCCTAATAATTTTTTTTTTGGTAAACAGTACCCTAATAATTGATACTTTTTATAATGAATCTCAGTCGTGGTAGACACATTATTGGTACATTGTGTGTATGGTTGTGTATCTGGACTTACTGGTAGTCTTCCTGTCTCCCCCATCTTAATAACTTAGTTGATAATATAAGGAGGGTTGTTGGTGTATTTAAAACTTCTATAAGGGCAAGTTGGCTAATACAGTAATACTACTACCTCTCAAGCAGGGGAAGAATTACCATAAATTTTTCAGAATCCGTCATCCCTCTCCCTTCATCACTCATTACCATAGTCCAATGTACATAACCCTTTTAATTTCTCATAGTTTATTGTTAATAATTATAATTAATCATATTACATATGTACTCCAACTGATTGATGGGGCCCACATGCAAGTGCATTCTTATGATATTTGGATACGTAATCAGATCTCCAAAAACCTTGGACATGGATTTGTAAAGAGCAATAATAGGAGGTGATATTGACTTATTCATCAATAGTGGAAAAAATTCTAGAAGATTCCAATCAAATAGTTAATAGTAGTTTGAGGACCATACTGTCATTCTCTTTAAATCAGTATATTAAATTGGATTAAGTTTCCCTTCACCACTTGGTGAATGAATTCCCCCCATCTTAGGGTTCACTGAGCCCTCTTAGGTTTTAGTATGTTCCCCAAAATACCCTCTGATATTCTTGACATGCATTTGAACCCACCTTGATCCATTCACCGTGGCTGAAGGAAAACTTGGTCCTATTAAGTTATAAACAACTATTGACATTGAGCAAAAAACCTTTGTGGAAAATGGGTCTGACCTGTTTGTGGTAGGATCTTTTCTGCATGCCCACTTTAAATATTGTAATGTGGGCAAATGATGTGGCTATTGTGACTATTAAATAGAGAGATCATGGTTTGGATCACTATTAGCAAAAACGCGTTTAAAACTTCGTTTTAAACATGTTAGATCATACACCAAGATCCAAATTATCTAGGGTTTGGATCATACTTAAGGATCAAACGCCAAGCTTATGGTTACAAGCACCCGGACAAATCTCCACGATCACGACAGGCTTCTCTAGAGAGAACTTCACACCACAAATCCCTAGGAAGATATGGAATCCCAAAGAGAACACAAACACTGGAGAGAGGGAGAATTTGGTTTCACAGATCTCTTGGTCTTAGGGTTATAGGCTTTCTATATAAAGCCAAAACCCTAAGACCACTGCCCCTTTTAGACTCCCACTGGGAATCTATCTAAGAGGGAGGAATAGACCCAGCCAAATGGCTGGTTCTTCCCATATGCACCAGGGTCGGGTCGGATCCGACCTACCCCTTGTGGGCCGCTTGGACCGGGCCTGGCCCGTGTTCTATTTACAAAACACATTCCTGTTTTTTACCATTTTAAACACGTTTTTTTGTATGTTATCCAAACATAAGGTAAAAAAGGGCAAACGGCAAGCATTCCTGTTTTAAACGCGTTTAAAACACGTTCCCATTTTTTTGGCGTTTTTTAAGACCTTGGACTTAACTAACCATATCTTTCTCTCCCAAACTCTAATTGGCTTGATTCTTTCACCGACGTAAAGATGACTCGAAGGGCTACATTTTTCATGATATCACCTTCAACTCAAGGTCAATGTGCATGGATACAAAAATAGAAGCATATATTTCAAATAAAAATTCCTCAATTTATATGAGAATAGTGTCATTTTTTTGGTTCCGTTTTTTCTAAATATAAACGTTTAAAACCCATACCATCCATTTTCCCTTTTTTACCATTCTCTATTTTTTTGACCATTTTATTTGACCGTCCGTTTGTAATTTTTTACCGTTTAAAACCCATACCGTAGGACTCCATTTTTTTTTTTGCTGTTCCCATTTTTGCTAACTATGGTATGGATTAGCCACATGCCAAATTTCAAATCCTTTAATCAATATCCTCCCATATATTGGAATGCATCCTCATGTATTCCAATGCACATGTAGGTGTTTCAACCACTGTGAACCAGGCTCTCAAAACTGGGCTTATTAGCTCTACAAAAAAATCATTGTTGGTTTCTTCCACTTATGCTTCTTCAACAACATTCTTGTCTGCTTGGGATTGAGCATGACCATTATAATGTATTATTTGAAGGGGCATAAGAAAACATAGAATTGGAACCCATGTATGATGTACCTTTGATTTATCTATACTATTGACGCCAAATTTTGATTTTAATTTGATGAATGATTGTAGACACTGCATTTTAATACTTTGGGAGAACATCCAGACAATAATGACCCAAGCTTAGTTGACTTCCATGGTCATCAAATGATAAAGAATTACCACTTTACCCCTACCCTAAGATAGCTTGCCTCTCTCTTCTTTCTCCTTTCCTTGCTTTTCTAAGGTAGGGGAGAGATGAGAATGCCAAAAGAAGGGATTCGTACATGGTCTTGGGTAAGGGGTTTGATGGGTGATATTTAGAAGAAGTAGAAAGGGAGGGAGAGATAGCTAGGCGGATTAATGGAGGGGTGGTAAGGGAATGAAAGAGGAGGGGGTGGTTTCGTGTGGGATTAGAAATGGGGAGTGAGAGAGTTTATGGGAGAGAAAGGAAAAGAGAGGGAGTTAGTGGAGAGGGGCTCTCGGGTAGCTTGCTGCCAAGGGTGGGGATATGTGGGAAGAAGAAGAAGGTAAAGAAAGAGAGAGGGAGGCGGTGGGTGAGGAGATACGAAGGGAAATAAGAGAAAGAGAGAGATAAGGGGGGTGTAAGATTTCTATAAGGTGAGCTGGCATAGTCCCACTTTTGTTTCTATAAAATCGGTTTAGTTGTGTTGATGGGAGCTACCTTAATGGTATAAGTCCAGGTACTATGTGTGGACCTAAGATATTGTTTCCTTAATGAGAAGGAAATCCTAGTTCGCAAGGTTGGTCCCTACCCTCACCACTAGAAATAGTTGTCACTGGCCCATTAAGTGACTAACTTAAGAAAACCTAAAGTAGAGTGGAAGAGAGTAGACCAGATCAACGCAGTTCGTGTGCTACAGAGATCGTAAAGAAAGTATTCGATTTTGGCTTCCACAACCATGGATACAGGTACGCCAATTACACCTCCGTAATTTATTTGTATGCTCATTGATCTCCATGAATGTTCCGCATGAATTATTCTATCAATGGTATCAGAGTTTGATTATGGTTGATCAATGTGGCTACAGTTCTTAATTATTATTATTGTTGTGTGTGAATGGTGGTCGATCTCAAAAAAGAAAAAAAAAAATTGCATCTGCCATGGCTGAAACCATGGCCGCAGCTTTGCCTGCTCTATTTTTCATAGCAATCAACAGCTACCTTTTATTTTGGTAGCCAAAACAATGAAACAATAAAAATAAAAAAAATTTATGTTGTTAGCCATGGACAAAACCATGGCCGAAGCTTTTGTGAACAAAACAGTTTTATTTTTTTTTTAAATCTGGATTTTCTGGTCATTGAATTGTCGGCATAATAGTCGCCGAAGGAGGGTGAGCGTTCGCTCATAAGTCCCAAGGCTGTCATGCCGCTGGTCCGACCACCATAAAGGGTAGTAGTGTTTTTTTTTAAAACCAAGAATTTTTTTTTATTTTTCAGAAATCAGATTTTACCGGCATCTGACACCAGGATTAAGGTCGCAGGAGTGAGGGGGTCCTTCGCCGGTGTCTACCCGAGGCCACCGATCCCTGGTTTGGCCACCGCAAAGGGCGGTGGTGGGTTCTCCTTTTAAAAAAAAATAAATAAAACCCTAAAAGTTTCATTTTTTTTTAAACACTGTTTGCGTTTTGGGGAAGAAGATCGGGGAATATTCCCCACTGATTTGATTTTTTTTTTTTTTTAAATAAAAAGGTCAAAAGCAAATAAAGGTTGAGATGCGCTATTGTGCGCCGGTCAGTTCTGCTAACCTGGCAACCAGACCCAAAAACTCGAATAGGTGACCCGAAAAAAGGACCCATGACCTGACCCAATTGACCATTGACCAATCAACCTTTGACTTTGACCGGTTCAATTCTGGTTCATCCAAACAAAATTCATTAAAAAAAAACAAAAACAGAAATAAAATAGAAATAAAATTTTCTTTTGGTTTACTTTCTATTTTTGTTTATAAACAGAAATAGACAAAATAGTTTTTGGGTTTAATTCTATTTTTGTTTATACCTTGTACTATTCTGATTGGTCATGATAGGGAATATATAACTTCTAACACTTAGAAAATTTTGATGTGTTTACAATTTTCACATAATGAAACTTTGTGATTGTCATTGTGATAGTATATTATTTACTTGGTAGATCTAGTAATGGCATGATAGGAACACCTTGGAAATATTTAGAAATTGTTCCATACTTTTGTGTTCCATATTACAATACAAATCTTTGATGGAAATTGTTTAAATTAAATGGGCATACAGTAGCAATCCAGGTCTGTAGGGTCCCGTAATTTTAATAATTATGCTTCCACTCAGTGGGCTGAATGTTGAGGTTGCGGAATCGCTATCAACCATCCAAATGGATTGCAGTCGAGGAAACCATATGGCGAACGATGTGCTCTTGCCACCATAGGTGAGTTTTCGTTTGGTCAGTTTCGCTTGACGGTGTAAGGGTAGCGTTTTAGGCTTCACAGCTTTGGAGGTTCTTGTCTTGCCATCACAGATGACAGAATCTTCAGAGTGGTGTTGTTTTAGGCATCTCACCTTGCATGTGAGAGATTCCATTGCGTGTTGGGCGTTCTTGCCACCATAGGTGTCACACCCCAAACCACCCCCTGGGAGGATTAGGTAGGCGACCTGAATTGCACTATAGCAATCCGCCAAACCCCTAGGATCTAGAAGCTGTTAGTCCATTCACAGACACACACATCCACAATAATACAAGATGTAAAATACAGAGTGCTGCGAAAAGCTATATTTACATTAAACTTGAAAGAAAACAAAGAAGAAAAATATATATACATCAGCATTGTTTTTAGTTCTCTCTCTCTCTCTCTTAGAACATCTGTAGCCCCCACTCTATTCGACACAGTTCCCCAAAAGAAAATAAACAGGGCAAGGCATCCCGAGCCCCAAAACCAAGCTATACAAAAGAGGGAAACTCCAACAAAAAAACAAAAAGGAGTCCCACAGTCGAAACAGAGTCAGCTGCACATCCCTCACGGGTCTTCCTCAGCTACCACTGAAAATACTCGTACCAGCAGTATGTCCTCCGTCTGGGTCCACACCAATATTGTCATAACAACCATAGCCCGTCTCCGGGAGATAAGCCTCCCCGCCACAGTGACATCCACCTGCAGGATCATCTAACAAAACATATATAACAGAGTGTGAGCTCCACCGAGCCTGTGAATGAAATATCACCATGCATGCACATGTAAGCACAACCACATGAGTCCTACATGAGGTGCAATTCAGTTTATTTATTAGCCACCTAACATCACAACTAAGGTGGGTAAGTGTTACTACAATCCCCAATACATGTAGCCCTGGTGTGGGCTTTTAACCCCTTCCCGCAATACACCCATTGAATTGTCGGAGAGGATCGATCAGCTCCCGCATCAGTCACCAACGTCAGCCCGACTAGCCCTCTGGGATTAACCTGTGAGGCATCCAACCTCTTTTCACATATCATATTTTTTCCTCTAGCTTATAGCCCCATAACCACCTTTTCGGTGCATAACATTTCTATTTCTTTTTTCTTTTCATTTCTTTTCTTTTCTTTTTCTTTTTCTCTTTCATATGGTCACTCTCATAGGCATCCAACACCTTAACCCCTGTTGGCAAGGGTGCATAGCACAGGTGATGATACTCTAGCCCAATGCATCTATATGGCATAATATGAGTCGGGTGGTATCAACCGCATCCCATTCTACGGGCTACCACATGCCACATTTCCAAGTCGGCTATTACATCTAATCTAGCAATTCACATACAGCATTCATTGTCCATTCACAGTATTCACCAATCAAGTATTCCTTACTTAATAGAATTTACAGTATTTAAAATAAATAAACAGAGTAAGTAATATCATTATAACTTTCTTGACTTGTTATCCATGTTGCATTTACACACACGGTGTGATTTCACTCACCTTATTCTAGTCCTGTTCACCTGTCGGCTCGGTCCTGATTGGTATCTGACTATGCACCTCGAGCATGGGATCAAAACCTAATTTATCGGATCATAAAAGTGTGTTAAATAATGTTTAAAATTACATTAATGTCCTAGAGTTGGTCTAGGCATAACTAGACTAACTTTGTATTTACACTGGTGTTACTTGGAACTCTCTGGGTCTTGCACTGGGCTGTCAAGTCTATCTCCCGGTGCATCATCCAGAGATGAGAGATTTACCTAACTTGGCATTTCAACAGCATAGCCTGCCTATGCATGGCCCAAACAACCACTCAAACCAATGCCAAGGCCAACAGCCTAGCTGAAACCAATCCTGGGCATGGTTACCTGGCCCTTGGGGCCTACTTGAGGATCCAGGGTATGGATGGAAGCAAGGACAAGTGGAGAGGCGTATTTTAATCATTTATCGCCTCATTACACTGCCCAAAGTCCACTGGTGAGGGTCCAAAAAGGCAGAACACATTCTGAGCCCAATTGATATCGCTGGGCGTTTCACTGGACGATTGCCTAGTGCATCGTCCAAAGCCTGTTTAACACAGGTTTTAGCTCATTTACTTGAATTTTGCAGTAGAGGCTGCCATGATCTAGAGCAGGGATGCTAAGGGGATGACCATAGACCATAATTAGGGTAGAATCCATTGGTATAATTGGATTTGGGTTTGGTTTTCCCATTTGGAAGCTGGGGGTGCTCTGACAGCACAAAGAACAGCTATCCAGGCTGAGCTCAGGCTCATGGATCCAGCTTGGGCTGCATGCAGGGCTTGTTTTATGTGTATTTTCATGATAAATCACTAATCCTATGCTAAGGTATACAAGGATCACATTGCATGCAGAGATCCATGCCCAAACTGCCTGTTCTGGGTGCAACTATCAGTGAAGTCAAGCACAGAGACTGACTTCAGTCTCAGCTGCAAAAACAGTAGCATATCTTGTCATTTAATGACCAGATCTTGCATGCAATAGTTATGCATGTTAGATCTGATGCACCGCAAGACATCCCAGTGATGTTCTGGGCATTACAGGCCAGAGACACATCAATCAGAGCAGAGATCAAGGATCAAACATAGGGAACAATAGCATACAGTAGTTGAACTTATTACCTGGAGCTTGTATGCAAACTGAATCAGTGCCCAAATGTAGCACAGGTCTCCTTCCTTCTTTTCTCTTCCCTTTCCTTCTCTTCTTCTTCCTTCTCCTTCTCTTTCTCTCTTTCTATTTTAGCTACAGCAATTGGGACGAAAATAGGAGATGTCCCCTCCTATTTATATTGTTAAGATGACTAAGGCATGTTTGTCCTTAAGTCCCATTCTCAAGAATGCATTTTTAACTACATTCTGGGCAATTCTGGCTGCACTGGTGGGGTCCACATGGTCCCAAGGGTGGGTAATGGTTCCTAAAATTTCCATCTACCCCTAGAGGGTGTTCACTGTTCAGGGTCTGTATGGGTGGTCCCCTGGTGTCTAGAGTCCAAATGAACAGTTTCAGCCACTTTGGGTCAATTGCCCAGTGCATCGCCCAGAGAATACAGCTTTGCTATTTTGGCTTTGGGCTTGCACAGGTGCTTGGCCTATGGCTTGGGCATTGCACCAACACCTATTCCAAGGACTGACACACATCTAAATAGGTGTGGGCCCCACGTATTTGGGTAGGAGAGAGAGTACCTGGAGTTTAAGCTGTACATCAAGCTATGAGTAATGCAGTTACATGGGTCTGCAACCCATCTTCTAATAGGCATATAGGATGACATCCTCGGGGGTTCTCCACTGAATTCAACCTATGGTGTCAAACCCTGCTCCTGACTGGCTGGAATTTTGATTGAAGGACAGGAACCCCTGACCAGGCAACCAAGAACACTATGGAGTATCACTCCAGTGATTTGGATTGATGAAGAAACCCTGTGCATGTCTTCCTACATACCTGTTAGAAGATGGACAGCTGACCCCTGCAACTGCACAGCTTACAGTATTATGTATGGCCTGGACTCCAGGTAATCTCTCTCCTCTCCATAACTGTGGGACCCACCTCTAAAAAAGTGTGTAAAAAACTCTAATTGGCATGTGGGGACAATGCCCTAACCATGGGTCAAACCCCTGTGCAAGCCCCACTGAGATTCAGCCTTGCTGAAAGCTCTGGGCGATGCAAACAAAGCCCAGAGACATTGCCCAGAGTGCAGAACAGCATATTAAATTGATTTTAAATTATGGGGACCACTCATATTGGACATGGGCACCCGCCATAGGTAGAGGGGAGTCTGAGGGACCACCTCATACCCCTGGACCACTGTGGACCCCACCAGTGTGCCCAGAATGGCTGTGAATGCAGTCAAAAATGCATTCTTAAAAGGGGCCTTAGCAGCTAAACAGACCCTAGTATGGGCTGGGCCTATAAATAGCAGTGCCATGGGTTCATTTAAAACCCTTGGCTACTGTTCAAATCGTGGGAAGGGAGAAGAAAGAAAAGAGAGGAAAAGAGAGGGAGAAGAAGGAAGAAAGGGAGGAGCAGCTCACACATCTGAGCTCTGATTTCGTGGGACCCAAGCTCAGCTCAAGTATATAAATTTCTGCCCATACCTGCTGCTTCCTTTGATGCCTGTGTTTTGGATGATTTTCTGCTCTCTGGCAGCCTAGAACATCTGGGAACTGCCTAAAACTGCTCCAGATCTGCCATGCAAGTATGAAGCATGGAAGATCCGGGAATTTTAATTAATTTTACTGGTTTGAGAACCGAAACTTGGCTGTGCATAGCTGCACTGCCCAGTTTCACTGTTAATTGGCTGTTTGGAGCCCTGGATGCAAGCCCTGGCTGCATGGAACCTAGCCCTAGGTGGTAGCAGCCTTGGATCATCATTTTACATCTGTTTCCAGCTTTACATGTTGCTAAAACTGAGTTTCATACCTGAAGAAAACCTTGTGATACTATTTACTGGGCTGTCTAGGCAGCCTCTGGCAGCCAAGTGGAAAATCCACATGGACCAAAATGAAGATCACCCCTGGGGTCACCTAATACCCTAACATGCATAGGGGAAAGATTTGATCACAGCCTATAGCCAGCAACCTTGGAAACTCGGCCAAATCTCGTTTTGAAATCTTTGGGCGATGCACTGGACGACGCACCCAACGCCCAGAGACATCGCCCAGTGAATGATTTGCTACTGTTTTGATGTTCTGACTTGGGGGACCTCACCCAGTGGCCATGGTACTATGTGGGAAGGTGGAAAATGACCTAAATGCCCCTCCCCACATCTGTCCATATGAGGGAATGCTTGGGAAACCAAGTGGGCCCCGCAGGACTTGGAAACCCTGCTTGTACTTAGTCCTGCAGCACTGTCAAGCTGGGGATAGCACTATGAGCCTATTATGACCTAGGGTCAAGTACTAATACTATAAATGACCATTTTACCCCTAGGCCACCATCTCTGGATGATGCACCAGGACATAGACCTAAGACCAAGTGCAAGGCCCAGAGAACTCCAAGTGAAAACCTATTGAACACCGAGTCAACCCAGTAAGCTTAGATCAACCCTAGGATCTCCAAAGATAGATTGGAATATTAAAATGACAATTTCTGATTTATACCTAGGATTTGATCTCGCGCTCGAGGCCTACAACCAGACTGCAGTTGGAGCTGAATTTGCAACCAAGTTCTTAGAACCAGACCCAGATGAGTGAAGTACTATCATATATGTATGTGTAACTGTGTTACTATGCCGGCAGTTAAGAATCTTAAATTATAAATGTTGTGTTATCTAATTTTGTTCAATTACTCAAATTACTACACATTGACTGTCTGTTGATCAACACTGTGAATCTTATTTGATGATTGTGAATGTTAGACTAGATGCCGTAGTCGGTTTGGAAATGAGGCTGGTGGTAGCCCGTAGTATGGGATACGGTTGGCACCGCCAGACTCATACGATGCCATATAGACATGGGGTTAGAGTTTCATCACCCGTGCTATGCACCCTTGCCAAAAGGGGTTAAGGTGTTGGATGCCTGTGAGGGTGACCATATGTATATATGAGGAATGAAAAGAAATGAAAAGAAAAGAAATATGTTTGCACCGGAATGGTGAATATGGGCTATAAGCCAGAAAAGAAAATAAAAGAGAAAAGGGATGGATTGCCCTACAGGTTAATCACAGAGGGCTGGTCGGGTTGACCTTGAATTGGTGAACGAATGCGGGAGCTGACTGGTCCTCTCCGACAACTCAATGGGTGTATCGCGAGAAGGGGTAACCAAGCCCGCACCAGGGATACATGTATTGGGGATTGTAGTAGCACTGACCTGACTTAGTTGTATTACTAGGTGGCTAATAATCAATCTGGACTTGCATATCATGTAGGATCATGTGGATTGTGGTTGCACGTGCATGCATGATGATATGTTTTGCTCACGAGCTCAGTGGGGCTTACACTCTGTTATACATGTTTTTCTTAGATGATTTTGCAGGTGGATGCCACTGTGGCATGGAGGCTCATTACGAAGAAGAGAGCCCTGGTTATTATGATGATATTGGTGTGGACCCCGACGGAGGTCGTGCCGATGATGCGTGCATTCTTGGTGGTCATTGATGAAGACCGTTGAAGAGTGCACTTGATGCTTTTTATCTTGGGGACTCCTTTTTGTTTTTGTTAGGAGTTTTTCCCTTCTTGCTTATGGTTTAGCTGTAGTTTTTCTTACTTTCTTTTTGGGGTTGAGACAGCTCACCCTGTATATATATGTATGTATTTTCTTTGGCTTTTGTTCTTGTCAGCTTTACTTCTCAATTTGTGGGTAGTTTGGGGAATGTATCAGAACAAACATATGTATGTATATATTATCATCATTTCCCGTATCGCTATGCTTTCTCTTCGTTGTTGTAATTGTAGTTTATCTACAGCACTCTGATCTTGCTTATGGTAAAGTGATGAATGTGGGACCGTGAATGTAATAACTGCTTCTAGATCCGTGGGATTTGGCGGATTGCCGTTACGCAATTCGGGTCACCTGGCCTACCTAATCCTCCCAGGGGGTGGTTTGGGGTGTGACATATGGAGTGATGTTCCACAGTGTGTTTTGGTGGTTGGTCACAGGTCCCTGTCCTTCACCCAAAATCCCAGTCAGTCAAGGGCAGGTTTGACATTTCTCCCCACCTTACAAAAATTTTGTCCTCAAAATTGGTTTACCTTGTAGTTCGAAGAGGTGAGGGTACTTTTCTCGCATTTTCTCTTCGCGTTCCCACGATGCTTCCTCTATGGGACAGTTTCCCCACCAAACCTTAACGAATGCGACCGTGCGGTTACGGAGATTATGCTCCTTTTTGTCTAATATCTCTGTTGGCTGCTCCTCGTAGGTCATATCCGCATCCAGTAGTTCGGGTTCAGCTGAGAGTACATGTGTCGGGTTGTTGATGTACTTCCTTAACATTGACACATGGAAAACATCATGGACACCCTACATATATATCAATTTTCACGGTAGATGATCATTTCCATGGCTACCATTTGTTATTCATGTTGGTTTCTGGTTCTAGAATTTTCGAAGAAGGAATCAAAGAGGGGTTTGGGCTTGCATGCTTAGGAATCATGATCCAAAGCTAAAATAACATGAGAAATTGGGTATGGAGGTCAAGGGATTGGTGATCCCATGGTCTGAACTTGAAATGGTACAAATTAGAACTTAAAGAGAGGTACAAGGGAAGGGAATTTCGTGGGGTGTAGGGCTTACCTTGGATTTTGAAGGTCCAAGTGCTCCAAAGCCTTCTCTTCTTCTTCTTCTCCTCTTCTTCCTTCCTTCTGTCTCTCTCAACGATTTCTTTTGGCTGAAAAAGTGAGTTTTAGAAATAAGGGTTGGGTTTATATAGAGGGAACTTAGGGTATATTTGGCTATGGTCCCATTGGCCAAAACTGATTATTTGCCCAACACTTGTGTACATGGGTCGATACACGGGTCCCATTCAACCCATCGGTCGGGGGTATACTTCTAACATACATTTGGGACATGGGAAGAAGTTTCCCCGATGTCAGATACCAGGTCCCACACTTTTGGGATGCAAATCACCCAGTACAGCAGCACTGGTTGATTGGACTGGTCGATCCGAATCGACCAATGCGGATTGACCCAAGACAGCAACAACAGGAAAGTTTGGGTTTGAAATGGAATTTCAGTTCACTTGGAGGGAGAATTGGAAAATGGTTTCTTCTAATAAAATGGTTCTCTATGAATCTAGTTTCTAACAAAATTGGAATCAAAGCAAATGAGGTTCGGATGGTAAAGTTATGTCATTTTAATTAAACAGGGGTCAATCTGCCAGAGTACCAGAATTTGACATTCGAGTTGGGATTTAACATAAATGTATGGAATTGAGTTCTCATCATCAAATCGACATGCAAGCTGATGTTTGGTCTGGAAATGCTTTAATTCAAGCATTCAAGGTGATGAAGGTCAACATTAGTTTAACCTAGAATTAGGATTAGGTCCTATGGTTGGGTCTAAGCATGCATACAAAGGAATTGGGTTCCAATCCCATTGATTATAAGTTAAATCACATGTTGGCATGTTAGACAGTAATTTCAAGGCTTTAAATCTAAAATAAATCTTAGTCCTAAATTAAGTATAGGAAAATGAATTGGAAGGAAAGAATCTTCTAGGTTAAAGCTTTACCTTGAAAAATGGAAAGTAATTTGATGAGATCTTCAACTTGTATTTCACTTATACAAACTCAATTGGCAGCCCAAGCCACAACTCCTCCAGCCTCTCCTTCTTATTTTCTTTGGTTAGGCTGTACATTTGGTGGTGAATTGTGCAGTTGCAAGGAGTTGGTGTTTGTTTTCTTAACGATATGTAGATCTTCACCAACGGACTTACTTCCTTTATCTTGACCACTCAATCAATGCTCCACAATGTACTGGTAGCTATGACCTCGGGTCTCGAACTTACAACCAAAAATTTAAATTAGCCCGGATTTTTTGGCACAGATATAACATAAACTGTATTTCGATCTTGGATATTTTGATGAACCATACTCCTAGGGTGGGTTTTGGGGTGTTACACTAATCAACTTGCCTCCTTCACGAAAGTAATCGTGATGTGTTGAGTTGTGTGATCTTCTCTTTTAGTTTTTTCTAGATCTTTTTCTTCTATGTTTTAAGTTAGTGTCGTCTTAACTTTCTAATGTGATTTTTTTTCCAGAACTTCTACTGTTTGATTTATTTGTTTTCTATTTTCTCTCATGCCTTTTCACTTATTATAATGAGTCATTTGATTTGTTTAAATGGTTTCTTTCACTACCTTTTGGTTTAGGATCATCCCCTCCCCATTTTCCATGTTTTCTCTTTCCTAGCTCAAATTTAGGTCTAGGTGTATTTTCATCCTTTTTATTGTACATAAATTTTCACTAATTTATTTTATATTTTGTGATGGTTATATCTCTATTATTATGGTGTTTATATTCTACATGAATGTGTTCATTTTGGATTTGTATTCCTTCATCATTATATTTTTCCATATGTTAGAATACACTTATATGCCATGATTAGGAATCAAGGGTATTTCGATCTTTATTTGAACATGAATCCTTGGAGAATCATTGGCATATATGTGATGCTATATTATTGATTGTAATATTTATCATGGTTAGCATGTATGTCATTTTGATTCCCCATGCATGGATACTCCTTAATG
Organism: Telopea speciosissima; assembly: GCF_018873765.1. Classification (NCBI taxonomy): domain Eukaryota; kingdom Viridiplantae; phylum Streptophyta; class Magnoliopsida; order Proteales; family Proteaceae; genus Telopea; species Telopea speciosissima. Next base: position 53,824,323 of record NC_057920.1, read on the forward strand.
TCACATACCATGATTATCTATGTGAATGACAACTCTTGTAATTTTCAGCATGTGATTAACTTTAGCTTATGATTAAAATAATGTTTAGAGATGTTTTGGTAGTGTTTATATTATCTTTTATTTTTCTCATTAATGGTTTTCATTGTTGTTTTCCACATAGAGTCTTTCCTTTGATTTTCCTTAGTGTTTTGAAGTATTCTAGGCTAATCTTAGACTTAAGGGTATTCTTGTCCTTTCACATGTACAATAGTTTCTTAAGTTTTATTTTTCTTGTGATCATATTATTTATCTATTTATTATCTCTTGTAATGATCAACGTGTGTATTTTATTTTATTTTTTACCTTACTCCCTTCATATATTATATTCATGTATATTATGTTCTCTAACTTTCTCATGCTTGCTTGATTCCCATGATTTCATATGATTTGCCATGCTTATATGTTATGTATATCTTGAAAATAACAATTATGTAATTCCTAACATGTTTAGCTTAAAACTTCGGCCATATATGTTTTACATTTAGTATACTAATCATGCATGAAGTTGGATAAAGGTATGTCGATTTGTTCCGTGCTTATTTGATCCATGAATAGTTGGTCCATATAATTTATCAACCTAAGGTAGAAGTCTGATTTTTTTCGAATGGACTGGGGTGCCTAACATTTTCCCTGAACCCAAACCTTTGGATTGGATCAATTCGGATGGAGTAATTTTTTGTTTATTTTTAGTAAGGGTTCTAGACCCTAAACTAGGTGGTGACGACTCCTTGTCAATGAGACTTTAAGGTCTGGTTTCACCCTCGAAACCCATTGTCCTCATAGTAAACGGTCAATTAGTTACTAGGCCTAATCGACCTTGGTCCCAATAGGGCCTAATTGGTCTCGGGATCTAGTCGTGTATAGAAGGGAAAAAATTCCCCAAAAAAGAAGATTGGAGCCGGAGGGATTGTCGCGATCTAAAACTAATAAAGAAAATACCAAAAAATAACCATGTCTATGTATACAAATCCCAAGGATCATTACCCTTCTTGTGCTTTAGCCGGAAAAAAAACTATATCGACAAAGGAAATAATTGTTTTATGAGAGAGAGAATGTTGCTTGGTCGCATGTACCTTGCACCAATGTGAGGGCCAATGGGAGTCCATGCCCAACATGGGGTCGGGTGATCATTTCGCCACCCCTTGTGTTTGGGCATAGGGGCACGTGATCAAGCAACGTTCTTTTTCTCTTGTTTTATAGATAATTTAAAAAAAAAATAAAATTTACTGAGCAATAGTAAATTAAAATAAAGGTTGGTAGTTCTTTAATGCTGCCTTTGAGATGATGGCATTTCTCATACCTAAAAAAAAAAAGAAAAAAAGAAAGAAAGAGATGATGACATTTCTCTTCTTCTTTTTTTTTGTTTTTTTTGTTTTTATCTGTGTAGATGGTGGTATTTCTCATCTTTCTCATGCAGCCATTAAAGAAGTATGTCATTCGAATTGTAAGTCAACCATGTAGTTCTTCAACTTGCGAGAGAAATTGGAGTGCATAGGATGCAACACAAATAAAAAAGAAAAAACGTAATGTCAACAGAGATGTTAGATGATTTAGTCTATGTAAGGATCGATAAATTCGTCAATGATGGAAAAGAGGGCGGGACTAGAATAAAAGAACATATTACCTATTAATCTTGTCAACATTAGTTTCAACAATTTTGATGAGAGCATTGAGGCTGTTGATAAAGATCTAGAGAGATTGTTGGATGATGTGGATGATAGCATTGCCAAAGACTTGTAATTTGGTGTAATTATCACTTTTACTTAGTGTGGGAGCGAGACTTAACCTCCATACACTTTTATTTGATTTATATATTTGAGTTATGGTAATGTTAAACTATTATACTTTTATGGATGTTGTGCTTTATTTATAGTATTTTTTTCTGTATGGAGGATGGAATTAGGTTGGACTAAATGTTATGATATATAATTTTTATTATGTTTTACACCATTGTAATTTTTGTTATGTTTTTATGGATGATAAAATTAGGTGGACTAAAAATTGCATGTATTTTAATTGTCCTAATTCCAATGCCCTTACATCTTGTTTACGGTGGAACAACCGGCGTCTGATTTAATTCTTCATCAAATGAGGATTTTGTAACCCTCATCTGGTCTACCTGCAAATTTCTTCCTCAAATGCTCTAGTTCAGTTTATGGGGCTTTGATGATCCAGGAAATAATGATGATTATTTATGCAAATCTAATTTCAGATTATGTTTTCTGAAATAAAACCTATAAATTTGTAGTTCGATCCGTATAGGAAAAAAAAATCAACAAAAAAGATTCCTATTGTGTAAGGAAACGAAGTTGTTACTAGGAGGCATTAATTGTCGTGGGCGAATATAAAGGCGGGAACTTTTTAACGATTTTTTGCCATTTTTTGGAAACACTAGACGTAACGGAACTTTTCAACTTGGGCCTTTAGGTGTCATTGGACCCATAGACCCTTCAATCTTGCAAAACTTTAGGATTTGTAGACTATGGGCTTGGGCCTATTTACCCATTGACAGACGAGCTCCACGGCGACCTGGTATTTTTTAATTTTGGACGACAATTTTGAATTTTGAATTGAACGCATCTACCAACCCTTTGATCGGTATAGAATCCACGTGGCGGCCTGAGAGTTGAGCGCAGCACGATGGTTGCTCAACGTAGACTGTAGACGAGCTCGATCCTTGGTGTTATCGGTGATTGATACTTTCAGTAGTGTTGGTAAATTAGCTTTCCATAAGTTGTATGGCATTTCAGAGAAAATGCCCCTTGTAAGAGGGGTTAGTACCAATACATGGGTGGCATTTGATTAAAGGAGTTAGTAAAGAATGCCTAATGGAAAGAATGAGAAAATTTACCTACACGGCGAAGGTTAGATTGTGCCCCCCACCCCCCCCAAAAAAAAAAAAAATTAAAAACACATTTAGCAACTTTCAAGTTTATTTTTTTATGTTTACCTAATGATGTGCATTACTTCTTTCTACAGGTTGGAACTTTGGAAGATGTTTTGAGAAAGATGGAGGTAAGTCATATATGAATGGCTTGTTGTTTGAATATAACATTCAGGTCTGGGTCTGTAAAATAGGTGTATCTTGTTCAAAAATTTAGATGAATGATAAGAATTCAGGTTGGGAAGATCTTATATTCATCCTACCTGGTAAAAGGTATTCCCCACACATTTAGGAAGTTGTAGCGTGATACACTTGGACACAATGCTTCAGTGTTTATCATCGGAAAGGGCTGGAAAGAAGCAAGTGAATTGTAGGTTGTCGGCTCTGTGAAAGCTAGACCCAGCTATCAAGACCACTGAATGAAACACTAGAATCCCTCTCTCCATCTAATACATAATTCTGATACCCTTACATCTTGTTTGCGGCGGAACGACCCGCGTCTGGTTTAATTCTTCATCGGATGAGGATTTTGTAGCCCTCATCTGGTCTACCTACAAATTTCTTCCTCAAATGCTCTAGTTCAGTTTATGGGGCTTTGATGATCCAGGGAATAATGATGACTATTTACGCAAATCTGATTTCAGATTATGTTTTCTGAAATAAAACCCTATAAATCTATAGTTCGATCCGTATAGGAAATAAAAATTGATAGAATAGAAGAAATCCTATTTTTGTAAGGAAACGAAGTTGTTAAGGATCCCGCAAAACTAGGAGGCATTAATTGTAGTGGGCAAATATAAAGGCGGAAACTTTTTAACTGTTTTTTGCCATTTTTTAGAAACACTAGAAGTAACGGAACTTTTCAACTTGGGCCTTTGGGTGTCATTGGACCCATGGGCCCTTCAATCTTGCAAAACTTTAGGATTTGTAGACTGTGGGCTTGGGCCAATTTACCCATTGGCGGATGAGCTCCAGGGCGACCTGGTATTTTTGAATTTGAGCAGCAATTTTGAATTTTGAATTTTGAAACTCGTCTACCAACCCTTGGATTGGTATGGAATCCACGTGGTGCCCTGAGAGTTGAGCGCAACATGATGGTTGCTCAAAACTAGCCTGTAGACGAGCTCGATCCTTGGTTGTCGATGATGGATACTGTTGCTATTGATACTTATTAGATGTATATCCACTGATGTGGTAAAAAAATTGTTTATTTTTTGTCAAACAATTGACTTTTTTGTTCTAAAATCGGGCTGATATGGATCGATACTGCCGATCCGCATTGGTATTAGTACCGGTATCAAGAACTAAAACACTTTTCCTAGCACTTTCTCTTTTCAAATACCGAATTTGAACCTAACCTAAAAGGTTCATACCATAACCCAACCATTACAGAAGTATGTCATTCGAGTTGTAAGCATAGAAGAAAAATTCGATCGAAACCTATCAAAACCACCGAGTTAACTCAGTTTGGCAAGTCTCCGAGACGAGTTGAAGGGAGATTTTATAAAATCCTAGATTCGACTGGGTTTCGATAGTTTCAACCATATTTAAGTGGTTTTAACACATATGCTCATTGAAACTAGGGGAAACTTGGCTCAAAACTGGGACAGACAGGTATTTATGCCAGAAACGGCCAGATAGCAAGCTAGAAACTAGGATAAACACTTAGGTATGTCTAATATCATTTAAGTAAATGTGTTTTGTATTTGTATTTCATTTACTTAAGATATTATTCATAAATAAGCAAATACTTCCTATTTGAATCCAATAAAAATAGTTAAAAAATCAAATTCCAAAAGAAAAAAAAGTCAACCCCCCAGTTCAGGAACAAAAATTGGATTTTCGACGGTATGTGCAATTTTCAACTTTCTAATGCTGGGGTTTTTCTCAAATCTAAAAATCCCATAAATCTTAATATGGTAAATATTACTAAAAACCAAAAGTGCGGTAAAATATTCATTTATTTTGATGTCCAAAAAAATAATTTTATTCAGAGTAATTTTGACAGCATTTGCGCACATCAAATTAAGTTTGACCGGTACATAACTTCTTCAATATAAATCTGATTTAAGCAATCATAAACTTGCTGAAAAGCTATCAAAACAAAGTTTTCTAACAAATCCAAGATTGCTTAAATCTCATTTATGTTGAAGGAGTTATGTTCCGGTCAAACCTTATTCGATACCATGTCCAAGAACAATATATAGTATCTAACTTGGATCAAAACCGCAAGTAATATTTTTAGTGTTCTCTATATGAAACTAATGTATGGATTGGATTTAAAATGTCAAAAACAGGTAGCCTAACAAGAATCAGGGCAAAACTAAAAAAAAAAAAAACCAACTTATGGGCCTCAAAACCAAGGTTCGAATTAGCCTAGAGCAAGTTCCAGGTTTCGATCGAGATATGATCGAAATCGAGATGTACTCGGTTTCTGGCTGATCGAAACCTAGTCGAAACCCGAGTTTTAGAACCTTGGTTGTAAGTCAACCATGTAGTTCTTCAGCTTGTGAGAGAAATTGGAGTGCATGGGATACAACACAAATAAAAAAGAGAAAACATGTCACGCCCCTATCCCAAACTTAGGCCATAAGCACACTCAAGAGGGTGATTAGGATGACACGCGTCACCCCAATTCCTACCAGGATCAATGACACAGTGTCCCAAGGCATAGTCAACAACCAATGACCCACCCAAATGATTACATTTGCGAAAAAGAAAATAAATATTTCATTCATTGTCAGAGTTAATATGAGCGAAAGCAATATTTAAATGTAGCAGTTACAATATGTTCAGCTGGCTAAGTGATACAATAATAGTTTAGAGCTGACCACCAACTGACCATGACATAACTACTCAAAATATTAGTAAGTTATTACAAAAAGTGTTCATAATGGACACAAAACCCCAAAAGAATCAAAAGTGGGGACAATCCCCAATAACATCAGTGCCCATAAGCACAATCATCACAAGGGCAACCGTCGTCGTGTTCATCTGATACAAACTCTAGCTCCCCTGCGCCAATACTGTCATAGTCTGCTGGAGTCAGCCAAATAGCCACCATCTGCATCAAAATCTACAAAGTTGTGTACACAGGGGGTTAGCTCCACTGAGCCAGTGAGGGGTAAGGGGAGTGCACAAACACACAATCACACATAGTCCATGATGTATGTAATGTTAAATATATTTTCCACCTAACAAACAGTCTAAGTTATGGTATATGCTACTGTGATAACTCGGGAGACAATGAAGGTCACTTATCCTATCCCCCCAGTGAAACCTCAATTATCACGAGAGAGCCTACGCTGGTAGAAGCCATAGACCACCCAGTGGCAGACCCCGATAGCCATCACTACCCCTGACCTGGCCTCTCCCATCTCCATAGGCAACAGGTGCTCAGATTATCCAACACATAAACCCCTGTTGGCAAGGGTCGTAGCATAAGAGAGCATAAATCCTAGCCACAGATATACTACATGCAAGTCCTATCGTCCCGAGAGGTATTCCATGTGCATCAACGTCCCATTCCATCTAGTACCCGGATACCAGCACGCCACAACGCATACAGACCAGGATGGCAAGCAATGAATATAATAAGAATTTTTGAGGTTCCGACACTGTAACCCAATATATTGAAATAAAGTAACCATATCCACGTTTCATCAATTCGTATCCAACAGGGTTTTATATGCAAAATGCAACATGGCAAGAATGAATGCAAGCATAGCAACCATCAGTGATCTATATAGTTATATTTTATATATCAAGCCCAAACATCACCTAAAGCCCACTCACCATTTGCTTGATTGTCGTACGGTGTGTTTGGTAAGGTTTACCTTGGTGCACGTACTCCCGTATAGATTCTAAAATCTGAGGATGCGTGAGAACAATGTTAGAAGTGTATAGGTGGGTCCCATGAAGGGCCCCAACAACTTATTTGAAGTTTGGGTCAAGGCAGCAGGGGGCGGATGCAGGAACGGAGGCAACCAGGTGAGTTCGGCCATGGATTCGTCCAGGCCAAACCCAGAAAATATATGAAACGGACTCACGGACGGATGTGGAACATGGATTCGCTCGTGCATCCGTCCAAACCCTGAGACATTCTCGAGAGCGAATTGAGCTACGGGCGGATTCACCCAGTGAGTCCGCTCGTGGCTCCGCCCAGGCTAAACAACTAGGTTAAACTGGACGGACTAACGGACGAAAACACGACAGTGGATTCGCTCATGGATCCGTCGACATTCTTTTGAAATTTGTGAAGATCCCCACCTCCAGCCCTTCATCCATGGAACCATAGAGGTCCTAGGGTTGGGGAGGTGAGTCCAAACCTTCGTTAGAGGTCTAAACACATAGTCCATTAAAAAACATAGAGGACTCAAGGGATTGGATCCATTCAAGGTTTTTTCCAAACCTAAACTAGGTCTTCAATGCTTGAACAACAATTTAGGTCATCAATCCATGAAGGCACTAAAGGAAAGGGGATGTAAGTCTCAAAGGGAGCATTTATTAGGGATTATTGGGTTTCCAAGAGAAACCCTAAGCTTGGAATCAATCCCAAAGGGGATCCCCAAACCCAAAAATGGAAAAGAAAGGGAGGAAGATGAGGACGTTTACCTCAAGGATGGATTAATGGGTGATTTCCACCTCCACAGTCCCTCCAAGCTCTTCTTCTCCAAGGCCTTTAATGCTCCTCAGGTCCCAACATTTTAGGTTGATAGGAGAAGTAATGAGCCTTAATGGCCAAGTCTTGCCCTTAAGACTAATCCCCACTTAGGGCTCGTTTGGCTTAGGCTTTAAGGGTCAAAACTCAATTAAAAGCCTACTTAGGCAACTGGGTCCACCTATATGGCACAACCACAAGCCAAGGAGACCAAGGGTAGGGCCAACCTTGTCTAGGTGCCTAGATAGGATGCCTGGGGCACAGGGTGTGGGTCCCACACGAGGAAAACACCCAAAACCCATAAACAGCAAGGGCGGACTAACGGACATATGTGGTCTTGATGAGTCCGTTCGTGCGTCCGTTGTTGCTGTAAAGGGCAGGACCCCAAGGAAATTGATTGGGCTTTGGCCCACACTTCGAGACCAACAAGGGAAAGGTACACTAACATTCATAAGGGCAGTATCTTACCCCTCGACCGTCACGACGTGTCCTTCGTGATCCCGAAGAGTTTTCTGATTGCGATGCTAAGCTCATCACCAAAAGAGGTGTCTAAGTGTGGGGACACAGAAAACGCTTTCCGGTACTCTTCACTCCGGGGGCTCGTACTAGGAGGATGATCGACGAAATCACCATCGATAAAATCTTTCCCACTGCCGGTTAAGGAACCTCTCCTCCACAGGAAGGCCTGTGAACTGGTCAACTATCTTGTGGCTAGGTTTGACCACAAGTGAAAACAGCTCACCCGTGTACACGGCAATAGAATCTACACGTCACAGGAGAAAGAAAATATAATTAATAGCAGGATGTAACAAAACATATTGTAACAGAGATGTTAGATGATTTAGTCTATGTAAGGATCGATGAGTTCGTTAATGATGAAAAAGAGGGCTGGACTAGAACAGAAGAGAACATATTACCTATTAATCTTGGCAACATTAGTTTCAATAATTTTGATGAGAGCATTGAGGACGTCGATAAAGAGCTAGAGAGATTGTTGGATGATGTGGATGATAGCATTGCTAAAGACTTGTAATTTGGTGTAATTATTACTTTTACTGAGTGTGGGAGCGAGACTCAACCTCCATACATTTTTATTTGTATTATGTTAATATTAAACTATTATATTTTTATGGATGTTATGCTTTATTTATAGTATTTTTTTTTTGTATGGAGGAAGGAATAAGATGGAACCAAATATTATGATATAAAATTTTTATTATGTTTTACACTATTGTAATTTTTGTTATATTTTTATAGATGATGAAATTAATTGGACTAAAAATTACATGTATTCTAATTTATAAATAAATTATTCCAAAAAATTCTCGGTGAAAATAATTCATTGACTAACTATAACCCTAGGTACTTGTACTAGGAGAGGGATATTGGTCGTCCCGTGCAACTTCATCACCGAAAGGGTAACCGTTGAGTTATAAAAAGTCATAACCCTTGTGGGAATCACAATCTAATGGTCACACCCGATAAGATCTAATTAATATTCAACTCTCCAATCGTAATCTATCTAAAGATAAAAGATTATGCAAAATGGGCCCCACATTAAGATTCCATATATATGGTATCTAATTCTTGCCTAAGTGCTATCCCACCAAATAAACTATACACCTTTTACCAAAAATAGCAAAAAAGTTATCTATTAGTGCATGGATTTGGTATATTCTTTATCTTTCCGCAATCCAGCGCACTTTAGCAACTCATATATAATAAAAACAAAATAGCAAACGTGTCATCTGACCCGCTAATTATGATCTAATACAGACACCGACCATTTCTACCCCAAATCTTCGTATACAACGTCACTTACGGTGTGCCAATCATTTAGAGTAAAATGATTACAATCCAACGGTAAAATAATGAAGATTTTTAGATCTAGATTTAAAGAATGAGTAGGACCCACGTTTCTTTATAAATAAATAAAACTTAGAAAAAGAAATTGATGTTTGGGATTTGGTGAGAAAGGGGAAGGGAAAGGGAAAGGGAAAGGGAAAGGGAAAGAAGAGAAAAGAAAGTAATAAAGGAGAAAAGAAAAAGAAAAAGAAAAAGAAAGGAAAAGGAGTGGGGGTGTGAGGGGGGTGGGGTGAAGGAAGACAAAGGAATCGAGAGTCGGCGCTCATGTCTCGCCGACCACTAATCATAACGTCTTCTTCTTCACCACCGCCAAATTAACATCTTTGTTTTTTCCTCTTTCTTTTACATCTTTTGTTCTCTAACCTCTATAAAATCTCCATATCTTCTTCTTCTGTTCGTTTTGGATTCTTTTGTTCCTTCGTATTTCCTTCTTTCACTTCGATGTGGGCTCTTCCGAGTTTTTTTTTCTGATCGGAAGTGATCCGTAGTTCAATTCAGACTTAGGTTTCTGATATAGGGTTTTTTTATCTTTTTTTTTTTTGTGGGTTGTCTTCCTTTTTTTAGGTGTTTATCGATCTTGTTGGGGATCTTGAATTTCGTTGTGTTTAGTTATGAGGGGAATGACTGAGCAGCAAATTACAGTCGAGAGGACAGAGGAGGGTGATAAGGAGAAGAAGAAGAAGCGTCGATCTCGGCGTTCCAAGCAGAATCCTGCGGTTTCAGGTATTATTTATCATTATTTTTTTAATGTTTTTTTTAAAAAATTTTAATTACGGGTCTGTCCTGAGCTGAATGTGGGAACAGGAATTGGTTTACTGATTGAAGGGTCATGTTCTCCCTCCCATGGCTTTGATGCTATTTGTTTTTCAAATCCAATTAAGTGAAAATTTTGTAGTACTTATTAGTCATTGCTAAGCTGTGACACTTAATGCTTAACTGCTGTACATTTAGCTTACAGTGAAGAGCAGGTAGTGTTGGACACAGCCTGCACCTGTATATGTTTATGTTTAAACCCACATAAGCAGGGAAATTAAAAGTGTGTTTATCTAATATTTGGTTGAAGTTCTTAGTTAGTCTTGCTGTTCAATCCCTGAATGCAACTTCAGAAAAGCAAGTGAAATTGGCATCAGTGGCAACCATTGAATGCACGTTTATGCCTTTCCTAGTTATCGCCATTTGAGTTTTTTGCATTGGATTGTTCATCTTTGGGTTTTATCTTGCTATGCTTTTCTTGTCTAAGCTGTTGCTGCTGGGTTGGATTTGAGAATTGTGGTTGTATGTGAATGGTCGCTTTTGTCTTGCCAGTAGTGGAACATCGTTTCCACGTTTAGATTGTGTGATGTTTATGAAGTAGTGAGTGGCCTCTGAAGAGTTATGGTATCAATTGTGGGGATTGCGTATTCAATTCTCTTTTATTTTAATTTTTGGTGCCAATGACTGTTCCATGATCCCTCATGTGTCTTTACTGGCCAAATTTTTAAATTGCTTTGCTTCTTCCTATTTTGTACGCCACTTGATTCATATTTTCATAATGGTGTTGCAGGATCAAATGATAGTTCAGTTAGTGGAATACATATGCAAGAATCAAGATGCTTGAGCAACAATAGTACCTCAAATCATGTAACCTTATCTATGAATGTATCTTCTGCACAGTTCTATGGGTTGGATGTTCAGACATCACATGATAATGGACTTGCCACAGCATCTGATGTTACTTTCCATTCTATGCCAACGATGCATATCAATGGTGAGACAGCAGCAGTAGAGTTGGGAAGTACGCAAGATGAGCAGCTGTTTCCGCTCACTGTGTTGTCTAAATCATGTCCAGAGCCAATCTGCAATGAAGGAAAAAATGGATCATTTTCAAATGAAGATTTTCTCTATTTTCATAAGAATGAGGGTTATGCTGGTATGCAGAGAAAAATCTACCCCCTTCACTGGTCAATTGAGGCAGTTAATGAGGCAATAGAGGTCAGTTGTTTCAATTTTTGAAGTGGTCCTTTCTGTGTTGGGTTTTGGTCTTATTTTAGACGATATAAGGCATTTAATTGAGTCAGAAAACAAAAGAGGTAATGGTAATAAAAAAATTTTCCTCGTCTTGCAGAAGGGTGTCACTTTTAGAGCATCGTTTCGTGTAAATGCCTATAATCGTCTTGAGGTTTGGGCTGTTATCTTTTCTTGTGTCATGGTTATAACTTGCCAATTCTTCCGTGCATATCATATCTTAAGTGTATGATATGAGCAGTCTTTTCTTTTTTCTTTTTTCAGGCTTACTGTACCATTGAAGGTGTCCCAACAGATGTCCTTATCAGTGGAGTAGTTAACCAAAATAGAGCTGTAAGTCTCTAGTAAATTTTTACCGGTGTTATTAATTAAAACTCAACTGTTCAATATCAATAGGCTTACCACACAGCCTTTTTTTTTGTTATGCATTTTAACCAGACTGTTATGTTTTAACAGTACGAAGTATAATATATTATTCTTAGTATTATCATTATCATTATATATATATATATATATATATATATATATATATATATATATATATATATATATATATATATATACTAGTAAACTCACACGTGCAAATGCACGTGTGCATGTGTGCACAAATACTGAACTACTTCCAATATAGATTTCCATCCTTGAACATCTGTTAAGTGGTTGAAGCAAGAAATGTTTCAAACAACTAAATGCAATTCAGTCTGACCCCAATAAGTCAAAAACTTCCCACACTTATTGAAGTATGTCTGTATTATTAACAGACAATGAATACAACATGTTCCATTTCAAGGGGAACCAAGATAGCACTCATATAATCGTCCACGCAACGACAGTTTTAGTTCTTAGAGGCAAGAGTCAATAAAAAAATCACAATTATGCTACCAAATTAAACCACCAGAAATGCAATAAGTTAATGAATCCTGGGGAAGCAACCCATTTCAATCAGACATGAAATTCTACATGTAAAAGAAAATCAATACAAACTAAATAAGAAATTACCTAATCTTCTCTAATCGTTCCAAATCATCTCTCATCTTCATATTGAAAGTATTGGACACAACCTGTGATTGCCTCCCATCCTTGTAATCCTTGTTCCTATTCAAAAACCAGTCTGAGATTTGAACTGAATCATGAAACTTTTGATCCTTCCAATCTACTGCTGCAGACCTATAAATAGGATTCCAGATGCATGACAATGGCAAGATTACAACATATGTTGTCCATGGAGTGTGATGGAGCGAAGGGCATCTCTCTGTCTTTTGTCATCTTCATAGGTTCTCACATTTTTTGAGAATACATGTGGAATGATAATATTTGACCTCATTGGAAAAAAATATGTATGTTATACTAAAAGGACCAAAAAGTAGGATTACAAATTATTTGACACCTTGAGGGGTTTGAATAAGAAAACCCCTTCAAAGAGTGTTTAGGTGCAATCTTTAAATAGATACCCTATTGATGTTCAGTTGTACAATAATAAATAACTAAATAGATAACCTATTGATGTTCAGTTGTACAATAGTAAATCAAGACCCTAAAGCAAAAGAAGAGAGACGTATAAATTTTCAAATAAAACAACAACATTGATCCAATCAATGCACATACATGGCGATATCTTACAGGATCAGGTAAATATTATATAGAGCAGACCAGTTCGGCCAATGTGAAGTCGTATCGGCATAGCCTGAACCCATCTCGAATGCTGAAAATCCCAAACCATTCTAATGCATCAAATGGTCAATTGTGCACAAGTCCGCAATTTAACTTTCAATGTTACCTCTCATTAGAATTATTTGTTTCAGTCTTTTTCCTTTTTAATGTCTTTTTTTTACCTTGTTTGCAATGCTTTTAGAGAGACAATCCAGTCCTTCATGCAGTCTTGCTTTGGGTGTACCTGGGTGACACTGTATCCTCCAATACAAGCACTAATAAGTTCTAAAATGAAATTTAGGAATAAATTTCAGCTATGGATGATGGTATTGTAAGTAATCTGAGGTGGGGGGAGACCCTTTGCACGCCGATAGTACTGGGACAGCTTCTTGTGGCCTCCATTGTTTGCAAATACTTTTATAACTACAGTATAAGTCACAACAGAAGGTGTAACAAATTTTGCTTCCATCTCAAGCCACATCACTTAGATTTCACTCTTTGTAACATGCATCCATTAGGGTAGCATAAGTCACAACGCTCGGCGCCAATCCATAAACCAGAATTTCATGTGACAACAGCCATTTAGCCATTTAATTCCCTAATCCACTCTCCTATTCTTGCACAGTCCATGGATTAGGGAATTAAATGTGCTAATTCTTGGAGTTATCCCATTTTTTTTTGTTTCCTCGTACATTCTTAGTACAGCCTCTTCAATATTTCCGAGTTTTGCATACCTATCAATCATTATGTTATACAAAATAATATCTGCCACTAAGGCATGCTGGGTTAAGGTGTCAAAATATACTCCCTAACCCATCATCTATCTTAATTCTCTGTTTGGATTGAATTCTGGAATCTGGTTTCCGATTAGCGTTCTATTGTTTCTGTTGAGTTTGTTGCTGCACTGATCATGTTTGATTATTGATTTGATTCCTCTGAAATCTGCTATCGATTTGCTATGGATTGAAGGTTTTAATTAGATTAGGTTTCAGAAATGGAAGGAGAAAGGGAAGTTATGTTCAGGTTTGGGGAAGATGAGTTGCAAGTTTTAGGAAAATAATTTGGGGAAGATGAGGGCAATTTGGTTAATTTTACTCCTAATTTTAATGTTGTTAGTTCTAGACTAATGGAATGAGGATATATATTAACTGTTAAGAACCTGAGGTGGCACACAGATTTTTTCAAAACTGAGGGATGTTTTCATAATTACGTCAAACCTCAGGGGAGACATTGCTTTTGGATTAGTATATAAATTAAGAGGAAAAAAAAAGCTTTAAGATAGAATTACCAAAACACCCTTAACTTCAGCACATGGCCAATAAGACTGTGGCTCTGCCATGGCCCCACGCTTCCACTTACAAAAAATAAAATAAAAAGAAAATTCAGAGAAGGCAACTTTCGAAAGTGTCACAACACAAAACTCGCTACAAGCGAGCAGTATTATGGAAGATGGTCTGATGCACTTCCCTGATGGACCAACACAAGCCCATTCCATCCTTGAATAAGGTGGTCTTCTGCCAAATCGAATCCATGGGCTGAAATGGTAGTAAAACTGAATCTAACGTTGCATTGGACCAATAGGTTCAAGTTGAAAACTATTCAAGTTGCATTCAGTAAGAGGAAATGAAAAAGTATAATAAATAAAATAGGAAATAAAAAAGAACTACTTTAAAAATTGAACAAATTGTTTAAATGGAAGGAAAAGAGAGGCAGTAGGTATCATATTTGTCCAGCCAACCAAAACCTGATAAGTAGAAGACATATATACATGTGTATCAATCAACATCCATGTTATAAAAACATTTAGTGTTTCTTATTGCAGTTAAAGGTTCTTACCTTACATGAGTTGGAAAGCAAATACATCACTCGGAGTCTGTCAAGGTCTTCACACTAATTGATGAATTCATCATAATAGTATATTTCCTAGTGATTCTCACCTTGTGATCATCAGAAAATTGTGTTCTATAATAGTGTCGTCTATTGCTAATGTTAGATAACAATATCCATTTGCTATTAGAGAGACAAGAAGAGTATACATTGGAATGGTAAGCAATAGTTCAACCAAACCCATCATTTCCTGCCTATTCCAAAAACAGGGTTCAAACATCCAAGATATAGATAAGTCCTTGATCCATTTGAAAACAAAAATCAATCTCCCAGGGTTTATCTGCAAGTAAGTACCAGCACATAGCATGACTTGCCGTACCAGTAACAAAAATACACAACACATGCCATGACTTGCCGTACCAGTAACAAAAATACACATGCAGACATGAGCAAACCACACACATAGCACACAGGCACAATGTTTTAGTTCATCTACCATGATACCATTAAGTAAACTAATTAGTACAATTGTTTAGCCTTTGTATGCCCCATTTCTTGAAACAAATACATAAGCATAACCCATTTTATCTTGAAACAAAACTACACTGGCTACAGCTCCCCACGAATATCTAATTCGCAATAACAAAAGAATTGCACTTCTCATCAACAAAATGAGGACAGACAAATTCAGAAACATAGTATATTGAAAAGTCAGTTTTCTTTGTTGGCCTTATTACCCAACAGCCATAGGATATTCTAAATAAAACAACTTCATTCAGTTACTTTAAAAGCTAGTACATGGAGAAGATACACCTTTGCTGCCATCAAGCTATCAGAAAGCCTCAATGAACGACACTGAGATTGTTCATTGATTTCAGTCAACTTCCAAATCTTAGGCTTCTCTATAGAATCCTCTACAACTCTGGGTGGTTTCACATCAGACAAACCCCGGCTCTCTCCATTCTAAAGAAAATTCAGAGGCAGTTAATAATTGGCTACATAAATGTTGCAAAATTCCCTCAAGTTTACTATAAGTCAAAACAAGAACATGATGTAAATATAACACAGTAGAATTCAACAAATTATGTGCTGATTCCATTAAGTTAATAGATACAGATAACAAATCCAGAAGCTTTTTTCAAGAAGTATTCAAAGATATTAGCTTACCAGTCCAACTATTCCCATTGTTGGAGGACCTCGATCTACAACACCAACATTTGTGCCAGTTGTTGTAGGACCAAATGTGTTGAGTGTAGGTGCCTGCATTGTAATTCATTCAGTTAACAAGCAAGGTCTAAACTTAGTATAAAGTTTCTTGATCAAATTACCTTCACAATAGAACTAGAAGCAACTCTTGAAGTGTCAAATGGACGATTCTCAAGGGTATGTAGCAATTGAAGCCCATCTGCATTTGCTAGAATTTTGATACCATTTGCAGAGAGAACGGAAATAAAGGGAGAAAAGGGATTTCAGTGAAGGGGAGCCTGACTCGCATAAAAGTGAGCAAACACAATGAAGCCAAGAAAGACATTCATATATTCAAAGTCCAAACCGAAGGGGATAGCTAGGGATCATGATTCATAGATCTGAACACATCAAAAGGGTTTGGGATCATGGTTTATGAGCAAAGAAAAGAAAATTACAGGGCGTTTATAGGGAACTCACCTAAACTGAGGGTTGGAGTCTTGTATTTGCAAGCCACACAGTAAAATCTGCAACCACACAGTGAAATCAGTTGTAGAGTGGCGATCAAACTCAAAGAAAGAAAGAATGGCCGAGAAAAATGAAATAACTAAAACAAAATTGAAAAGAACTGGAGGTGGGTAAGATCGTTAGTCAGGGGGAGAGAGGTGAAAGGTCGTGAAAGAGAGGGGGAGCCATGGGGGAGAGAGAGAGAGAGATATGGATGGGAGAGGGGATCAGGAAGGAAAGAGACAGAGTGACGGTCTGACGGAGCGACCTACCTTCTCGCATAGGTTGCGTACAAAGGTAAGTCAGAAGAGTCTGAGAGAAAGGGAGTGAAGGTGTGGTCTCTTTTGTATGGGGATGCGTCTGTCCACGTGGGAAAAAGAGTCTGTGAAAGGGATCTCAGGGGTATTTTAGGTATCTAATGTGTCTAACCGCACGGGAAAAGAGTCTGTGAAAGGGATCTCAGGGTTATTTTGGGAATCTAAAAAATTTGACAAAAAATATAGAGTACGTACTTTTATAGGATACATACATATATATATATATATATATGGGTCTATAGGGTTGGATAGCTACCAGAGGACCTCTCCATCCCTCCCCTCAAAAGAAAAAGTCTATGTAATTTAGGGTAGGTGAAGCTGTTACAATGCTTGAGATAAACAGATAAAATAGTTAGTGTGAACTTGTTGGGGAGGGGGTTACGAAACACCCCCTAAAAAATGGAACAAATCTCAAGTCACCCCCTCTTATCTGATAATACTCAGAACACCCCTTGCTTTAGAGCCCTATATTACAAATTAGTCCCTATCGTTAGTTTTATGTTGTTAACTTATGAAGTCAGCTGGTTAAATTTTTTTAAAACCCTAAACTACCCTTGACCATTGTGTAGTTACTATTTTGCCCTTGAAATCTAAAAATCCCTAAATTGATCTTCTTCCTCACCCCACTTTCTTCCTCATATTACCTGCAACTCTCGCAGAGCAATCTCGTTACTCTCCGAAGAACTATCCGAACCCAACCCTCTATCAAGCCCTATTTTCTCCTTCTCCTTCTCCTTCCTCTTCCCATTACTCTTCCCCTCTTCATTGCTGTTACCAGAAGCCTTGGTAATTGCAGATAAATTTTTCAAAGCTGTACCTTCCTCTTTTGGAAGGCTTGAAATGATTTTTTTGTATCTCTGGAAGGTAATCTCATTTTCTTCCTCTTCTTCAATGGTTTTGTTCACAACCTCTGTTCGGCAGTAAGATCTAAGAAGGAGAGAAAAGGGGTAAAAACAACTGCAATAAACCCCTCTCAAACATTTCGTTTTCCTTTGGATGGTATTGGCTCATACAAACAGAATAAAGAACGCAGTCCATTTACTTTGATTCAATCTACTGAGATACTCAGTATTGTGCTCCCCATAACCAAGAAATACAGTAACGAATAATTCAATCAAAGTTTGCCCATAAGATTTGGAAAAAAAAAAAAAACTGGAAATCACACTCAATGGCTCAACATATGACCCAAGAATCAGATTATTATTGAACAATAAATAGTGTATGATTTGATAGGGGAGAAAAGGGGTAAAAATCAGTCTGTTAAAACCCCTCTCAAACAATGATTTCTTTTTCATCTTTTGTTTGTTTCTGTGCTATTGGGTCATACAATGAATAAAGAATCAAATCCGTAGTAGTGTTGACACCCACAGCCTTCGCACCACAACTACCCGACTGAGCAGAGACGTTGGATGATGCATCACTGCCAGTAACGCCACCGCCATGAGGGAGGAGGTTGTGGAAGGTAATCTCATTTTTCAAAGCTGTACCTTCCTCTTTTGGAAGGCTTGGAACGATTTTTTTGCATCTCTGGATGGTAATCTCATTTTCTTCCTCTTCTTCTCTGGTTTTGTTCACAAGCAAATTTCAGTTTTTTGTCAAGGGTACTACTGTGTCGCTAAATGGTTGTTGTTGATTTCAATTTATAGGCCTGGAGTACTGAAGAGACTTGATTTGCAGGAGTATAAGGGATAGGGAATCAGGCTTCCCTTCCCTAGTTCCCTGCAGGACTGTATCTCTAATATGAACCGTGAGATGTGTTCTCACACATTCGAGTTAATTTCTCAGTGAGGCCTCCATGGCAGGCCTACACTCTGGATTGAAGCATGAGAGTTAATTTCTTTTGATTGTTCTGCCCTCTCCCTCCATTAACCGACAGGAACAACAAGGCCTGCCGAAAACAACCACCGCCGCTGCCGTCTCCTAGAGTTACAAAAGAGAGAGAGAGAGAGAGGAGAGATGGAGAGTTGGGTTTGAAACCATTGTTAGGGTTGGGTTGGGTTACAAAGGGATGGGTTAAGGTTAAAATATGACATTTCACTTTTTGGTGTGACTGAAGATAACACCGTTAGTGTAGAGGGGACGGTTGAGTATTTTCAGATAAGAGGGGGTGACTTGAAATTCGTTCCGTTTTCAGGGGGTGTTTCATAATTTACCCTAAAAAATATCTGACAAATTTTTTTGATGGGCAATTGGAAGACAATGAATATTTGAGTTTGACTCCTGTTATTGAGATATTTCAGTGACATTGGCCACACCAACTAAAGTCATGTAAAATTAACATGATTTTGATTGAAATGACTAAAAATTTGGTTTGTTCATATTAAAATCTGTCGTGTAATGGAATTCATTTCTTGCTTAACTCCTTGGTTATACAATGATGGTCTACGCTAGTCATTTTTCAAGTGGAAATTTGAAGATTTACTATGGTGTTATTGCAATGCACAGTTTGAATTTCATGTGCCATGCTCATGTAAGGTCTTTTTTTGTTAAGTTCATGTCTGATTTCTGTCATTTAATCCCATTTGATGATCCCTTGCATCAAAATTTGTATGCTCTTCTGTTTCTTGCTGCACCATCTGATATCAGATGGAGGATTTAAGTCTTGTGCCATGCTCATATTTAGGTCTTATTATTCCATGTTTGAGTTGTATGATGTTATCTAATCCTATCTGATGATCTCTTTCTTTTATTTAAATGAAATTTGTTTGTTGCTTTTCTTGCTGTACCATTATATATCAGGTACAACAGTTAAGTCTTGTGTCATGCTCATGCAGGATATTTTCGTTACGTGTTTCATACGTTCACTGTTATTTAATTCTATTTATGATTGGTTTTTCCTTCTGTTCCTAGCTGACTTTATGCTATGTGATAGAGTAATTAAGAGTTGTAGTACTGCATTTGCGATAATTTCTTTTCTTATCTATGCTAATTTTGGTTTTCAGCTTAGTATGAAAGATGATGAACCACACTCCTTTTGTAGGTAGAAGGAGACATTGTAGCAATTGCAGTGGATCCTCCGCCATTTTGGACCAGGCTGAAGGGGAATTCTGTGCCCATGGATGATTGTAGTGTGCTCCCAGATGTTATGGGTAGCCTGGGGGAGAACTGCAAGGGGAAAGATAAGCTAGATGCTGACTATGAGGATTCCAGCAATGGAAATGTTTTGCTTGTTCCAGATATGGGGTTATATGACCATGAAAGGGCCTTCGCTGGTGAGGCTGTTAATTCAGAGCTCAGACTTGGCGCTAGGAGTTTTTATTGTGGGTCAAATGGGCATTGTTCCTCTGCTTCAGGTCAGGCAAAAGTCAGTTGTTCACCTGAGCTGAATGAAGTGTCAAATGCAGTAGGCAAGCTATGTGCATTGATTAGTTTATTCCCACCCAAGCGGCCGACTGGTAGGGTTGTAGCTATAATTGAAAGTTCTCGTCGCCGTGATGCTGTTGTGGGTTTCCTTGGTGTTAAGCAGTGGTTTTCCTTTAAGGAATTAAATAAAAAGGACACGAAGAAGAACAAGAATTCCATGACATTTTCTAGTAGGGAATACATCCAGTTGACACCCATTGATGCAAGACTTCCTAAAATGACTGTCTCTGTAAAAAGTTTGCCAGGTTGCATCAAGAAAAGATTGAGAGATGGTGATACTATGGTTGAAATGGAGTTAATTGGCGCAAGAATTGTTGATTGGAGGGAAGAAAGTTATCTGCCACAAGCAAATGTCATGCATATTCTTGGACATGGTGGAGAAATTGAATCACAGATCGCTGCAATTTTGTTTCAGAATTCTATTCATCATGATGAGTTTTCTACTGAATCACTTTCCTGCCTGCCAAATATCCCATGGGAGGTGCCTGGGGAGGAATTGGAAAGACGAAAGGATCTTAGAAATCTTTGCATATTTACTATTGACCCTTCTAGTGCAAGTGATCTTGATGATGCTCTATCAGTTGAGAAGTTATCAAATGACATTTTCAGGGTAGGTGTCCACATTGCTGATGTATCTGTATTTGTCCTGCCAGGCACAGCCTTGGACATAGAAGCTCAAATGAGATCTACTAGTGTATATCTTTTGCAACATAAAGTACCAATGTTGCCTCCGTTGCTCTCTGAGAACTTGGGTTCACTTATACCTGGTGCAGATAGACTTGCTTTTTCTATTTTCTGGGACATTGACCTTTGTGGGAACATTTTGGATCGTTGGATTGGCCGTACTGTAATTCGTTCATGTTGCAAGCTCTCATATGATCATGTGCAGTACATAATTGATGGATCGATTAATGTTGAGAATCTTCGAGCCTTAGAAAATGGGTGGCCTGCATTACATGGTCAGTTTGACTGGCATGATGTTGTTCGGTCTGTTAAAATCCTTAATGAAATTTCTGTGACATTGAAAGACAACAGATTCAAAGATGGGGCTTTGCATTTAGAAAGCTCCAAACTTGTTTTCTTGTTTGATGAGTGTGGAATTCCATATGATAGTATACTTTATGAACAGAAGGATTCCAACTTTCTTGTAGAGGAGTTCATGCTCTTGGCAAATAGGACAGCTGCTGAAGTCATATCTAGAGCTTTTCCTGATTGTGCATTATTGCGTAGGCATCCGGAACCTAATTTACGAAGACTTAAAGAGTTTGAAGCATTTTGGAGAAAGCATGGTTTAGAAGTAGACACTTCTTCTTCTGCCCAGCTTCAGCTTTCACTGTGGAAGATCAGGGAAAAGCTTAAGAATGATCCTGTTTTATTTGATGTCCTAATGTCATATGCATCTAAGCCGATGCAGTTGGCTGCTTACTTCTGTACTGGAGATTTAAAGGATAAGGAAAATGAATGGGCTCATTATTCTTTGGCTGTCCCTCTCTACACTCATTTCACATCCCCGTTGCGTAGGTATGCTGATATTGTGGTGCATCGAACACTTGCAGCAGCTATTGAAGCTGAAGATTTGTATCTGAAGCAACAAAAGGTGCAGCAGCTTAAATTAATCAAGGGGAAGGATATCAAGCAGAAGTGTGTCACTGGTATATACTTTGACAAAGATGTTGTAGAATCCAAAGAATGTCGTGAAGCATTATCAGCTGCAGCATTAACGTACAGAGTCCCCTGTGCTGAAATGCTTATTGATGTTGCTGCTTATTGCAATGAGAGGATGCTGGCTAGCAGGCATGCTGAGGACGCTGGTGATAAACTCCTCCTCTGGGTTCTTTTGAAGAAGAAAGAGGTACATTTATTTGTTCTATGTGTGCAAATTCATGCTGTTCACATATTTTTTAGGCTCTATTTTTTCAAAATTTTTCCTGGAAAATTATTTTATATTTTAAAACCCATTTTTCAATTTGGTGGTTGGACACGACAAAGAAGCACATTTGGGCATGGTTTAGTGAGGGGATGAATCCAATCATATGATGGGGTTGGAATCCTTTATGGATACCACCACTTCTTTTGGGAAGACAACACCCTGAAATTAAAAATGGAAGTTGTTTTCCAATTAATATTTTTCCCAGTTCTAATCTCTATGCACTTTTGTATTGGTTTTTAACAAATGCTGTAAAATAATTTACTATGAAGCTAGCACATTCCGTTTGCAGATTTCCCCCCTTAATAATTAGGACAGTAAAAAGAATATTGTAGTAATTGACTTTAATTGCAGTATTTTCTTAACTACCTGCAATTGCGTGATGTATTGCTTTGATTGCTCTCCCTGAACATTATTCATGCTCCTAGTTGAACTCTCTGTGTACTGCTATCTTTTTCTGACTAGCAATGATATAATAATTTATTAAAACGAATAGACAAAGATACATAGTGATCATAGTGACAACCAAGACCTAAACAACTGAAACATAAGTGAACACCACATAACAGTCTTACCCAATAGATGGGGTCTTTTTTTTGCCTACCAGTAAGTGTCGACATTTTTCTGCGCTGAAGGCACTATCTCTTATATTATAACTTGATTTGTATCTAGGGAGGATGCAGGAAGTCAATAACATCTCTCAGATGAACAGGAAGTCAATTACTCAGTTTGCATGATCATCTCACTGTTATCGGGGGTGTAACATATCCATGGCAAGGCAAGTCATAACTGCTAAAAATAGAACTTGATCAAGTTGGAATTGTTCAAATTTTCGATGGGTAGTTTGAGGGAATCTCTAATTTTGTAGCTAGGACTTTTAAGCTTAATTTTATCTAAAATGTCATAGAATACGACTCACCCCCACTTAACTAGGCCTTATCCCAATTAAATGTGGTTCGCTAATTTTTTCCATGGTTTGAGAACTCGGAACTCGGTACTAACTCAACCCTTGTAAAAACCGAGTCGAGTCAAGATCTCGGCGAGATCTCGCTGTGTTGGTGCTTTTTTTTTTTTTCCGACTCGAAGCCTCAACTCGGTGGGTTTTAAATCTAGTTTGGGTCTGAAACTTGGTATTCAGCCTATTTTAGGTCATTTAAACACAATGGCACTATCAGATTTCGCAAAAAACAAAGTCCAAATATGAGTTTCACTTCGGATCATAGGTTGGTAGGCGACGACGTACTAAAATACCCTACTCTACGCATAGTTTAGTAATAGAAAGGAATCAAAATATTCAATTAGTGTAAAACAACTTAAATAAGCATTAGAAATGTTAAAGTGTACAATACATCAATCTTTAAACAAATGTTACATAAAATGTGATATGTTAATGTATTCAGTCCCAACCATATCCACATAGAATTCCCATGTCGTTGTGTTGCTGTAGTTTTGCACATAGTTTGCCTCAGCACTCATATAAGTGTTGTCATCAACATATTCCAACTCCCCTATCCTAGGGTAGAGGCGGAGGCGGTTGGTTTGAGGCGTGAGATCCACTGCTACTGTCATATTGAGCTTCCAAATTTGTCCAACATACATGAAAATCACTTCCAAACAATCACTATTCATTCTATTTTTTTTCAATTTTTTTTGCAGAAAATATAATACAAAAAAATATTAACAGAAAAAAAATTCGGACTCCATCAAGTGATAGATCGTTCAAAGTTATGTAACATATCTTAAAATGACATGAATCTACCAAGGATTGAACAACTTTTTTTTGAAAAAAATAGATTTGGGGAAAATAGTTTGCCTTTAAAAAATCCTTCAAATTGTGATGAATCTTGAAGATGTGTGTAGTTGAATCTTCAAATGTGTAGCTGAATCACCTCTCCCGAAGTTAAGTCTTGAAATCCACAGGTAAAATGAAGGAGGAGCTTCAAATGGGGAAGAAGAGAGTAGTTTTGGGAGCTTTGGACAGAACTCGACCGAGATATGTCGAGTTCTGTCGAGTTAGGTAAGTAAATAAACTGGTAGATGGTTCATTTTATGGGTCAACCCGAGATCCGAGATCTCGCTATCTACTTTTTAATATCATATTCCATCTCGTCTCAGTTTCTCAAAAAACCGAGAGATCTCGTGAGTTCTCAAACCATGATTTTTTCTTCTTCTTTTTTTGTTCCTATGAGAAGAAAAAATTAAAAAATAAATGGGGTGTGCTATACCAATCATGTTTTTTCCATTTAACTTTATTTTAAGTTGCATTTATTGTTAATCCAAAGCCATCCGTATATTTTGGACTTCACTACTTCTCCCTGTTAAATTTCAACCTACCTTTTTTTCAATTGTCTTTGTCCATATGTTTGAACCATCCTGAACGACTACCCTCAACTTATGAGTTTGGAGCCACTCCTGAATTACCTTGAATTTGCTTATTTATTTTATATCTTTTCAGGTCTTGTTGCTTCATCTCAACACTGTCATCCCAGCTTTCCTTTTTAATTTATGGTGTTGTTTCTTTATCACCCAGCAATCAGTTTTATTCAGTGTTGATGGTCAGTTGAATGTGTTGATCAAACAATCCCATTTGGTCCTAGAAAGACAATATTCTTTTTTTTTTGCCCCTCGAAGTTTAAATCCCCCAACACTAACCTTTTAAAATTAAAACCTAGAACATTTCCACCTGGCCATCGTCAAAGAAGGGGCTGCAATGCTGTGAACCGCCTGACCGTTGTACCATTGTCTAAAACTATTTTGTTGATTAGAGGATCCATGCCTCCATGTTTTGGTGATGGAACCGCTTGGATGATGATGTTGGGATTACTAACATTTTGTGTAAATGTGAAAGGCTGATACAATCCCACACTACTATGAAGACATCAAACAAGAGTATTTGGAAGAGTGCATTCAAGCTTTAATGGAGCAAAAGAGAATATTGATGGTTGTTTCATTCTAGAACTGAAGAATCTTCAAGTCAAGATGAGAAGAATTTGAGCTTGAAGCATTTATGAAGATAGACACCATCTTTGCTAGGTTTATGTGTTTTTTGTATATCTTTGTAACATGTGTATTGTCTATGGTAAAGCCCACTAAAAGCCATGAATGACCTTAACTGGAATACCCTAACAATGAATGGCTTTTAGAAATCTGGGTTAAATCTGACTGACAACAGGTTTGCTGTCTGTAGACGTTCACTTTCCCCATGCAGACGTCCGCTGACTGAAAAAGTTTATGACAGAATACATAGAGAGTTAATCTCGCAAGTACTAGAGAAGAGAAGTGTTTCAAGTAAATATGTCGATCTATTTAAAGATATGTATGATGATGTAGTGACTAGTGTAAGAATTGTGGGGGGTCAAGGTAGTGAATTCCCAATTACAATTGGGTTACATCAAGGATCAGCTTTAAGTCCTTATTTGTTTGCGTTACCATTGGATGATTTAACCAAACACACTCAAGATGAAGTTCCTTAGTGTATGCTTTTTGCTGATGATATTATTTTGGTGGATGAGACAAAAGAAGGAATTAATGCTTTCCAAGTTGGAGCTGTCAAGATCAACCTTTGAAATCAAAAGGTTTTAAGATAACTAGAATGAAAATGGGGTATATGGTGTGTAACTTTAGTTACACTAGGAGGGATAATGAGGTGGTGAAAATTGATTAGAGGGCGATTCCACAAAGTAATTATTTTAGGTATATGGGCTCAATCATAAATAAAGAAGGTGATATAGAGGATGATGTTTCACAGAGAATTTAAATAGGATGGATGCATTGGAGAGGTCTGTTGGAAGTGTTGTGTGATTGATATATTCTTGTAAAACTTAAAAAGGAAAATTTTCTAGGATAGTCATACGATTGGCTATGATGTATGGGGCAGAATGTTGGTCAGTTAAGAAGCATCATATAGATCTACTCAGTGTTACAGACTAACAGAGATTAGGATGTTGAGATGGATGTGGCAAAACTAGGAAGGATAAAGTAAGGAATTTTGATCAAACTAGAGCTGATTTGGAAGTAGCTTTGATACATGATAAGCCGCGAGAAAGTCATTTGAAGTGGTATGATCATGTTCAATGGAGGCCTTTAGATGCTCTAGTATAGAGGAGTGATCTGATTCAAATAGAAGGAGCTAAAAGAGCTAGGGACAGACCTAAATAACTCTGGGAGAAATGGTGAGGAACGACATGCATAGCTGACCCCATTTAGTTTGGATAAGGCTGAGGTGGTGGTGGTGTTGTCATATAAATTTACTTTTTGGCTGCAAATAGAATTTGGTTGAAAAGGGCAATTAGTGAGGTTTGGATCTTCGAACTGGAGCCACTTTTTAATTCGGATCGGTTTGGGTTTTGTTAGTTTGGATATTTACTAGATCAGGCCGATCTAGTTCCTATATCAGCCTGTTTAAGATTCTATATACAAATATGTTAAAAATAAGTATCTATTGTTCTCTTTCTTTCATTGAATACTATCTTCTTACTTCTTGCTGTATGGCCAACCAATTCCTTGCAATGAAAGGATTTGAACAGAATACTTTTTCTTTTGAATACCCATAACATGAGAAGTTGAGGGAGTCGTTTGAGGTGGTAAGGAGAAGTGATATGATTCAGATTGGAATTTGAAGGAGCTAAAAGAGCCAGGGGCAAGCGTCTAGGAGAAGTGGTGAGGAAAGACGTTCTGGATTGAAAACAAGCATAGCTATGAATAAAGTGAATTGGCGAAGAGGATCCATGTAGCTAACTCCATTTAGTTGGTATAAGACTGAGTTGAGTTGACTGATAACTGATTCGTATCTGATCCATATAGGATCCAACAGGTTTACGATTTGGTATAGATCCATCATCAGGGTCTGACTGGTATCTGGACCTGGATTTGGACAAATAAAAATTTGGGTCTAAACCTACATGGATTTGCTACAAACCAAGCATTTTAACACTCTATGTAGTGGAATAGAGTACTAAGGACAAATTTGTTGAGTTTCTGTTGATTCCCGAATTCCTGCCGGAATGGATTTTGAAACCCCCCTCCCATTTATTTGAAATACCATTTTATGGGATTTGAAGTACCATGAAATTTTCAAATCCAAAATTCCATTTGTTTAGGGGACTAAAATCCAAATCCAGCCCCACAAAACCACTATCCAAACACACCCTTAGGTTATGAAGAGCTCCTCCTCATATAAGAGGATGGATGGATAAAAGGGGGGAGGTGGGGGACCTTCAAATATTTTATTTTTCATTTCTGCCCAAAGACACCAAAGTCTGTCATGAACAGCATTTTCCATAGACTCCTTCCTCTGAAGCTGAATGAACTGGCCTCCAGAATGGAACTTACATAAGATTTATTTCAGTGATACCAATAAACTAGGCCACCTCAGTGTAAGAAGGGACTGACATTTTTTCCACATGTTATGAATGACTGAAGAAGGGAAGAGTTACTGCAATCCCTCCAGAGCATATCACAATTTTGTATATCACTGAGTGCTGCGATTTACCCAAAGGCTTGAATCATAGGAGGGACTAAAGAAATTCAGAGGGGTATAACTACGTACAAAAAAGCTAATCCGAAAAACAAAAAATGCACAAGACATGATGAAGGTCTAAAGCTCATGATTAAGAATTTTGATAGAGAAACTAAATGAAATTCCATATTCTTCGAAAGACTACAAAAACCTGAAACATATAAGAGCGTACCCAGTGCGCAAGGCTCCCGTCACTGCAGGGTCTGGGGAGGGAGGCTGTTTCCCAACTCAAACCTATGACCACTAGGTCACAATGGAGCAACCTTACTGTTGCACCGAGGCTCACCCTCTACAAGGACCTGAAACATATGTTATCCTAATATATGTGGTGGAGACTCATTTTTGAAGCACAAAGTATATCTGAGATAATATTGCAAAATTGGTTCTGTTACCTTCATCTCACTGTCTTCGTATGGGCATGTATCTCTTTCTGTAATAAGCATTACCCTTAAATGTATCAATCAAGAATCACTGACAATATGGCATAATATCTAATAGCATAACTACCTTGTTAATTCCGAACAACCTTTATAACATCCTTGAAATATTGACGATGAAATTCAGACAAAATACCAAGCTTCGAGAGTGTGTTTATGCAGTTGCTTTAGGGTGTGATCCTGTATGAAAGCCTATATACATATGTATCAGTTAGTATTGGCAGATATGGTACGATACTTAAAACCTTGGTTATATTATAAGTCGTGTCTTTATTTTTTTGGGTTTCGTTGTAACGGCCTATTTTATAAACCCATAAAGTGGGGTGAAGTTAGTATATGAGATTAATAGTTAAATTAAGCGTGAGTTAAATTAGGATACTTATTAGCTAGATAGAGTTCTATTTTGAATCTATTAAGTCAAACAAGTCTAAGAGAGTGATTAGGAATTTAGGAGTCATTTTATGAGTCAATTCATGAAATTTAAAAGGTTATTTATATGTAGACACCTTCCATCAATTAGACATGATTTGATAATGGAAATTGAAATATTTCTCAAGAGTTTTTGAGCTGTGTATACGGCATTGGTACTCCAGATCTGATCTCCCTCTTCCTTCTTGTTCTGTTTATCTCTGAGATTAGGTGTGATCTTTCCTCTCTCTTTTTCTCTGTTCTTATACTCTAATATCTTCTTCTAGCTCCTCTAAATTCTTCTAATTCTCTTCTTTGTTCTTCTCTTGGACAAAATGTTGAATGAAGTATGCTTTCTAATCACTCTAGAGAGATTCCCAGACATTGCGCTGCCAAGGATCAAGTACAAGATAGATGGCTGTTCAATAGGTCTTGAAATGGCTTGTAGGTATAGGCCATTGTAGAATTCCCTATTGATAAAAGTCTGATAGACTGCTCTATCGATGGCTATTTCCTTCTCTTGCTTCCCTGATCTGCATCACCTAATTAACTTCATATGACCTCAATGTGCCATACATGGGTAAAGAAAATAATTATTTCCTTGATTTTTTTAGGGCTTGTGTTCAACGTATCGTCATGGTACTCTCTAGAATCATTTTGGAATTGGCTCATTGGGTTTCCTCTTTTGTGAGAAGGAAGAATTCAAGGATAATTCTGAGGGACTAGATTGTTGTGCATTTGGGAGGTCAGTCCTTTCAAATGATCATTAACGATATCACTGTTGGGAGTGCGCAATATAGGGTGATCACTTTCATGGGATTACTAACTCTTAGAATAGAATAGAGATTTAAATCTTTTTGTTCCTTCCCTGTGCAGACAAGCCGGTGCTGCTCTTTTTCTGGTCAACACCTAGTTTAATTTTGATGGCGCCCATGGAGGGAATCAGGAGTTAGGACCCTCAAGCATTTGTAGCAATCAGTGAATTTTTGTGTGTGTGTGTGTGTGTGTGTGTTGGGGGAAGGGGGGGGGTTGGGTGTTGATTTATTTTTCTTGTGCCTGTAAGTTTAGGATATGCTCCATCGCTGTTTGGTTGACTGGCACCTTCTCCAGGGATTCAAAGATTTAAGGTTGGTGGTTTAAATTGGGATTTGGAACTTTGACATCTTGGGCTATAATTTAGAAGGGTGCCCTCCAAGGCTACTTATTTGATTGGGGGTGCTTGTATCCTGTATTCTAGCATCTGTAATGAATCTCTTGTTCCAATGCCATGTAGGATGGCAAAGTTGTATGGATGAACTATTGAATCAAGTTGTTGCTTGGTACAATTGTAATTGTCCTCTCATACAACACTCGGTTGAGCTGTTTTCTTGAGTCCTTTTTAACTCTTCCTTCAATGTAAGTTATTTCTGTGTTATATCATACATATAGTGGAAGAATGTCATACATTTGAGACTTTGAGACAGCATACTTGGAATGCAAAGTTGCTGAGATGGGAATGCTTGTGATCTACTGTTAGAAATGGCTTCATTTGTGGAATTCCCCAGCAATGGGTATCATTTCCAATGCATTGCCATCAATTTAGTGAAACACCCATCAAAATAGTCAGAAACTAGAAATAATGTTTTCTTTTTGTGTTTCATCATTTTTTATGCATTACTTTGCACCTGTGTGAAGTATTTTATTTGAAGACTTTGGTTGTTCTCCAAAGGTATAACTTAAGAAGAAATCAGCAAATCATAGTGATTCACATAGATTTGACTATGAAGATTGAAATTGAGATTTATGCTGCATTTTTTTAGTATTGTTGGTTACTTTCTTGCAGTGATTGTAGTTTTTGTATCTTACTCCACTTGTCTTTGGCAGACTTTAACATTAGAAGCCAAAGTGATGGGTCTCGGACCAAAATTCATGTCTATCTACATTCATAAGCTCGCTGTAAGGAATCTGCTGGCCCTCTTATGTTTCTCTTTTAAATCCAATTAACCTCTTGCTTATATATGTGCATTATGCATTTGTAGATTGAGAGGCGAATATACTATGATGATGTTGATGGCTTGACAGCTGAGTGGCTTGAAACAACATCTACGTTGGTGCTTGATTTGTGTAAAAACAAAAGATCCCAAAAGAGAGGCAGTCCTGGCAAATGCAGGGCAGTTGAAGATGTTGCGCGGGTCATTAGCTCATGTGACCTTAAACCTAACCAGTTTGATTTTGAAAGCAGTGCTCCTGAGGAAGGTACAAACCAAGGAGCAGAAGCTATCCATGTAGCATCAGAGGAACCAGGCCCCGGTTTCAACCCTGGCATTTCAGATGCTAGTGAAATTGAACCTGGTGTTTTTCCTATTACAGTCCAGATCTTTTCAATTGTCCCTGTCGCACTGCATGCAAATGGAGGGGATGATGGGCCACTTGACATAGGAGCAAGGCTGTACATGACCTCATACTTTGGGTGACCCAGGGTGGAGGAATCTGCTAAATCTTGGGTACTAGTAATGTGGTTGGTTCATTTATTAGGGTTGGGGGGGGGGGGGGGGAAAGGGGAATGCAGTTATATTTAAGAGGAAAAGTACTGCTGTAGATAATATAAGCTGTATAGTTCATCCCCAGTCGGACCGGTCTAGGTGGGGTGGTTAAGTTGTGAATATGAAGATCTGGTGGGAATAGTAGATAAAATATAGGGTTATGGCTGTGGCGTTGGTTTAGTGGCTTTCCTTTTAACTAAGCTGCTTTTGGAAATTGGCCCTTGTTTTTTTTTGGGTAGGCCAATCCAATCCAATATTTTACCCTGACTACCAAAGCCCATTTCTGGCACTTGGAGTGTTGGAGTCAAACCCATGTCCTCCTAGTATTAACGTGTCTTTTGAACAGAAGCCCAAGTACACTTTTCCTTGGCCTGGGTTTAGAGTGGTTCAGGATCTTTTGTATTTCCACAGTTTATTTTTTATGTAGTTCCAGATGAATTACATGGTTTTAGTTTACTTCAAAAGAAAGAAAAAAAAAATGTTTTTAAGTACCTTGGTGTGGAAAGTATTTTATGAGTTTCCGTTATTAGATGCTACTATGGATCTTTTGAATAATTACTCAATAATTGAATTTCTATTTTCAGCTTGATGTTTACATCTGGATAATATAGGCTGCGTTTGGTGACGTTCTTTTGGAGTGATTATGGTAATTTTTTGTTCTAGAATAACATTTTGGGAGAGTAATTTGGTTTTGTGATTCCAGGTTCATATATTGTTACTGCAGAACATCTCCCTCTCTTTCTCTCTTAGCTTGATGGTTACATCTGGATAACTTAGGCCGTGTTTGGTAACGTTCTTTTGGAGTTCTTATGGTTTTTGTTATAGAATAACACTTTGGAGAGTAATTCCTTTTTGTGATTCCAGGTTCACATGTTCTTACTGCAGAACTCACGCTCTCCACTTTCCTCCTTTTCTACTCACCGTCGCCTTTTCCCCTGAAATACTTTAAGTTGGGGGTACGGGGGGGGGTGGGCAGGCCTACGTAAGTGGGAATACGGTATTTAATAGACGGCAATAATATTTTAAAAAAATCCGGTGTAATAAAATGCATACGCCAATAATTCGATACGTGTTTAATATATCTGTTCTATAAGAAAAAATAAGAGCATATAGTCACTTTGTAATAGACATGCACCACCTAATAAACAAAATAATAGCATATAGACAATGATTTTATCAAAAAGAAACCTTCAATTAAAATAAATGATATGCGTATATGGACTTACTAACTAAGGTGGACGCAGGAGATCAGAATGGTGATCAGAAAAGGATGAAAGTGGTGATTGTAATTCCTTTGACATTACCGGAACCAAGGGTATGGGAGGGGTCATGGTTTCACACATGGGATCCCCCCATTATTACAGGCACTGGGGAAATTGTGCCAGACAGGGAACTAGAAAAGATAATTTTGGCCTTTCCTCCTAGGAGGGAACTGGTGCAGATAATTTTGGCCCTTCTCTCTCCTCCTCTCCCCCCCCCCCCCTCAAACAAAAATACAAAAAGGGGGGTGGGGGTTGGTTTGTAAGCAAACCTTCTACATCCATCTCTGAGCTAGATGCTAAATAGAGCACATTTTTTAAAATTAAAAGACTACATTCATTAACAGAGAAGAAACATTTTGAGGGGAAAATAACAAAGGAAAATGGCAGTACAGGACCCCAGTTGTGGAACCTATCTCGTCATCTTTAAACATTCCCTTTTTTTTGTTTAAACTCAAAATCAACAGAAATATTTCACCGATAGTACTTGCTCAATTGATCCTGCGACTCTCAGGCTGTTTGGAGAAAAAATCATGTCACAACATGTTTGATTGTTTGAGATCAATAGATCAGCCGATGAACAATCTAAGATTCGCATTTATGGCTATGAGGAAAACCTAAAATGCGTAGTACCATTGAACAAAGTCATACTTTTACTCTTCATTTATATATGTTCAATGGTTATTTTTAGTAAATTAATGCATTTGTATGTACTTGTAGACTTCCAGCATGTCAAAAAATAAGACTCTTAATTCTCTTTTAGAAGAGAATCATTTGATTGAACCAAACTATCTTGAGTGGAAGTGTAAGTGCCCGTTGATAATCTTATAGGTTTTCGTTATGTTGAAACAAAAACAGTTTTTCATTTTGCGAGAAACCGTTGACCTTGTAAACCTGTTCTTGAAACAAGAAATTCTTTTTTTTAAAAAAATTAACAAAGGATATGTTTGGAACTTTTCAATTTTCAAAAGGCAAACTATTTTGTCAAAGTGGAATTTTGATTTATGTCTCCAAACAACAAAACTCGTTATCAAGCGATTTTAGGTGTTTTTCCGTTTCTCAGAACGAAAAAACACCAGAAACTGTTTCTCGTAAGCTTATCAAGCGGGCTCTAAGGTTCTCTCAATAATTCTCTTTCGAAGAGAAGCATTTGACTGGGTCAAATTATTTTGAGTGGAAATGTAAACTTCTCTTTGTACTCAAAACTAGAAAGGTTTTCTATGTGATCGAAAAAGACTTACCTCCTTTAGCTAAAACAACTGAAGGATAAAAAAAAATGTTGTTTTTGAGTCCTTTTGGAAAAAGGATGCATTAGCAAGGAGCATCGATGGTCAGACCCAGGCTAATCTTCCAACAGTTAACGAAGGAAGTGTTCGAGAAAAGGTTGCAAAGGAAAACCTTTTCCACTATGGCAAGAAGGGTCACTCGAAACGAAACTATGTCAAGTACTTGGCTGGCTTAAAGAAAACCAAACCGGATGAAAATACAAACAAATCCTTTGTCTTAATTGAATCCCATCTATTGGTTTGATCAACTGACATGTGGTGTGTGGACTCTGGGTCTACTGTCCACGTCTGCAATATGTTGCAAGGATTCAATGAAACACGAAGGACTTAGAGAAATAAGACACACCTGACTATCGGGATGGAAGATGAGGCCAACATGGTTTCTGTGGACATGTATTTTATTCATTTTAGTCATTATGGAACTTTAGTACTTAATTGTTATTATGTTCCCAGTTTTGAAAGAAATTTGATTTCTATTTCTAGAGTAGTAAATTCTGGTTACACATTCCATTTTAACTCATATTTGATTATTAAATATAATGGCAAGTAGTTGCTTCTCATAAAAATGTTCCAACCAAAATGATCATTCTTTGAAAAATCCATTAAAAGGTTTTCTCAACAATCTAATGCATGGTTGTGTTAAGAAGAGACATCTGAAACCACTGTGTCTCATAAGGACTAACACCAATGGGCCCAATCTGAATTGGATACTAAAGAGTTCCTTGAGCATATTGGAGATTGAAGAAAGTATCAAAGAAGAACTGGTCACCACATGTCAAGAACTGAGCTTGAAATGGTATCATAGATATCATGCTAAAAAGGTTGGAGTTGGGAATTTAATCAATCTCACCTAAGCTCTAATTGTTTCCTCTTGCCTGCATGCTTAGAATAGGCTTTGTGTACACCTTGAATGTAATCCTTCAAAAGATACGTCACCAAGAAGAATTCCTGTTACAAATTCAAGACCAGTAGAGCAACAAAAAAAAAAAAAAAAAAAAAGAACAAGTAGAAGAGGGAGACGATGAGAAGTTATAAACGATTTAGGATTCCACAGCGATTGAGACTTTTCTTAGATATTCAGTCTTCCACGAAGTCTACTATTTGTAGGCTTTTGTGTTGTTTCTGTTGGAGAGTAACGAAAGACCCTCTCAATCAGGAATCGTCCGTTCCTATTTTCTCTCCACATCCCTTTCTATACGGGATAACTAACAATGACGTTGGATAAGCCCGTTGGATGAGGCCAACATGGCCACATCCTCAACATCTCCCACTTGGCCATGTTGGCCGAATGCACATTCTTAGTTCTCATTTCCAAGAACTTCCATCATGACATTTTCATTTCCTTTCCCATTTCTAGGAACAATCATAAAAATTACATTGTAATGACGACGAATAATTAATTCCTATTCCAGACTTCGTATACTTCAAGTCCAAAACAAATTCCGAACATTTAGTTCCAGTTCCAGATTTAGATTGTTCCAAGTCCCATTAGATTTACATGTTTAATGTAGGCTTCCGCACGAACTCCCTTTGTGAGGGGATTAGCTATCATATTGCTCATAGGCATATAGGTTACTTTAATTTCACCATTTTCTACTATATCTCGTATATAGTGGTATTGTATTTCTATATGTTTTTCCTTCGAGCTATTTGCGCCACTGTGTATCAAGCTTATAACCACTTGATTATCACAGAATATTTCCACTGGTCTATTTACAAGATCCAGCCCAAATTCCATTAAGAACCGTCTTAACCAGACAGTATGAGTAGTTGCCATACTTCAAACACTGTGCTCAGCTTCCTGTGTGTGCCTAGCAACACACCCCTGTTTCTTGTTACCCCAAGAAACAGCTGCACCTCCATATATAAACACATGATTAGAGGTGGATTTACAGCCATCTCTGTCCCCTCCAAAGTCAGCATTAGAGTATCCAATGACCTCAAGTTTTTTCGCTTGAAAACATGATTTTAAGTGTTTAGTTTCTTTGATATACTTCATAATCCTCTTCATTGCTTCCCAATGGGCAGAACCAAGATTACTTTAGTATCTACTTACCAATCCGACTGGATAGGCCAAATCCGATCGTGTACACAACATGGTGTATATCAAACTACCTATTGCCTGAGCATAAGGTACATTTAATTTTTCTTGTCCTTCTTGAGGGCATTGGCTTTTCGACAAAATCTTTCCCAAAATAATTGGAGTTGATGAGGGATTATAATTCTGCATCCCGAATCTTTTCAACACAGAACTCAAGTATTTTTCCTGACTCAAACACAACATACATTGTGTTCTACCTCTAAAGATTTGAATTCCTAGAATATAGGATGCTTCCCCCATATCCTTCATTTCAAATCTATTACTGAGTTCAAACTTGGTTTTGTTCAACATATCCAAGTCATTTTCAGCCAATAGTATGTCGTCAACATACAACGAGAGTATAGTGAAACTACTCCCACTCTTCAAAATATACATACAGTTGTCCAACTTATTTGCCACGAATCCTAATTTAATGATCATTTTGTGGAATACAAGATACCACTGACGTAAGGACTGTTTCAGTCCGTACAAAGACTTTTTAAGTCTACATACTTTATCTTTCCATTACCTGAAAACCTCCAGGTTGTTGCATATATATGGTCTTTTTCAACTCATCATTTAGAAAGGCGATTTTCACGTCCATCTGAAACAATTCTAAGTCTAGATGTGCAACTAGTGCCAATATCAATCTAATAGAGGTAAATTTTACTATTGGTGAGTAAGTTTCCTGGCAGTCTATTCCTCCCTTTTGGGTGTAACCTTTTGCGACTAAACGGGTCTTGAATTTATCAACAGACCCATCTACTTTGAACTTTTTCGGAAGCATCCATTTGTGACCTATGACATTTCTACCCTTTGGTAGGTCACAAAGTTTTCACACTTGATTTTTTGTAATAGAATCAATTTCCTCCCATATGACATTTAACCATTCACCTAATTCTCGCGATTTAATCGCTTCGCTATAGGTTACGGGATTGACTACTTCTTCTACCTCCGAGTCAACTGTATGAATCAACTATGTTTGTACAATCAATATAAACCAATGAACTAGGTGCTTTTTCATTAATTTCGGTGGTTACATAGTTAACATTTTCAACGGTGGAAAGTAAAAACAAGTCCTGCTCAGGGACAAACCAACCTTTTGCGACTAAACGGGTTTTGAATTTATCAACATACCCATCTACTTTGAACTTTTTCGGAAGCATCCATTTGTGACCTATGACATTTCTACCCTTTGGTAGGTCACAAAGTTTTCACACTTGATTTTTTGTAATAGAATCAATTTCCTCCCATATGACATTTAACCATTCACCTAATTCTCGCGATTTAATCACTTCGCTATAGGTTACGGGATTGACTACTTCTTCTGCCTCCGTGTCAACTGTATGAATCAACTATGTTTGTACAATCAATATAAACCAATGAACTAGGTGCTTTTTCATTAATTTCAGTAGTTACATAGTTAACATTTTCAACGGTGGAAAGTAAAAACAAGTCCTGCTCAGGGACAAACCATCCTGAAGCAAAGGAACGGCCGTGTCATCCTATAGTGACCTCAGTGCCTGTAAAGCTCACATCAAAGCCCTTCTTGACAAGGGCGGGTACAAAAAACAAATTCCAACGTATGTCAGAAGCATAGATTACATCCTTGAGACGAAAATTAGCCTTCCCAAGGTCCAGCACGTAGTTAGCAATACCTCGCACTTTGTTGTACGAGTTGTTTCTCATGAAGATCTTGTGGTCTCCAGGTGCAAGAGGCTTCATCTCATGTTGTCCTCATGTAGTACTTGCAATGTGACGAGTTGCACCTGAGTCGATCCACCACCCCTCATACAGTTCCCCAGCCAAATTGCACTCAACTGTGTCAATAAACTCTTTTCGTTGAGTGTTTGATGAGGATCCAGGTGCATGATTTCCTTTGTTATTCTATTTGTTGCAAGCCCTAAAGTGGTCGAAATTCCCACAATTGTGGCATGCTCCAGGTCGCACCTTTTGGAAATTCCTCAGCTTCATTTTTCTTTTCCCCTTAAATTTATTATTGTCATTGTTGGGGGCGAAAACGATTGTTGTTGTTGGGACGAAAGTGGTGCTGACTTGCCAATGATTCCACTTGTTCAAACTTTGACTCAGTTGGTCTGGGCTGGGTTATATGCAGTTCACCCATGGATTTTGTCACCATGTACTCTTGGAAATACTGTAGCTGTTGGGGAAGCTTCTCAAGAGTGATATTTTCCCCCAGGAATCTCAATGCAGTTTGTGCCATTGCCCAAGAAGGGGGCAAACTGTTGATGATCGTGGATACTTGGTAGTTATTTGACACTTTCGATCCCGCATCATCCAATTCTTGAGCCATCATGAGCTTCTTGTTGATGTGATTCACAACCTCCTCACCTTCAGCCATTCTACAACTATTGTATCTATGAGTCAATAGCTAAGTGTGAGTTTCAGTTTTTACATCATATTTGGCCTTCACAGCATCTAACACTGCTTTGGTCGACTTGTGGTTGCTGAACACCTTCAGCACATGATCTTCCATCTTCAAGAGGATCATGCTACGGGCTCTCTTGTCATCTTTAGCCCATTTGTTTGCAGCTTTAATCTCTATAATGGTGGAATTATCTCCAACCACAGGTTGTTTCCAGAACATGGTCCAACTTCTCATATATCAGTATATGATTGATTTTCATATTCCATGCATCATAATTTGACCCATTCAGTTTTTCAAGATGGTTGATTTCATGTGCTACGGGTTTTTTGACCATGATGATGAAGTTCTGATAAGAATAAATAAAATTTAATTTTTTATTCTAATTATGTTTCTACAAAGGTTTTCAAAAACTGAACTAACGCTTCTTTTCGCGTCAAATTCCAATTCAATCTTATTCTAAACAATAAAAAAAACTGTAATCATTCTATGTAAAAAGGTTTGAATTGTTTTGATTTTATAAGATAGAATTATTCAAAAAAACTTAATAAAAAATAGATGCATTTAAAAAATAGAAATCAATACACTAGCAGAAATTTCTTTTAACAACATACTAAGAATCCCAAATTTGGCAAATAGGGGAAGGGGTTAGATAGAGTTAAAGATGTTAAAAATATTTTAATAATACTATTGAGCTAACACTCTGATCTTAAAAAAACATCAATCAAAAATAGAAAAAAGCAAGTAAACTTTATAGCAAGCGAAATAATCAAACAAAAAAAATTAAATTATCTGATATGATGGCTGAGTACCTTTAAAGACTACTTGTACTAATTTTTAATTAGTCAAACAAAATTGAAAATGTAAATTTTATTTTCTCTTTAACCAATGCAAAGATAAGAAAATAATATATGAAAGACTAAAGACAAGTTCTACTAGTTTTGCTTTCTCTTTAACCGATGCAAAGTTAACAGAAAAATATTTAAAATATTAAAGAGAAGTTGTACTAGTTTTGCTTTCTCTTTAACCGATGCAAGGTTAATAAAAAAAAAAAAATTGAAATACCCAAGACAAGTTATACTGACAGCAAGTGTTGTCAACAGAAATATGAAACACGGTTTTCAAGGATTCTTATTTTCTTTCTGAGTACATAGTCACAGCGCTAAGGGTATGTTTCTTAATTCAACATTAATCGCAACAACTTAATCTGAGCCATTTATTTTTT
Source organism: Telopea speciosissima (assembly GCF_018873765.1). Classification (NCBI taxonomy): domain Eukaryota; kingdom Viridiplantae; phylum Streptophyta; class Magnoliopsida; order Proteales; family Proteaceae; genus Telopea; species Telopea speciosissima. The sequence goes on from NC_057920.1 coordinate 53,863,673, forward strand.
GATCTTTGAATCATAGCCATTGAATAAAAAAAGCTTATAACCTGCTAACCGTGACAACAGGTTTCTTCTTTTTCCCGTTCTTCTTTGTTGCAGGGGAGTGTTTCAGGCGACACAGAACCCTACTTGGTTCAGGGGAGTGCTTCAACCTGAAGCTTCCGATGTCGTCATCTTTGTTTGGTATCTCCTTGAACCTGAAGCTTCTGTGGAGACAACCAGCACAGGTGGAAGAGGAAACCCTGAACAATTAAAACCCTATCTTTTTCTTCATTCTCTCATTCTCTGTAACTCTAATTTCTTTTTCTTCTTTTTTTTTTTTTTCTGGTTTTCTAAGCAACTGAAAGAACATGGAAATGTAAATTTGAAGAAGATTAAAAAAACAAAATTATAATTGGGGCCTTTTCTAGTCTTCATTCGATTTTCTTTTTCTGGATTTTTCCGTTAGATTTTCGATCAAGTAATCAATAAATCATACAAATGTACAAAATAGAAAGAACAAAGAAGGGAATCTTTCTGTATTTCCCCTTTTCTTTTACCCTTTCCCTCTCCCCTCATCCTCTCCTCTAAAAATATCTCAAATTAGATCACCTCAATGCAATTAATGTTTATTACTCCTCTACTTCCTCCGCTTTTTGAACTCAGGATGACTCAGCAAACTTCTTTGCCATCTCCATTAGATTCTTCGAAGGGAAACAGACTCACCCATCACCAACCATTACAAAAAGAAACAGAAAATGATTAGGGTTTTGCTGCGTTGAGCTGGAAAAACCTCTCATGGTGTACGAATACATCTCGAACGGCACCCTATACGATGAAAACATCTCCAACAAACACGCAGAGCAAGGGAAAGCTGGCTGCCGGAGCGGTGGAAGCTCGCACAGAGAAAAGGGCTCCAACGGCAACCGTCCTTGGAGAAGACGATTAGGGTTTTAGCTGTCGGGCTTCACCGACTTAATCCTTCCCGTTCGTTTTGGGATGCAGGTCGATAGCTGGAGAAGAAGACGTGGCCGGTTGAGGTAAAAATTTCAACGGTTAAGATCGATTGGTTAAATCTCAACGGTTGAGATTTAACCGGTGAGTTTTAACGGTGCGTTTATCCTACTTTTCCACTCGCGCTACGACTTTTTATCCTTTCTTTATAATCAATGCTGTAAAATAAAGTTATCTCTTTAATCAATGAGATTCAATGTAAAGTAACATTATTTCTCTTTAATCAATAAAATTCAATGCGATA